>NC_135232.1:390915619-391224961 GCF_051348905.1 Ranitomeya variabilis
TTTTCTGGGGTGGCTGGGGGCAGATGTTTGTAGCCACGGGGGGGCCAATAACCATGGACCCTCTTCTGGCTATTAATATCTGCCCTCAGTCACTGGCTTTACCATTCTGGCGGAGAAAATTGTGCGGGAGCCCACGCCAATTTTTTCCGCCATTTAACCCTTTATTTTAGCAGCTACAGCGCTGAAATTTTGCACATACACACTACTAACATTAGTAGTGTGGAATATGCAAAAAAAAAATGGGATATGAGATGGTTTACTGTATGTAAACCATGTCTCATATCCTGTCGGGTTTGTGCAGGAGAAATGAAAAGCCGGCAATTGAATTACCGACTTTTCACTAACACCGCTGCGTATTTCTCGCAAGTCACACTGCTGGCCCGTGTGGAATCCGTATTTTTCTCGCCCCCATAGACTTTCATTGGCGATTTTTTTGCGCAATACGCTGACAAACGCAGCATGCTGCGATTTTGTACGGCCGTAGAAAGCCGTATATTACGGATCCGTAATATACCGCTGATAGGAGCAGCCCCATTGAGAATAATTGTGCCGTATGTAATGCGAGTTTTACGGACGTAGTTTCTGCGCTCTTACGTCCGTAAAACACGCATGTGTGACCCCGACCTTAGAAGCAGAGGTGATTCTCGGTCTTTCTTTCCTGGGGCGGTCCTCGTGTGAGCCAGTTTCTTTGTAGCACTTGATGGTTTTTGCCACTGCACTTGGGGACACTTTCAAAGTTTGCCCAGTTTTTCAGACTGACTGACCTACATTTCTTAATTAAAGTAATGATGGCCACTCGTTTTTCTTTAATAAGCTGCTTTTTTCTTGCCATAATACAAATTCTAACAGTCTATTCAGTAGGACTATCAGCTGTGTATCCACCAGACTTCTGCACAACAAAACTGATGGACCCAACCCCATTTATAAGGCAAGAAATCCCACTTATTAAACCTGACAGGGCACACCTGTGAATTGAAAACCATTCCCCGTGACTACCTCTTGAAGCTCATCAAGACAATGCCAAGAGTGTGCATAGCAGTCATCAAAGCAAAAGGTGGCTGCTTTGAAGAACCTAGAATATAAGACATAATTTCAGTTGTTTCACACTTTTTTTTGCTAAGTATATAATTCCACATGTGTTAGTTCATAGTTTTAATGCCTTCAGTGTGAATTTACAATTTTCATAGTCATGAAAATACAGAAAAATCTTTAAATGAGAAGGTGTGTCCAAACTTTTGGTCTGTATTGTATATATGTTGTTATACACATGTTTATTTCCTTTTTGTGTATTAGAACAACACAAAAGAACAAAGAAAAAATGTCAAATCGAATATAATTTCTGTCAGGACTCTGAATATTTTTATTACCTTTTGTGCATTACTGCCCTTTTCCAAGATGGCGTCTTTGAACGCATGTGCACTGTGTCTTCCTGCTATAAAACTCCACCCCAGCCTTCAGTCTGTGCTAGAATATTCTGCCTTGCATCCAGCTCCTGACTCTGATGACTCCCTGGCTATATACCTGCTCCTGTGAACCTGTGTGGAGATCATGCTACTCTGCTCTGAGTTCCTGCTGCATACACCAGTTTCCAGTAATCCTCCTTCATCTGCTGCTCGTGTTTACTCCATCTGCATTTGCTGGACATGTAAGCTGTTGCTGCTCTGCTTAAACCTGAGATTATCACTGTTATGACCCCAGTGGACAGGGTCTCAGAGGAACGTGTAAGTCTGCAAGATACAAAAATCCAGCTCATAGGGCTGTGGTAACTGGGTTGACCAAATAGCTACTCCTAACGCCAACACTAGAAGTAGCCGGGGATCATGCCTACGGTGATCGCTAGATGACTCGCGCCAGCCGGAGAATCTAACTACCCCTAGGAGAAGAAAACAAAGACCTCTCTTGCCTCCAGAGAAAGGGACACCAAAGCAAGATACAAGCCCCCCACAAATAATAACGGTGAGGTAAGAGGAAATGACAAACACAGAAATGAACCAGGTTCAGCAAAGAGAGGCCAGCTTACTAATAGCAGAATATAGCAAGATAACTTATCTGGTCAACAAAAACCCTATAAAAATCCACGCTGGAGATTCAAGAACCCCCGAACCGTCTAACGGTCCGGGGGGAGAACACCAGCCCCCTAGAGCTTCCAGCAAAGGTCAGGATACAGATAGGAACAAGCTGGACAAAAATACCAAACAAAACAAAAGCAAAAAGCAAAGAAGCAGACTTAGCTTGAAAAACAGGAACCAGGATCAGAGGACAAGAGCACAACAGATTAGCTCTGATTTCAACGATGCCAGGCATTGAACTGAAGGTCCAGGGAGCTAATATAGCAACGCCCCTGAACTAACGGCCCAGGTGAGGATATAGGAAAAGACAGACGCTCCAGAGTCAAATCACTAATGACCACTAGAGGGAGCAAAAAGCAAAATCACAACAGTACCCCCCCCTTAGTGAGGGGTCACCGAACCCTCACCACGACCACCAGGGCGATCAGGATGAGCGGCGTGAAAGGCACGAACTAAATCGGCCGCATGAACATCAGAGGCGACCACCCAGGAATTATCTTCCTGACCATAGCCCTTCCACTTGACCAGGTACTGAAGCCTCCGCCTGGAGAGACGAGAATCCAAGATCTTCTCCACCACGTACTCCAACTCGCCCTCAACCAACACCGGAGCAGGAGGCTCAGCAGAAGGAACCACAGGCACAACGTACCGCCGCAACAAGGACCTATGAAACACGTTGTGGATAGCAAACGACACAGGTAGATCCAGGCGAAAGGATACAGGATTAAGAATTTCCAATATCTTGTAAGGACCAATAAAATGAGGTTTAAATTTGGGAGAGGAAACCTTCATAGGAACAAAGCGGGAAGAAAGCCACACCAAATCCCCAACACGTAGTCGGGGACCCACACCGCGGCGGCGGTTGGCAAAGCGCTGAGCCCTCTCCTGTGACAACTTCAAGTTGTCCACCACAAGATTCCAGATCCGCTGCAACCTATCCACCACAGAATCCACCCCAGGGCAGTCAGAAGGTTCCACATGACCCGAAGAAAAACGAGGGTGGAAACCAGAGTTGCAGAAAAACGGCGAAACCAAGGTGGCGGAACTAGCCCGATTATTAAGGGCAAACTCAGCTAACGGCAAGAAGGTCACCCAATCGTCCTGATCAGCAGAGACAAAACACCTCAAATAAGCCTCCAAAGTCTGATTAGTTCGCTCCGTCTGTCCATTAGTCTGAGGATGGAAAGCAGACGAAAACGACAAGTCAATGCCCATCCTACTACAAAAGGATCGCCAGAATCTGGAAACGAACTGGGATCCTCTGTCTGACACAATATTCTCAGGGA
Source organism: Ranitomeya variabilis (assembly GCF_051348905.1). Classification (NCBI taxonomy): domain Eukaryota; kingdom Metazoa; phylum Chordata; class Amphibia; order Anura; family Dendrobatidae; genus Ranitomeya; species Ranitomeya variabilis. The sequence continues at coordinate 390,918,975 of NC_135232.1, forward strand.
TGCCGTGCAAACGAACCACGTTCTGGAAAAACACAGGAACCAGATCGGAAGAGGAAGGCAGTTTAGGCAAAGGAACCAAATGGACCATCTTGGAGAAGCGATCACATATCACCCAGATAACAGACATGCCCTGAGACACCGGAAGATCAGAAATGAAATCCATGGAGATATGTGTCCAAGGTCTCTTAGGGACAGGCAAGGGCAAGAGCAACCCGCTGGCACGAGAACAGCAAGGCTTAGCTCGAGCACAAGTCCCACAGGACTGTACAAATGACCGCACATCCCTAGACAAGGAAGGCCACCAAAAGGATCTGGCCACCAGATCTCTGGTGCCAAAAATTCCTGGGTGACCTGCCAACACCGAGGAATGCACCTCGGAAATGACTCTGCTGGTCCACTTATCAGGCACAAACAGTCTGTCAGGTGGACAAGAATCAGGCCTATCAGCCTGAAATCTCTGCAACACACGTCGCAGATCAGGAGAAATAGCTGACAAGATAATACCATCCTTAAGAATACCAACAGGTTCAGCGACTCCAGGAGCATCAGGCACAAAGCTCCTGGAAAGAGCATCGGCCTTCACATTCTTTGAACCTGGTAAATACGAGACAACAAAGTCAAATCGGGAGAAAAACAATGACCAGCGGGCCTGTCTAGGATTCAGGCGTTTAGCAGACTCGAGATACATCAGATTTTTGTGATCAGTCAAGACCACCACACGATGCTTAGCACCCTCGAGCCAATGACGCCACTCCTCAAATGCCCATTTCATGGCCAACAACTCCCGATTGCCCACATCATAATTTCGCTCCGCAGGCGAAAACTTCCTAGAGAAAAAGGCGCAAGGTCTCATAACAGAGCAACCAGGGCCTCTCTGCGACAAAACGGCCCCTGCTCCAATCTCTGAAGCATCCACCTCAACTTGAAAGGGAAGCGAGACATCAGGCTGGCACAAAACAGGCGCCGAAGTAAACCGACGTTTCAACTCCTGGAAAGCCTCCACGGCAGCAGGAGCCCAATTAACCACATCGGAGCCCTTCTTGGTCATATCCGTCAAAGGTTTCACAATGCTAGAAAAGTTAGCGATAAAACGACGGTAGAAGTTAGCGAAACCCAAGAACTTCTGAAGACTCTTAACTGACGAGGGCTGAGTCCAATCAAGAATAGCTCGGACCTTGACTGGGTCCATCTCCACAGCAGAAGGGGAAAAAATGAACCCCAAAAAGGGAACCTTCTGTACACCAAAAAGACACTTTGAGCCCTTGACAAACAAAGAATTTTCACGCAAAATTTTAAAGACCATCCTGACCTGCTCCACATGCGAGTCCCAATTATCAGAAAAAACCAGAATATCATCCAGATAAACGATCAGAAATTTATCCAGATAGTTCCGGAAAATGTCATGCATAAAGGACTGAAAAACTGAAGGGGCATTAGAGAGCCCAAAAGGCATCACCAAGTACTCAAAATGACCTTCGGGCGTATTGAATGCGGTTTTCCATTCATCCCCTTGCTTAATGCGCACAAGGTTGTACGCACCACGAAGGTCTATCTTGGTAAACCACTTGGCACCTTTAATCCGGGCAAACAAGTCAGACAACAGCGGCAAAGGATACTGAAATTTGACAGTGATCTTATTTAAAGGCCGATAGTCAATACAAGGCCTCAAAGATCCGTCCTTTTTAGCCACAAAAAAGAATCCCGCACCAAGAGGGGAAGAAGACGGATGGATGTGTCCTTTCTCCAGAGACTCCTTGATATATGAACGCATAGCGGTATGTTCAGGTATCGACAGATTAAACAGTCTTCCCTTAGGAAATTTACTGCCTGGAATCAAATCTATTGCACAGTCACATTCCCTATGAGGAGGCAATGCACTGGACCTGGACTCGCTAAAGACATCCTGATAATCAGACAAGTACTCCGGAACTTCCGAAGGCGTAGAAGAAGCAATAGACACAGGCAGGGAATCCTCATGAATACCACGACAGCCCCAACTAGACACTGACATAGCCTTCCAGTCAAGGACTGGATTATGGGTCTGTAACCATGGCAGCCCCAAAACAACCAAATCATGCATTTTATGTAGAACGAGAAAACGTATCACCTCGCGGTGTTCAGGAGTCATGCACATGGTAACCTGTGTCCAATACTGCGGCTTATTTTCTGCCAATGGCGTAGCATCAATACCCCTAAGAGGGATAGGATTTTCTAATGGTTCAAGAATAAAACCACAGCGCTTAGCAAATGAGAGATCCATAAGACTCAGGGCAGCACCCGAATCTACAAACGCCATGACAGGATAAGATGACAGTGAGCAAATCAAAGTTACAGACAGAATAAACTTAGGATGCAAATTACCAACGGTGACAGGACTAACAACCTTAGATATACGTTTAGAGCATGCTGAGATAACATGTGTAGAATCACCACAGTAGTAGCACAAGCCATTCCGGCGTCTATGAATTTTCCTCTCATTTCTAGTCAGGATTCTATCACATTGCATCAAATCAGGTGTCCGTTCAGACAACACCATGAGGGAATTTGCGGTTTTTCTATCACATTGCATCACATCAGGTGTCTGTTCAGACAACAACATGAGGGAATTTGCGGTTTTGCGCTCCCGCAACCGCCGGTCAATTTGAATAGCCAGGGACATGGTATCATTCAGACCTGTGGGAATGGGAAAACCCACCATAACATTCTTAATGGCCTCAGAAAGGCCATTTCTAAAATTAGCGGCCAGTGCACACTCGTTCCAATGTGTCAGCACGGACCATTTCCGAAATTTTTGGCAATACACCTCAGCCTCGTCCTGGCCCTGAGACATAGCCAGCAAGGCTTTCTCTGCCTGAATCTCAAGATTGGGTTCCTCATAAAGTAAACCGAGCGCCAGAAAAAACGCATCAATATCAGCCAATGCCGGATCTCCTGGCGCCAACGAAAAAGCCCAATCCTGAGGGTCACCCCGTAAGAATGAAATAACAATTTTTACTTGTTGAGCAGAGTCTCCAGACGAACAAGGTTTCAGGGACAAAAATAATTTACAATTATTCCTGAAATTCCTAAACTTAAATCGGTCTCCTGAAAACAGTTCAGGAATCGGAATCTTGGGTTCAGACCTAGGATTTCTGGTAACATAATCTTGTATACCCTGCACACGAGCGGCAAGCTGGTCCACACTTGTAATCAAGGTCTGGACATTCATGTCTGCAGCAAGCTTAAGCCACTCTGAGGTAAAGGGGAAAAGAAAAAAAAAAAATGAGAGAGGGAAAAAAAAAAAACTCAAAATTTTCTTTCTTATAATCCCACTTCTGCAATGCATTAAACATTTAATACTGGCCTGGCATACTGTTATGACCCCAGTGGACAGGGTCTCAGAGGAACGTGTAAGTCTGCAAGATACAAAAATCCAGCTCATAGGGCTGTGGTAACTGGGTTGACCAAATAGCTACTCCTAACGCCAACACTAGAAGTAGCCGGGGATCATGCCTACGGTGATCGCTAGATGACTCGCGCCAGCCGGAGAATCTAACTACCCCTAGGAGAAGAAAACAAAGACCTCTCTTGCCTCCAGAGAAAGGGACCCCAAAGCAAGATACAAGCCCCCCACAAATAATAACGGTGAGGTAAGAGGAAATGACAAACACAGAAATGAACCAGGTTCAGCAAAGAGAGGCCAGCTTACTAATAGCAGAATATAGCAAGATAACTTATCTGGTCAACAAAAACCCTATAAAAATCCACGCTGGAGATTCAAGAACCCCCGAACCGTCTAACGGTCCGGGGGGAGAACACCAGCCCCCTAGAGCTTCCAGCAAAGGTCAGGATACAGATAGGAACAAGCTGGACAAAAATACCAAACAAAACAAAAGCAAAAAGCAAAGAAGCAGACTTAGCTTGAAAAACAGGAACCAGGATCAGAGGACAAGAGCACAACAGATTAGCTCTGATTTCAACGATGCCAGGCATTGAACTGAAGGTCCAGGGAGCTAATATAGCAACGCCCCTGAACTAACGGCCCAGGTGAGGATATAGGAAAAGACAGACGCTCCAGAGTCAAATCACTAATGACCACTAGAGGGAGCAAAAAGCAAAATCACAACAATCACCCAGGCCTTCCTGGTTGAGATAAGACATTGCTTGAACTGCCTTATAAGCATATCTATCTATGTTTGGACTAAAACAAGGACTTATTCGTGTCAAGTATCCTCAAGAATAACTGTGCTTCATAGACATTCTGTGTGATTGCATTTTCCTCTGAAGTTCCCTATAGACTGTTTAAGCTGCGTTTAATATTTACACCAAGTGTTGTGGACTTGAGTTTCTCTCTGCACCTGTTTGAATCACCATGTGATAATATAGACTTTACCACTTATAAAACTGTGTCCTGTAGTTGTCTTGTTCCATGCAAAGAGTCTCCTGAGTTATCCCCTATAATTATTACAGGATACTCTAGCCACAAAAGAGGAGACTGCTGGAACAATGACTGCAGAGAGCAGATTAGAGCAGGTGTTTTCCATAATTAGATCACTGCAGAAAGATGTGGAAGGTTTGCAAAAGAAGTTTGGAAGCTTTGAACACAATCAACAAGTGTTTGGACAGACTTTGCAGGACTTAAGCACCCGCATGGCAGCCCAGGAAATCAAACTTGCTGGCATAGAGTCCTAGCATGGATGGGCTTTTCAGGACATAAGCACGCAAATAGCTGCACAAGCGACTTTACCTTCTAGGCAACCGCCACCAGCTAGCCCACCTAAGTTGCCCCCATTCAGATTTAATGGTGATCGCGACAAATTTCGTGGCTTTGTGAATCAATGTATGCTATATTTTGATGTACATGCTGACCGTTTTCCTACTGATAGATCCAAAGTATTGTGTGTAATAATGCTGCTGACCTCACGAGCGCTCGCCTGGGCGAATCTGATGATTGAGTCTCGTGACCCACAGTTAAATAACTTGGATGATTTCTTGGCCGCTATGGCATTAATGTTTGATGATCCTAATCGCCATGCAACCGCTGAATCTGCTTTATTGTCTTTACGCCAGGCTAAACGTTCTGTTATTGAGTATGCCACTGAATTCAGGAGATTAGCGGTAGATACCAATTGGGACAGTTATGCACAATTGCCTACTTTTAAAAGGGGTCTGTCTAGTATTGTAAAAGATGAACTAGCTCGCTCTGAGTCACCACAAGAGCTAGAGACATTTATACAGCATTGTGTGCGCATAGACATTCGCCTTACTGAGCGTAGGCAGGAGAAGTTTGCTGCATATAACCGTATTTCTAACTTTTCCCTTCCTTCCAAAGAGCCTGCAGGTAAAACCTCTCAGGAGGTGGAGGAGGTGCCCATGCAAATTGATTCCGTTCAGAGGTGCGAGATTAATGAGCGCCGGGAGCATCACCTTCGTGAAAGTCTATGTTTCTAATATGGCCAGTCTGACCACTTTCTGATCAATTGTCCTAAGTGTCCCACACGGCCTAACAAGGTGCTAGCAGCAGTAGGGGAGTATGACAACTGTGATGATGAATCTGACATCTCTGAATGTAGCCTGCCTTTAAACGCTGTATTCCATTCACTTTCTATGACTTCACCCCCAAGGAGCTGAAGGAAAAGAACTCTCACTGTTCTCTCCCTATTAAGATCCTGTGTTCAGGACAGTGGATTTCCAGTGCAGCTATGATTGACTCTGGTGCAGGTGGCAATTTCATGGATATCGCATTTGCCAAGGAACATGGTATTGAAATTCAGCAAAGAGCCTCTCCAATTACCATGGAAACAGTGGATGGGTCACCTTTAATCTCTGGGCCTGTGGATCAGGAGGCCGTACCCCTTGAAATTTTGTTGGAGCCTAATCATCAGGAGCAACTTTCTTTCTTGCTAATTTCTTCTCATTTTCCTGTGATTTTAGGCATTCCTTGGTTGGGTTGCCTTCTCAGAACCCAATTATCAACTATGAGACCAAGGAGATTATCTTTCCAACAAGGAGCAACTCAGCTTTAACAGAAGCTGTCCCTGAGTCCACGGCTACAGAACCACATGTACAGGTATTTACTTTACCTTCAGCATATAAAGAGTTCTCTGACATCTGTGACAAGAAGAATGCAGATCAGCTTCCTCCACACAAGCATTATGACTGTCCCATTGAGCTGCTTCCTGGGGCAGCTATTCCTTTTGGTAACGTATACCCTTTGGCGGCACCTGAGCTTCAAGCCTTAAAGGAGTATATTGATGAAAATCTGGCCAAAGGCTTCATACGTCCTTCTACCTCACCAGCAGGGGCACCTATATTTTTTGTAAAAAAGAAGGATGGGACCCTGAGACCCTGTGTTGACTATCGGGAACTTAATAAGGTAACCATACGAAACCGTTACCCTTTGCCTCTGATTCCCGAATTACTGAAAAGAGTCCGCCATGCTAAGGTGTTCTCTAAACTGGATCTTCGTGGTGCTTATAATTTGGTGCGTATTCGTCCAGGGGATGAGTGGAGGACAGCATTCAGATGCCGGTATGGACACTTTGAATATCTTGTTATGCCCTTCTGGCTTTGTAACGCCCCTGCAACATTTCAACACCTTGCTAATGACATTTTCAGAGATTTGTTGGACCAGTTTGTGGTGATCTATTTGGACGATATACTAATCGTTTCTGACTCTCTACAGGAACATGAAGAACATGTCAAAACTGTTTTAAGACGTCTGAAAGAGAACCATCTGTATATTAAGCCGGAGAAATGCGAGTTCCATCGTTCTGAGATACAGTTCTTAGGATATATCATCTCTTCCCAGGGGCTGAACATGGAATCTGGTAAGATTCAGGCTATCCTTGACTGGCCAGTATGTTGTGAACTCCGTTTTCAGGCTCCCTCTTGTGGTCACAGATGGTATTGTGTGACTTTGTTTTTTGGCTCCCCCTGGTGGTTTGGTTTATTATCCTGCGGGTCTGGCTGGATCAGCTGCCTCGTTATTCACCAGGGAGGTTCCTATTTAGCTCTGCTTCACTTGCACTTGTTGCCGGCTGTCAATGTATTCAGTGCAATTCTGATTACTCCTGATTATCTCGTTTTCTGCCTCTTCAGGATAAGCTAAGTTCTGTTTGAATATTTTTTGCTCATCTGCCTGCAATATGATTTCTGTGTATGATGAGTCTAGTCCAGCTTGCTAATATGTGATTTCTTGTTGCTGGTAAGCTTTGGGGTACGGAGTTGCTTCCCCCGCACCGTTAGTTGGTGCGGGGGCTCGAGCAATCTCTGTGTGGATATTTTGAATAGGGTTTTTTTATTGACCGCACAGTTCCCTTCCTATTTTCTGCTATCTAGTATTAGCGGGCCTCATTTGCTAAATCTAATTTCATCTCTGTGTTTGTGCTTTCCCCTTAACTCACCGTTAATATTTGTGGGGGGCTATTCTATATCTTTGGGGTCATTCCACTGAGGCAAGAGAGGACTTTCTTTCCCTCCAGGAATAGTCAGTTTCTCAGGCCGTGAAGAGACGTCTAGGATTTTCAGGTAACGTTCCACGGCTACCTATAGTTGTTTGCGGATAGGATCAGGTTGCGGTCAATCTAGTCACCACCTCCCCAGAGCTAGTCGTCTGTTCAGTTACTTAGCTAGTCCTACCTGCGATCCTTGCCACTATGATCATAACACCGGTACCCAAGAACTTTAAGGAGGTCCAACGTTTCATTGGTTTTGCAAATTTCTACAGACGCTTCATTCGAAATTTTTCTGATATTGTCGGTCCCATTACTTCCTTGACAAAGAAGGAAAAGCCCTTTAAGTGGTCATCACAGGCTCAAGAAGCTTTTGATCGGCTTAAGATCTGTTTCACCTCAGCACCGCTGTTGATACACCCAGATCCAACACTTTCTTTCATTGTGTGGAGGTGGACGCTTCTGATAATGCTTTGGGGGCTATTCTCTCCCAAAGAACTGGAGAGAAGGGTCTGCTACATCCTTGTGCTTTCTTTTCCCGTAGACTAACCTCAGCAGAGAAGAATTACGATGTGGGAGACAAGGAATTGCTGGCTTTTATTGCGGCTTTCAAAGAATGAAGGCATCATCTGCAAGGAGCTGCAAAACAGATCATAGTGCTAACTGACCATCGCAATTTGGAGTTCCTTAGATCCGCTAGATGTCTTTCTCCTCGTCAGGCTCGTTGGAACTTATTTTTAAATCAATTTAACTTTGTTATCTCGTACCGTCCAGATTCTCGTAATGGGAAGGCTGATGCTTTATCCCGAATCCATGCTGCGGATTCTGTACCTGGAGCCCCGTCCAAGACCATTCTATCTGATGCCAATTTCATCGGAGTTATCCACGATCAGGACTTGTGGAAGGAGTGCAGGGAGGCTTATGACGGTGATGTATTCCTGGCCAACCCACCTGTGGATATTAATCTTGTCTTTAAGGGTGGCATGTGGTTCAGAGATCGACGTATCTACGTCCCTGAGGTCATCCATCTGCAGATCCTCAAGTTGGTACATGACTCCAAGTTGGCTGGTCACAGGGGGGTACAGAAGACACGAGAGTTCCTGAGCCGATTCTTCTGGTGGCCAACTTGCCTGAAGGATACCAAGGACTATGTTCTCTCTTGCGAGGTATGTGCTCGTTACAAGACTCCTCATGTGGCACCTACGGGTCTTCTACAACCATTACCTGTTCCGTCCCACCCTTGGGGGTCTATATCAATGGACTTTATTGTGGAGCTGCCTACATCGGGGGGCATGAATACAATCATGGTGGTAGTTGATCGCCTGACTAAAGCTGCTCATTTTGTTCTGTGCACCGGCCTCCCTTCAGCTAAAGATACAGTGAACTTGGTTATACAGAATGTCTTTCGGTTGCATGGCGTCCTGGATGAGATCATCTCTGACCGTGGAGTACAGTTCTCTTCAAGATTCTGGAAGGGGTTTTGCTCTGCACTCAATATTAATGTCTGTCTCTCTTCCGCTTACCATCCCCAGACAAATGGTCAGACTGAGCGGACCAACCAGACGCTGGAACAATATCTAAGATGCTATGTCAGCCATCTCCAGGATGATTGGTTGGAGTAGCTGCCGTTAGCCGAATTTTCATATAACAATTCTCAGAGCGCCTCCACTAAATTTACACCTTTCTTTGACAATCTGGGTTATCATCCGTGTATCTTATCTAGGTCTCCAATTAATTCTCCGGTTCCGGCAGTGGAGGAAAGGCTGACTGCGATGAGGCAAAATCTGGAGGTTCTGAAGGTATCCCTGACTACAGCTCAAGAACGTTATAAGAGATCAGCTGATAGATTCCATAAACCTGCACCCATATTCAAGGTAGGAGATTCCGTGTGGTTAGCAACTAAGAATCTGAAGTTAAACGTTCCTTCACAAAAACTTGGACAGAAATTCATTGGCCCCTTCAAGATCAACGGTATTGTGAGCTCTGTGGCCTGCCGGCTGAAGCTGCCTAGGACTATGAAGGTACACCCAGTTTTTCATGCATCTTTACTAAAGCCTGTATCTCCTAATACCCTCCAGGGACGTGTTGTGCCACCTCCGCAGCCTGTGGTGATTGATGGGCAAGAACAATTTGTGGTGGAGGAAATTATTGATTCCAGGATTCGCAGGAATCGGCTCCAATATCTGATAAGATGGCAGGGATATCCCCCTGAGGAAGACTCTTGGTAACCTGTGGAAAACATCAATGCCCAACAGAAGATTTCTCGTTTTCATCAGAGATTCCCTGAGAAACCAGGTCTAGGATCGTCCTGAGGCCGCTTCTAAGGAGGGAGTAATGTCAGGACTCTGAACATTTTTATTACCTTTTGTGCATTACTGCCCTTTTCCAAGATGGCATCTTTGGTCTCATGTGCACTGTGTCTTCCTGCTATAAAATTCCACCTCAGCCTTCAGTCTGTGCTAGAGTATTCTGCCTTGCATCCAGCTCCTGACCTCTGATTACTCCCTGGCTATACACCTGCTCTTGTGAACCTGTGTGGAGATCATGCTACTCTGCTCTGAGTTCCTACTGCATACACCAGTTTCCAGTAATCCTCCTTCATCTGCTGCTCGTGTTTACTCCCATCTGCATTTGCTGGACATGTAAGCTGTTGCTGCTCTGCTTAAACCTGAGATTATCACCCAGGCTTTCCTGGTTGAGATAAGACATTGCTTGAACTGCCTTATAAGCATATCTATCTATGTTTGGACTAAAACAAGGACTTATTCGTGTCAAGTATCCTCAAGAATAACTGTGCTTCATAGACTTTCTGCGTGATTGCATTTTCCTCTGAAGTTCCCTATAGACTGTTTAAGCTGCGTTTAATATTTACACCAAGTGTTGTGGACTTGAGTTTCTCTCTGCACCTGTTTGAATCACCGTGTGATAATATAGACTTTACCACTTATAAAACTGTGTCCTGTAGTTGTCTTGTTCCACGCAAAGAGTCTCCTGAGTTATCCCCTATAATTATTACAATTTCACACTAAACCCACAAAATAGGCTGAAAAAAATTGCTGGCACCATCAACTTAATATTTAGTTGCACACCCTTTGGAATAAATAACAGCAATTCATTGCTTCCTATAACCATCAACAAGCTTCTTACACATCGAATCTGGAATTTCAGATCACTCTTCTTTTGCAAACTCCCAACAGCAAGTTTAAGATCTCACAGGTGTTCTATGGTATTTAGATCCGGACTCACTGCTGGAACTTCGGGAACTCATCAGCGCTTTATTTCCATCCATTTCTGGGAGCTTCCTGAAGCATGTTTTGGGTCATTGTCCTTCCAGAAGACCCATAACCTAAGACACAAACCCACCTTTTTGATACTGGGCACTAGATTTGTGACCCAAAATCCTTGATTAGCTTCAGATTTCATGATGCCTTTCACACAGTCAATGCAGCCAGTGCCAGAGGCAGCAAAACAACCCCAAAATATCTTTGAACCTCCATCATATTTGTCTGCAGGCACACTGTTCTTTTTTTGTAGGCCTCATTCCATTTTTGGTATATAGTAGAATGATGGATGTGTTTTACCAAAAAGCTCTATCTTGGTCTCATGTTTCGACAAAAGGAATTTGGCTTACTATCGTAAATTTTAGCAAACTTCCGTCTAGCTTTTTAATGTCTCTGTGTCAGCAGTGGGGTCCTCCTGGGTCTCTTGCCATAACATTTCATTCCATTGAAATGTCAACTGAAGGTTTGCACTGGCACTAATGCACCCAGAGCCTGCAGGACAGTTTAAATTTTGTTTTAACTTGATTGGGGATGCTTATCCACCATCCAGACTATCCTGCATTGCAACCTATCATCAATTTTTCTCTGCTGTCGACGTCGTGGGAGATTAGCTACAGTGCTATGGGTTGTAAACTTCTTGATTAAGTTGCGCACTGTAGACAAAGGAATATCAAGATCTCTGGAGATGGACTTCTAACCTTGAGATTGTTGATATTTTTCAACAATTTTGGTTCTCATGTCCTCAGAAAATTATCTTCTCCTCTTTCTGGTCTCAATTTTTACAGACACACAATGCAATGCAACCAACGTCTCCCTTTTTATCTGGATTCAGGTGTGATTTTCAAATTGCCCACGCCTGTTACTTGTCACAGGTGAGTTTGAATGAGCATCACATGCTTGAAACAAAGCTGTTTACCCACAATTTTGGAAAGGTGCCAACAATTTTGTCCGGCCTACTGTTGGAGTTTTGTGTAAAATTATGTCAAGCTTGCCTTTTTCTCTCAGTTTTTTTTGTGTTGTTATACACACAAAGGAAATAAACGTGTGTAGCAAAATGTGTGTAATTGCAACAATTTTCTGGAAGAAATACTTTTCTGGACCGATTTCAAGCGTGCCAACACTTTCGGCCATGACTGTGTATATATCTACTATATAATTGTCTAAGGGTCACTTCCGTCTTTCTGTCCTTCTGTCTGTCACGGATATTCATTGGTCACGGCCTCTGTCTGTCATGGAATCCAAGTCGCTGATTGGTCGTGGCAAAACGCCCACGACCATTGCCACGACCAATCAGCGACGCGCACAGTCCGGAAGAAAATGGCCGCTCCTTACTCCCCGCACTCACTGCCCGGCGCCCGCATACGCTGTCCGGTCACCGCTCACACAGGTTTAATGCCGGCGGTAACGGACCGCGTTATGCCGCGGGTAACGCACTCCGTATTAACCCTGTGTGTCCCCAATTTTTTACTATTGAGGCTGCCTATGCGGCATCAATAGTAAAAAAATGTAATGTTAAAAATAATAAAAAAACAAAAAACCTGCTATACTCACCCTCCGTAGTTCGCCGAGCCGCTCGCGCCAGCCGCCATCTTCCGTTCCCGGCGATGTATTGCGAAATTACCCAGAAGACTTCTGGGTAATTTCGCAATACAGCCTGGGAAAGGAAGATGGCGGCCGGCGCCAGCGGCTCGGCGGAGCTTCGCTGGATACCAAGCGTCGGTAACCGCTTCCTGGATCCAGGCGCCAACGGAAGGTAAGTATATAACTATTTTTTATTTTAATTCTTTTTTTTTTTTAACAGGGATATCATGCCCACATTGCTATATACGTGGGCTGCGCAATATACAATGTGGCCTGCGCAATATACTACATGGGCTGCGCAATATACTATGTGGGCTGCGCAATATACTAAGTGGGCTACGCAATATACTACATGGGCTGCGCAATATACTAAGTGGGCTGTGCAATATACTACGTGGGCTGTGCAATATACTAAGTGGGCTGGGTTGTATACTACGTGGGCTGTGCAATATACTACGTGGGCTGCACAATATACTATGTGGGCTGCGCAATATACTAAGTGGGCTACGCAATATACTACATGGGCTGCGCAATATACTAAGTGGGCTGTGCAATATACTACATGGGCTGTGCAATATACTAAGTGGGCTGCGCAATATACTATGTGGGCTGCGCAATATACTACATGGGCTGCGCAATATGCTACGTGGGCTGCGCAATATACTACGTGGGCTGCGCAATATACTACATGGGCTGCGCAATATACTACGTGGGCTGTGCAATATACAACGTGGGCTGCGCAATATACAACGTGGGCTGGGCAATATACAACGGGCTGCACAATATATTACCTGGGCTGCACAATATACTACGTGGGCTGCGCAATATACAACGTGGGCTGGGCAATATACAACGTGGGCTGCGCAATATACTACGTGGGCTGCACAATATACTATGTGGGCTGCGCAATATACTAAGTGGGCTACGCAATATACTACATGGGCTGCGCAATATACTAAGTGGGCTGTGCAATATACTACGTGGGCTGTGCAATATACTAAGTGGGCTGCGCAATATACTATGTGGGCTGCGCAATATACTACATGGGCTGCGCAATATGCTACGTGGGCTGCGCAATATACTACGTGGGCTGCGCAATATACTACATGGGCTGCGCAATATACTACGTGGGCTGTGCAATATACAACGTGGGCTGCGCAATATACGTGGGCTGGGCAATATACAACGGGCTGCACAATATATTACCTGGGCTGCACAATATACTACGTGGGCTGCGCAATATACAACGTGGGCTGGGCAATATACAACGTGGGCTGGGCAATATACAACGTGGGCTGCGCAATATACTACGTGGGCTGGTCAATATACAATGGCTGCGCAATATACTACGTGGCCTGCGCAATATACTACGTGGGCTGCACAATATACAACGTGGGCTGGGCAATATACTACGTGGGCTGCGCAATGTACTACGTGGGCTGGGCGATATACTACGTGAGCTGTGCAGTATAATACATGGGCTGCGCAATATACTATATGGGCTGCACAATATACAACGTAGGCTGGGCAATATACTGCGTGGGCTGTGCAATATACTACGTGGACTACGCAATATACAACGTGGGCTGGGCAATATACAACGTGGGCTGCGCAATATACAACGTGGGCTGCACAAAATACAACATGGGCTGCGCAATATACAACGTGGGCTGCGCAATATACAACGTGGCCTGCGCAATATACAACATGGCCTGCGCAATATACAACGTGGCCTGCGTAATATACAACATGGGCTGTGCCATATACTACGTGGGCTGCGCAATATACAACGTGGGCTGCGCAATATACAACGTGGGCTGCGCAACATACTACGTGGGCTGCGCAATATACTACGTGGGCTGCGCAATAAACTACGTGGGCTGCGCAATGTACTACGTGGGCTGCGCAATGTACTACGTGGGCTGTGCAATGTACTACGTGGGCTGTGCTATACACTACGCATACATATTCTAGAATACCCGATGCGTTAGAATCGGGCCACCATCTAATATACAGTTAGGTCCATATATATTTGGACAGAGACAACATTTTTCTAGTTTTGGTTATAGACAATACCACAATGAATTTTAAATAAAACAATTCAGATGCAGTTGAAGTTCAGACTTTCAGCTTTCATTTGAGGGTATCCACATTAAAATCGGATGAAGGGTTTAAGAGTTTCAGCTCCTTAACATGTGCCAACCTGTTTTTAAAAGGACCAAAAGTAATTGGACAGATTCAATAATTTTAAATAAAATGTTCATTTTTAGTACTTGGTTGAAAACCTTTGGCTGGCAATGACTGCCTGAAGTCTTGAACTCATGGACATCACCAGACGCTGTGTTTCCTCCTTTTTGATGCTCTGTCAGGCCTTCACTGCGGTGGTTTTCAGTTGCTGTTTGTTTGTGGTCCTTTCTGTCTGAAGTTTAGTTTTTAACAAGTGAAATGCATGCTCAATTTGGTTGAGATCAGGTGACTGACTTGGCCATTCAAGAATATTCCACTTCTTTGATTTAATTAACTCCTGGGTTGCTTTGGCTTCATGTTTTGGGTCATTGTCTATCTGTAGGATGAAACGACGACCAACCAGTTTGGCTGCATTTGGCTGGATCTGAGCACACAGTGTGGCTCTGAATACCTCAGAATTCATTCGGCTGCTTCTGTCCTGTGTCACATCATCAATAAACACTAGTGACCCAGTGCCACTGGCAGCCATGCATGCCCAAGCCATCACACTGCCTCCGCCGTGTTTTACAGATGATGTGGTATGCTTTGGATCATGAGCTGTACCACGCCTTCGCCATACATTTCTCTTTCCATCATTCTGGTAGAGGTTGATCATGGTTTCATCTGTCCAAAGAATGTTCTTCCAGAACTCTGCTGGATTTTTTAGATGTTTTTTAGCAAAGTCCAGTCTAGCCTTTTTATTCTTGATTCTTATGAGTGACTTGCACCGTGCAGTGAACCCTCTGTATTTACTTTCATGCAGTCTTCTCTTTATGGTAGATTTGGATATTGATACGCCTACCTCCTTGAGAGTGTTGTTCACTTGGTTGGCTGTTGTGAAGGGGTTTCTCTTCACCATGGAGATTATTCTTCTATCCTCCACCACTGTTGTCTTCCGTGGACGCCCAGGTCTTTTTGCATTGATGAGTTCACCAGTGCTTTCTTTCTTTCTCAGGATGCACCAAACTGTAGATTTTGCCACTCCTAATATTGTAGCAATTTCTCGGCTTGTTTTTTTCTGTTTTCGCAGCTTAAGGATGGCTTGTTTCACTTGCATGGAGAGCTCCTTTGACCGCATGTTTACTTCACAGCAAAACCTTCCAAATGCAAGCATCAAACCTCAAATCAGCTCCAGGCCTTTTATCTGCTTAATTGAGAATGACATAACGAAGGGATTGCCCACACCTGTTCATGAAATAGCCTTGGAGTCAATTGTCCAATTACTTTTGGTCCCTTTAAAAACAGGGTGGCACATGTTAAGGAGCTAAAACTCCTAAACCCTTCATCCAATTTTATTGTGGATACCCTCAAATGAAAGCTGAAAGTCTGAACTTCAACTGCATCTGAATTGTTTTGTTTAAAATTCATTGTGGTAATGTCTATAACCAAAATTAGAAAAATGTTGTCTCTGTCCAATATATATGGACCTAACTGTATATATATATACACTCACCGGCCACTTTATTAGGTACACCTGTCCAACTTCTTGTTAACACTTAATTTCTAATCAGCCAATCACATGGCGGCAACTCAGTGCATTTAGGCATGTAGACATGGTCAAGACAATCTCCTGCAGTTCAAACCGAGCATCAGTATGGGGAAGAAAGGTGATTTGAGTGCCTTTGAACGTGGCATGGTTGTTGGTGCCAGAAGGGCTGGTCTGAGTATTTCAGAAACTGCTGATCTACTGGGATTTTCACGCACAACCATCTCTAGGGTTTACAGAGAATGGTCTGAAAAAGAAAAAAAATCCAGTGAGCGGCAGTTCTGTGGGCGGAAATGCCTTGTTGATGCCAGAGGTCAGAGGAGAATGGGCAGACTGGTTCGAGCTGATAGAAAGGCAACAGTGACTCAAATCGCCACCCGTTACAACCAAGGTAGGCCTAAGAGCATCTCTGAACGCACAGTGCGTCGAACTTTGAGGCAGATGGGCTACAGCAGCAGAAGACCACACCGGGTACCACTCCTTTCAGCTAAGAACAGGAAACTGAGGCTACAATTTGTACAAGCTCATCGAAATTGGACAGTAGAAGATTGGAAAAACGTTGCTTGGTCTGATGAGTCTCGATTTCTGCTGCGACATTCGGATGGTAGGGTCAGAATTTGGCATAAACAACATGAAAGCATGGATCCATCCTGCCTTGTATGGAGCATCTTTGGGATGTGCAGCCGACAAATCTGCGGCAACTGTGTGATGCCATCATGTCAAAATGGACCAAAATCTCTGAGGAATGCTTCCAGCACCTTGTTGAATCTATGCCACGAAGAATTGAGGCAGTTCTGAAGGCAAAAGGGGGTCCAACCCGCTACTAGCATGGTGTACCTAATAAAGTGGCCGGTGAGTGTATATATATATATATATATATATATATATATATATACATGGGCAGATATTTACATACACATGTAGATATACACAAACATGTGTAGATATTTACGTTTATTGCCGACCAATGACGTGATGATGTGCACAATGAGAGAGAAGTTCAGAGGTGCTGCAGACCATAGTAGCACATTTAGGGCACTCCGGCTGCTGGGACACTTTTGAGAAATGGCCGTACCACTGGTTCTATGGCCAAAACAATTAAATGTCAAGCTGTTAGTCTACCTGGAATGAAGACTAGAGGTGTCCAACTACTCTACATTATACAATCCCACACCATAATTCTGGGAGTAGGACTGGTGAGATGTTCTCCCATGAAGGCCTCATCATGGCCTTGCCCTCATAGTCACTTCACTAGTCTAATCTCTAGCTATCATTGCATCCAATACTTTTGTAATCAACTTGTGAATGGCAGAGCGAGGGGTAAAAGTGCACTGTGAAGACTGTGAAGAAAGACACCGTTGGACTACAAAATAGAGATTTCACTTAGTGCGCTCCACACAAGAAAAAAATGTGAATATCTCCTAAAAAAGGAGTAATGCCGCACAAAACAGAAACAAGCAGTAGACTCAGGGAATCTGAGAGATTTTTACATGATATGTAGATCAATTTTTTGAGCAAGTGACGGGTCGTCTTTAAGTCCTAGAAGTGACTTTTAGAGAAAAGAGATTCTCGATCCGAAGATAAAATTCTTCTAAATAATTGGTCATTTTATGATAAAAAGTACAATAGTTGAATGTTGTTTGCAGAGTATTTTCCTATTCAGTTTCCATAAACTATATAAATTTGCTTATTTTAGAAGAGCGATTTTGCTTTCCCACTATAAACTATAATTAAAACCTGGAATATCTTGGTGTACAGCACGGAGCAGCCAGTTTGTGTTGGCTGGTATCCTTCTCTCGTCACTAATTCAGCTTGCCAATTTCCTCCCTTGGTCAGGAACTACGGTGTTGTGATAT
Organism: Ranitomeya variabilis; assembly: GCF_051348905.1. NCBI lineage: Eukaryota > Metazoa > Chordata > Amphibia > Anura > Dendrobatidae > Ranitomeya > Ranitomeya variabilis. Next base: position 390,936,838 of record NC_135232.1, read on the forward strand.
TAAAAATTGGCAAGTGAAGGACAAAAAGAGAATTCTTCTACTGTGGAGTTTGTCATTAAAAGCAATCTATTTCTCATTATTTGTAAGAGTTCAAAGCTCTTCTAGTCGAATCCTCTTTTTTTTTAAATTATACATGAAATAATTAGCAGTAAGCTTCATTAATTTTACACTGCTTCCCACAAGTAGAAAGGAAACGGTGTATAGAGAGTTGTAAATCAGTTCTAACACCTACTTTACAGAATAGAATGGAGAGAAAAGAAAGCTCTGATCATCATAAACAAATCAGTCAAAAGCTATGAAATGCGTTATTTCACTTCTCAAGCAGCAGGAGCATTTTACTTTGTTTTATGGAACCAACTTAACATTAAAGTGAGCTAGTCAGAAGCCTGGTGGGATTTACTAGTTTATGTTTAAAATGCATATGAAATGTGCCCCTCTGTCCCCCATTTTTAGCAGGAAAAGGGACCATTATTTGAGCTCTATATACCATACAGTAATTGTTCAAAAGTTCAGAGAAATTAGGAATGGGAAAGTAGCCCAGGAGTGTGAATGAACACTCTCAAGCTTATTGTGTATATAGAGTGGGTTTAATTATGGGCTTTGATAATGGCGAAAATGAGGGACAAAAGGATATAGCTTTTATGTAAAGAGATTCTCATAAGTATGCATAACATTCCTCTCATTGAAGGCAAGGGATTTCTTTATGAAGGTATGTTGAAATGTGAAAGCTAACAACTCTGGGGCTGATCGAAGGAAAAAAAAACATTTTCCTGTAACCAGCACAGTTTGGTTATGTGTATTGGTAAAAATCACATAACAGACACCTATGGATTTTTTGACAATTAAAGAAAAAAAATTATGGTTTCACATACAATAACATGAATAGCCTATTTTTTTAATAGGACAAGTGTCTAATCAGTGGCAGACAAGACTCACTAAACATTCCATTGAGCACAGTAATAGTAGTACCGTAGAGCAGAGCTTCTCAAACTTTTTCTAATGAGGCCTTACTAGAGAGATGAAGGCTATGCCTAGGGCTCATCATTAGTGATGAGTGAACATGCTCATATACCGTCTTATCCCAGCATGCTCGGGCGTTTTTCGAGTATCTTGGGCATGCTCGTATATTATGTTTGAGTTCCCGTAGCTGCATGATTTGCACCTGCTAGACAACCTGAACACATGTAAGGATTGCCTGTTTGTTAGGGAATCCTCACATGTGTTGAGGCTAACAGCCCAAATCATACAACCACATGGATGCGAACATATAATACTCAATCGCCCATCACTTCTCACCGTCTGTGATGTCACACTCACGCCCTGACTGGTGGGCGTGAGCCAGGGGGATTGTGGCCCTACTGTGCCACGAACCAGACTACCCTGGAAGGGGCGTGACTTTGACAGCTGCCTTGGTTTTCTCTGGAGCTTCTGATGGTGAGGTCAGACTTGTGCGGCAGGCAGCTGCAAGGTGCTACTCCAAGGTGGTGTCTGGCTGTGGCTGCTTATCCCACTTGGAGAACAGGAACACTAGGACAGGTGCGGGCATCAGGCAGGACTGGCAGATGAGCACAGCTGAAACTCAGACGAGTAGGCTGGCACGGCTGAGACACAGGGCTGACAGACATGGCTGAGACACAGGGAAGGCAGTGTGATGTCAGGGACGCACGAAGAGAGAGTGGACCCTCTGGGTCACGGTACTGATGCACCCACGAACGAGCATACCCGGAATGGGCTACCCCTATACAGGGATAGTTGGGAGCAGGCCCGAGGGGTTCAAATACCACAACAGCCGGTACCAAGAGGGACGGCTCTGGAAGAGTCTGGAGAGGAAGGACGGGAGAGAGGAGAGAAAAGACAAACAAGACTAAATGGAAAAGGAGACGGGAAGCACAAAACGGAACACAGGAGACTGGGCTGGGAAAGGGAAGGAGACAGGGGAAAAATGCAGGAAAATGCCTGAGAGAGAAAACTAGACTAGGACGGACAAGAAGGCTGAAAAGACAAGGCCTAAACTTGAGTACAAACAGCACACAATAATCAAGAGCCTCCATTATGGAGGAGACGCCTGATATAGCCCAAGTAATTACCTGATTGGAGGAACAGGAGCACAGAGGACGCGGAAGGGTTAAGAAGGGGGAGGAGCGCGCTCCCGCGACCTAAGGCGCATGTGCGGAGCAGACGGAGGATGGAGAAAGGAGGGAGCACGGACACCACACCGAAATCCCCCAACAGTAGGAAGAGGGACCGAGGAACCAGCGCGCTGCCCAGAGCGGTGGACGAGAACACAGCTGGAGGAGCCGGCGGAAGAAGCGGCCGCAGCATCAGAGAAGGCCGGTATGACAGGCAGGCACAGCTGAGACACAGGGCAGGCAGGCACGGCTGAGACACAGGGCAGGCAGGCACGGCTGAGACACAGGGCAGGCAGGCACAGCTGAGGCACAGGGCAGGCAGGCACGGTTGAGACACAGGGCAGGCAGGCACAGCTGAGACACAGGGCAGGTTGGTGTGGTGTAAGAAGGAACAGGTTGGGACCTGTTCACACAGGAAGAGAACCGCAAGGCTGCGGATAGGAGCGGTAGAGCAGCAAGAGATAGAGCAGCAACAGAAGCTAAGCAGAGTGGAACCGCAAGGAATGCGGAGAGGAGCTGCAGGAAGAGATTTCTGAAGCAGCAGAAGCTACGCAGAGCAGAACCGCAAGGAATGCAAAGAGGAGCTGCAGCAAGAGATTTCTTCAGCAGGAGCAGAGCAGAACCGCAGGAGTGCGGAGCATAAGCAAACAGAGAGGACACAAGGAAAGACAGCAGGGAAAGAAGCCACAGACAAGGATACAGAGGTAGGACAAAGTTCAGACAAGGTAATGGAACAAGACAAGGTACTAGAACAAAGACACAGGGACCAGGATATTCTGCCTCCTGGAGGGCGTACAAACAAGATCAAGGTAAGGCTAGAACAAAGACACTGAGACCAGGATATACAGCCTCCTGGAGGGCAGACAAACAAGATCAAGGCAAGGAGAAAAGGACTATCGGCTGTGTATCCACCAGACTTCTGCACAACACAACTGATGTTCCCAACCCCATTTATAAGGCAAGAAATCCCACTTATAAAACCTGACAGGGCACACCTGTGAAGTGAAAACCATTCCCGTTGACTACCTCTTGAAGCTCATCAAGAGAATGCCAAGAGTGTGCAAAGCAGTCATCAAAGAAAAAGGTGGCTACTTTGAAGAACCTAGAATATAAGACATAATTTCAGTTGTTTCACACTTTTTTGTTAAGTATATAATTCCACATGTGTTAATTCATAGTTTTGATGCCTTCAGTGTGAATGTACGATTTTCATAGTCATGAAAATACAGAAAAATCTTTAAATGAGAAGGTGTGTCCAAACTTTTGGTCTGTACTGTATATGACTGTGCAATTTATAATCAACTCTGAAAACTGCTTGCTCATTTGGGCCTCATAAAGATCTTAGGAGAGTGTCGCTGGTGAAAAACAGTCTATACTTACCAATACCTGTTCAAAATACTAATATACTGCAGGATGCAGACAGGATGCAGAGGTTTGATATTAGTGTAGAGACTCGCAAGAGAATGAGGATCCTTGATATGGGTTGATGAGCTTTGATTATTAAAGGGAACCTGTCACCCCCAAAATCGAAGATGAGCTAAGCCCACCAGCATCAGGGGCTTATCTACAGCATTCTGTAATGCTGTAGATAAGCCCCCGATGTAAACTATAAGATAAGAAAAAGAGGTTAGATTATACTCACCGAGGGGAGGTCTCGCTGTGGTCTGGTCCAATGGGTGTCGTGGTCCGGGGCCTCCCATCTTCTTTACGATGATGTCCTCTTCTTGTATTCATGCTGCGTCTCTGGCGCAGGCATACTTTGTCTGCCCTGTTGAGGGCAGAGCAAAATACTGCAGTGCGCAGGCGCCGGGAAAGGTCAGAGAGGCCCGGCACCTGCGCACTGTAGTACTTTGCTCTGCCCTTAACAGGGCAGACAAAGTACGCCTGCGCCGGAGCTGCAGCATGAAGACAAGAAGAGCACGTCATCCTATGAAGATAGGAGACCCCGGACCGCGACGCCCATCGGGTCGGACCGCCCCACAGGTGAGTATAATCTAACCTCTTTTTCTCATCTTTCAGGATACATCAGGGGCTTGTCTACAGCATTACAGAATGCTGTAGATAAGCTCCTGATGCCGGTGGGCTTAGCTCATCTTTGATTTTGGGGGTGACAGGTTCCCTTTAAGAAAAATATTATGGTGTCTGTCCTTATGGGTTGCATTTATATAGTGATTTAACAGTATCTGTGTGGCTGACCGATACAAGCATTATCTGTGTGCATCAATACTAAGCAACTACCTCCCTCATGGATGACTAGTGTGTGAGTGTTCATCAGGATTTTGCACCTGTGCTACCTCCACCTTTTAATATGGGGGCCTGCTGCATCCTGAAGTGTATTGGTATTGTGACCAAGTATTAATAACTATGTCTCTTTTTCTGTTATGTGTTTGCATTTGTTGGCATTTTTAGTGAGCTGTCTCACTTACAAAGCACTGCTGTTGTTGCAGCAGCACTGTTGCTGTTTATCCTGGGGCTATTGGTCCCTTCCCTATCCCTAAAGCTAGGGGTGCCCTAGCTATCTCTGCTCCCTGGATTACTTTTGTTGGTGAAAATGCTGGGGCCATGTGCCTTGCTGAGCTCCTAAATCAGCTCTTATCTGTCCCCTTCAACAAACAGGGAATTGAGGAGTTGTAGTGTACAAGAATACACAAACCGAACTAACCAGGGAAGATGAACAGGGATAAATAAAATGCCGATCATACAAATATGCACCCACAAACAGCATAGTGGAAGACCAGTAAGTAAAGGTAGGAAAAACCAAATAGGAGAGGATGAGGATATGCACACAGACAAATCACGAAACAACAGTCTTCTGAACAACACGCCAAACGCCTCCTTAAACAACCAACACCTTCAACTCCAGAATAGGCAGTAAGAAACTAACAGTGACAATCCCTGAATATCAGAGGAGAGGATATATAGTAGAGCGGAGTGACCAACACTGAACAACTGACACCATCAAAGCAGGAAAGCTCCATAAGCTCTCAACTGAACAGATTAACACCTGCACTGCTAGCAGAAACCTGCATCATTTAATATAATGGTAAAGTGCTTCTAATGAGTGCAGCAGTATATAAAATCAGACACCATGGTCTTCTGGCCCCTTTCTGTCTCAGTAAACTCATGACAGTACCCCTCCTTCAAATACGGACCTCTGGAACTTCAGGGCCATGTCTATCAGGGTGTTCCATACAAAAAGACTGGATCAACCTGACCGTATGGACGTCAGATGCTGATACTTATATTCTCTCTTTAGGACCCTTCCAGTGTATTCGATACTGAAAAGACGGACAAACCAATCTGAAATTGCAAATTCCTATCACCATTGACTGGAGATGGAGGTGGTGATGGTGCAGAGGAAAACATATTTTTCAAGTAAAGATCGGTGAAAAACATTATGAATCCTGGTCCCAGTTTCCAAGAAGGAACCTTCAACTTAATGTTCCTCGAGGATAACCACAGGTCCGGAAGTACCAAACATCTTCAATCAACTGCAGACTTAAATTTGGACCCCATCCTCTTCAAATTATTCCGAACCCCTTGTTACATGATAAAAACCGTTACTCTTCAGGTATTCCTGAAGAACGATTCTTATTAAACACCAGAACTGAGGATGAAACCCATATGGCCTGAAGAACGGGACTTACCAGTAGACCCAGTAGACTCATGACAATGGTTAATCACCTCTAATTCAGCTAAATATGTAAGCCAATCCTCCTGATTCTCAGACACAAAACACCTAAGATAAGTCTCAAGATTCTGGTTAACACATTCAGTTTTCCCATTAGACTATGCATGAACGGTTGAAGAAAATGACAGATGGATTCCTAAATGAGTGAAAAATGCTTTCCAAAATTTGGAAATAAATTTCACCCCCCCCCCCCCGTCTGAAACTATAATGGTAGGAATCCCATGTAATTTTATGATTTCTTTAATAAAAATTTGTGCCAAGGTCTTGGCATTGGGTAAAGCGTGTAGTGCAATTAAATGAAACTGCATGCTGAATCTGTCCACCAGCACCAAAATAACTGTATTACCTGCAGAACAGGTAATGAACAGTAATGAAATCTAACTTTAACTGAGTCTAAGGTCTACAGGGAATCGCCAATGGTTGGGGAAACCCAGACGAATGAGTAAGTGTGTTATGGACTGACCTGGTTTCGAACAGTGATATTGCAACTGCTAGGGGCAGCAGCGGCAGGTAGCATAGTCATGGATAGCCAGAAGTTGGCTACACAGGATGAGCAATGTAGTTTGAAGGAATAAGCAGGAATCATAGTCAGGGAAAGTCAAGACGCCGGAACACAGGAGAATCAATGTGGTTTGAAGGATAAGCAGGAATCGTAGTTAGGGATGGCCAGAAGTTGGTAAGGGAAGAGCTGCCATCTGGTGCACAGGAGCTGCTATTTTCGAATCCTGACAATGTGAGGTCTTAGAACGTGCACAAACACTGCAGGCAGCTACACACTCCCGAACATCCAAAAACGCCAAGTAAGCAGTTCTGTGGTGGCTTTACAACCCGGATATCCGGCCAAGACCAAATCATAATCAGGCATAAACAGTTTACCTAATGGACAGCCAGCAGGGGCGTCCCCCTGAGCTTCCACCACCTCCTCAAGATCAAAACATATAGATGCAATAACCAAGCCTTTCTGTAGTTTAGGAACCGATTCACAATTATCTCAAACCCTAAGAAAACAACGAGATAAGTCATTCTCCTTAATGTTCTTATTTAAAGGCCATCTTGCCTGTATAGGTATCAGATGCTTAGCAGATTCTAAATATACAGGATTTTTATAATTTGTGATTACCATGACTAGATGAACTGCTCCCTCTGAAATTGTTGCCACTCTTTAAAAGCTGTAGGACAGCATAGGGGGTGGCAGAACTCATTGTCTCCCTTTCTTTATATGTAGGCACTCATCTCTTTATACAAGCAGGTCCCCTGATGATTGACTTGGAGGAAACGCGTCGGGACTGAACACAGGGAGAGTGCAGGGCATTCTATTACAGGGGTAGATGTGGACTGCCCTTGTAAGGGCAGGAGCTCTGGGGATAGCTTACCAGTAGCCCCATAGGGAATGACAGGGTATTGTCGTCCCTTTTCATCAAGTCCCGGATCTTTTCCTGACCAGAGGTTTTTCCGGTGCTCCTGCTCACGCATCTTGGAATTGGTGAGATTGTTCCTTTTCCGTTTTCATTCTAACAACTATCTGTAGCATCATCATCATATGTGCCATCTTTCCTATACAGCGATAATTGTTTTACGTGCAACCAACTGTATGAGATACGGTTCTGCTATTCATATGTATATGTCTCTGGCAGCTATTGTTTAAACCACACGTTGGTCTGCATACATTCCGCTTTTTTGCTAATTCAGGCGGAGTTGTTCTGAATCCTAACGGGGGTCTTCTGCAGGTCCCTTGGTGGGGACCTCGCCCCTTATTTTTATATCACTTTGGGTGACACCGTTGTGACTTTTATCCAATATTAGTAAAAGTTATGTTTTAAATTCCACTGTTGCTGTATTTTCTATCTTATTTAGTGTTTTTTTCTTTTTTTTCTGTTTAAAGCTTAATAATTAAGTACAGATTGTGCTATATTTGTCACTCTTTAAAAGCCCACTTAATTGCCAAGAGTTCTCTATTACCAATATCATATTTTTTCTCAGCGGATGACAGTTAATTAGTAAAATATGCACATGGACCCCATTTACCAGGAGATGCACCCTGTTATAATACAGCCTTGATCCCCACTTCAAACGCGTCATCTTATACAATAAATGGCTGAGCGACGTCAGGCTGTATAAGAATCGGCACAGATGCAAAACATTTTTTCAAGTATCAAATGCCTCCCTGGCCAGACTGGACTATTTGGGAGCCAAGAAGGATCATCGTCATTTTTTGGAGAAGGAGAGAATAGACAAAACAACTCCAGAAAGCATGGCCGGAGAGGTGGCCGTAAGCACAGGAGGTGGCAACACTTCTCGAGGACAACGAACGGGGCGGAATACCACGATGCGGACAAGGAACATGAAGGACAATTAACGACCAGTAGGGAACTGGTAGTTAACATCTCATCTGTTGCATTATCGGATATTGAACTTAAAGTTTTGTCTAAGGGTCTTTCTTTTTGTCCATCAATCCAGATTGGTTTGGTCTGGAGGTTGATTTACAGGCTTTTTTCAGGAGACTGAGGCTGTCATCCTATTTTTCTGATAGGGTGGATAGCCATAGTACTAATGGTGAGGTTTCAACACAGGGCTTCACTCTACATGAGGTAGGTTTATATAACAAGAGTATGTTCCAACAACCGAGTAAGAATCATTTTGTAGAGTCCTATACTGAATTGGTGCAAAAAAAGGTTGATAAAATAAAAAAAGACTTTAGACCCTTGACAGTTCATAACTTAACATACATGGAGAGACAAACTGTGGATGCTCTGGCCGGGAATCCATTAATAACCATCAAACCGGCCGATAAAGGTGGGGCGGAGGTGGTGATGGATAGTGCCAAGTATAGAGCTAAGATACTTGTTATGATCTGGTGGCCTAGGAGCAGCATGAGATGTACTCTGGAGAAGGTGGTACCTGTACTGACCGCAGACCCTGAACTTAACACCACAACTAGAAGTAGCCGTGGAATGTACCTAACACTCCCTAGACATCTCAACACCGCCGGAGGACTAATTATCCCTAAAGATAGAAAAGGGAAAACTATCTTGCCTCAGAGAAAATCCCCAAAGGATAGACAGCCCCCCACAAATATTGACTGTGAGAGGAGAGGGAAATAACATACGCAGACTGAAAACAGGATTTAGCAAAGGAGGCCACTCTAGCTAAATAGAAAGGACAGGACAGAGTACTATGCGGTCAGTATTAAAACACTAGAAAATATCCACCACAGAAAATACAAAATCTCCACATCTAACTAAAGACATGAAGGGTATATCTGCATCTCCAGAGATACCAGCTTGGCTGAGCAAATCCTTATACAGACCAAGCTGGAAAGACAAAACATGGAAAAGCACTGAACGATCAGGCCCACAGCATGTGGACTGCAAAAAACAAAGCCAGAACTTATCTTTGATGAAAGGAACAGAAAAGCAATAGAGACCAGGCAGGGAAGTGAATCCTCCAGGAAACAATGGACAACTGGCACTGACTAAAGGGTAAAGCAAGACTAAATAGCCCAGTCAGAGTTGCAATAAGTGGACACACCTGATGACTGCTGCGATCCAAAGACAGCAGCGCTACCACTTATAACCACCGGAGGGAGCCCAAGAGCAGAATTCACAACAGTACCCCCCCTTGAGGAGGGGTCACCGAACCCTCACCAGAGCCCCCAGGCCGATCAGGATGAGCCAAATGAAAGGCACGAACCAAATTGTCAGCATGAACATCGGACGCAACAACCCAAGAATTATCCTCCTGGCCATAACCCTTCCATTTAACAAGATACTGAAGCTTCCGCCTCGAAAAACAAGAATCCAAAATCTTCTCAACCACATACTCCAACTCCCCTTCAACCAACACCGGGGCAGGAGGATCAACAGAGGGAACAACAGGCACCACATATTTCCGCAACAAAGATCTATGAAAAACATTATGTATGGAAAAAGAGGCCGGCAGTGCCAAACGAAAAGACACCGGATTGATAATCTCAGAAATCCTATAAGGACCAATAAACCGAGGCTTGAACTTAGGGGAAGAAACCTTCATAGGAACATGACGGGAAGACAACTAGACCATATCCCCGACCCGAAGCCGGGAACCAACACACCGACGACGGTTAGCAAAGAGCTGAGCCTCCTCCTGAGACAACACCAAATTGTCCACAACATGAGCCCAAATCTGCTGCAACCTGTCAACCACAGAGTCCACCCCAGGACAATCAGAAGGCTCAACCTGCCCTGAAGAAAAACGAGGATGAAAACCAGAATTACAAAAGAAGGGTGAAACCAAGGTAGCAGAACTATCCCGGTTATTAAGGGCAAACTCAGCCAATGGCAAGAAAGCCACCCAATCATCCTGATCAGCAGACACAAAGCATCTCAAATAAGTTTCCAGAGTCTGATTAGTTCGCTCAGTTTGGCCATTTGTCTGAGGATGAAACGAGGAAGAAAAAGACAAATCAATGCCCAGCCTAGCGCAAAAGGCTCGCCAAAACCTAGAAACGAACTGAGAACCTCTGTCGGACACAATATTCTCTGGAATGCCATGCAAACGAACCACATGCTGAAAAAACAACGGAACCAAATCAGATGAGGAAGGCAATTTAGGCAAAGGTACCAAATGAACCATCTTAGAAAACCGGTCACAAACCACCCAGATAACTGACATCCTCTGGGAAACCGGAAGATCTGAAATAAAATCCATAGAAATATGCATCCAAGGCCTCTCAGGGACCAGCAAAAGCAACCCACTAGCGCGGGAACAGCAAGGTTTGGCCCGCGCACAAGTCCCACAGGACTGCATAAAAGAACGCACATCCCCCGACAAAGAAGGCCACCAAAAGGACCTACCAACCAAATCTCTGGTACCAAAAATCCCAGGATGGCCAGCCAACACAGAACAATGAACCTCAGAAATCACTTTACTAGTCCATCTGTCAGGAACAAACAGTTTCCCCACTGGACAGTGGTCAGGCTTATCAGCCTGAAACTCCTGAAGAGCCCGTCGTAAATCAGGGGAGATGGCAGAAAGAATCACCACCTCCTTCAGAATGCCGACCGGCTCAAGGACCCCAGGAGAATCAGGCAAAAAGCTCCTAGAGAGGGCATCTGCCTTAACATTCTTAGAACCCGGAAGGTACGAGAGCACGAAATCAAAACGGGAGAAAAACAGGGACCATCGGGCCTGTCTAGGATTCAGCCGTTTAGCAGACTCGAGGTAAATCAGATTCTTATGATCAGTCAAGACCACAATATGGTGGTTGGCCCCCTCAAGCCAATGTCGCCACTCCTCAAATGCCCACTTCATAGCCAACAGCTCACGATTGCCAACATCATAATTGCGTTCTGCAGGCGAAAACTTTAGAGAAAAGAAGGCACACGGTTTCATCAAGGAACCATCAGAATTCCTCTGAGACAAAACGGCCCCTGCCCCAATCTCAGAAGCATCAACCTCAACCTGAAATGGAAGAGAAACATCCGGCTGACGCAACACAGGGGCAGAAGTAAATTGGCGTTTAAGCTCCTGAAAGGCAGAAACAGCCGCAGAGGACCAACTCGTAACATCAGCGCCCTTCTTCGTCAAATCGGTCAGGGGTTTAACCACACTGGAGAAGTTGTCAATGAAACGGCGATAAAAATTAGCAAAGCCCAAAAATTTCTGAAGGCTCTTCACAGAAGTGGGCTGGATCCAATCATGAATGGCCTGAACCTTAACCGGATCCATTTCTATAAATGAGGGAGAAAAAATGAAGCCCAAGAAAGAAACCTTCTGTACTCCAAAGAGGCACTTAGACCCCTTCACAAACAAAGCATTATCACGAAGGATCTGAAATACCATCCTGACTTGTTTCACATGAGACTCCCAATCATCTGAAAAAATCTAAATATCATCCAAATATACAATCATGAATTTATCAAGATAATTCCGAAATATATCATGCATGAAGGACTGAAACACAGATGGAGCATTAGAGAGCCCAAATGGCTTCACAAGGTATTCAAAATGGCCTTCGGGCGTATTAAATGCAGTTTTCCATTCGTCACCCTGCTTAATACGAACAAGATTATATGCCCCTCGAAGGTCAATCTTAGTAAACCAACTAGCCCCCTTAATCCTAGCAAACAAATCAGAAAGGAAAGGCAAAGGGTATTGGAATTTGACCGTGATCTTATTCAAGAGGCGATAATCAATACAGGGTCTCAAAGAGCCATCCTTCTTGGCAAAAAAAAAAACCTGCTTCCAATGGTGAAGAAGATGGCCGAATATGCCCCATCTCCAAAGACTCCTTAACATAACTCCGCATGGCGGCATGTTCAGGCACAGACAGGTTAAAAAGTCGGCCCTTAGGGAACTTACAACCTGGAATCAAGTCGATAGCACAATCACAGTCCCTATGTGGTGGAAGGGAACTGGACTTGGGCTCATCGAATACATCCTGGAAATCTGACAAAAACTCAGGAATTTCAGAAGAGGGGGAGGAGGAAATTGACATCAAAGGAACGTCACCATGAACCCCCTGACAACCCCAACTAGTCACCGACATAGATTTCCAATCTAATACCGGATTATGCACCTGTAACCATGGGAAACCCAGCACAATAGCATCATGCAAATTATGCAACACCAGAAAACGACAATTTTCCTGATGAGCTGGCGCCATACACATGGTCAGCTGTGTCCAAAACTGAGGTTTATTTTTTGCCAGCGGTGTAGCATCAATGCCCCTCAAAGGAATAGGACTCTGCAAAGGCTGCAAGGGGAACCCACAACATCTGGCAAATTCTAAGTCCATTAAGTTTAAAGCGGCGCCTGAATTTACAAATGCCATGACAGAAAATGACGATAACGAGCAGATCAGGGTCACAGATAACAGAAATTTAGGTTGTACAGTACTGATGGTAACAGAACTAGCGATTCTCTTAATACGCTTAGGGCAATCAGAAATAACATGAGCAGAATCGCTGCAGTAAAAACACAACCTATTCTGACGTCTGAATCCTTGTCGTTCAGCTCTAGACACAATCCTATCACACTGCATGGGCTCAGGACTCCGCTCGCAAGACAACGCCACAGCGTGCACAACTCTGCGCTCGCGCAAGCGCCGATCAATCTGAATGGCCAGAGACATAGAATCACTCAGACCAGCAGGCATGGGGAACCCCACCATAACATCTTTAACGGATTCCGAAAGACCCTTTCTGAAAATCGCAGCCAAGGCATCCTCATTCCATTTAGACAGCACAGACCATTTTCTAAATTTCTGGCAATACAATTATGCCGCTTCTTGACCCTGAAACAGGGCCAAAAAGGTCTTCTCAGCATGATCCACTGAATTAGGTTCATCATACAATAACCCTAGCGCTTGAAAAAATGTGTCTACATTAAGCAAAGCAGGATTTCCAGCTTCCAGTGAGAACGCCCAATCCTGAGGGTCACCGCGCAGCAGATAGATGACTATTTTAACCTGCTGGATGGGATCACCAGAGGAACGGGGTTTCAGAGCATAAAACAGTTTACAGTTATTTTTAAAGCTCAAAAATTTGGACCTGTCCCCAAAAAACAAATCAGGAGTTGGAATTCTAGGCTCTAAAACCGGAGTCTGAATGATATAATCGGAAATACCCTGTACTCTAGCAGCAAGTTGATCCACACGAGAAGCCAATCCCTGAACATCCATGCCAGCGCCGAACTCCTGAGCCACCCAGAGGCAAAGAGGGAAGAAAAGGCACAACAGACTACAGAAAAAAAAATAGCTCAGCACTTTCCTTCCCTTCTTCTGAGATGCAATTAACTCATTGTAGGCCAGTTGTACTGTTATGATCTGGTGGCCTAGGAGCAGCATGAGACGTACTCTGGAGAAGGTGGTACCTGTACTGACCGCAGACCCTGAACTTAACACAACTAGAAGTAGCCGTGGAATGTACCTAACACTCCCTAGACATCTCGACACAGCCGGAGGACTAATTATCCCTAAAAATAGAAAAGGGAAAACTTTCTTGCCTCAGAGAAAATCCCCAAAGGATAGACAGCCCCCCACAAATATTGACTGTGAGAGGAGAGGGAAATAACATACGCAGACTGAAAACAGGATTTAGCAAAGGAGGCCAATCTAGCTAAATAGAAAGGACAGGACAGAGTACTATGCGGTCAGTATTAAAACACTAGAAAATATCCACCACAGAAAATACAAAATCTCCACATCTAACTAAAGACATGAAGGGTATATCTGCATCTCCAGAGATACCAGCTTGGCTGAGCAAATCCTTATACAGACCAAGCTGGAAAGACAAAACAAGGAAAAGCACTGAACGATCAGGCCCACAGCATATGGACTGCAAAAAACAAAGCCAGAACTTATCTTTGATGAAAGGAACAGAAAAGCAAGAGAGACCAGGCAGGGAAGTGAATCCTCCAGGAAACAATGGACAACTGGCACTGACTAAAGGGTAAAGCAAGACTAAATAGCCCAGTCAGAGTTGCAATAAGTGGACACACCTGATGACTGCTGCGATCCAAAGACAGCAGCGCTACCACTTATAACCACCGGAGGGAGCCCAAGAGCAGAACTCACAACATATACTGCGACAATTGGCTGATGTTTCTGTATATGAAAAATTGTCTTGTAATCCGACCTTGAGGTTCCAGAGGGAGCTACAGCTTGTGGTCAGTGACTCCCTGGCCATGGGACTTATTGACCACAAGCTGTCTGAATTTCTGATTGTTGATTCCCCGGTTACACCGGTTATATATGTGTTGCCTAAAATACACAAGAGTTTGAGTGATCCCCCGGGTCGCCCGATAGTTTCGGGGAGGGGCTCTTTATTCAATAAGACGGCCATCTTTTTGGATCGGGTACTATGTCCTTTTGCAATTGCAGCAAGGTCATATGTAAAAGACACGAATGACTTTCTTGACAAGATTGAGGATGTGAACATTTCTGAGACAACTGTTCTAGCGTCCTTTGATGTTGTGTCTTTATACACTTCCATTGAGCACGAGAAGGGTTTGGATGCTGTCTTGTGCATGCTATCAGGCTCTGACGTGGCCCCTGAGTGTGCATGCCTTGTCCTCACACTGCTGGAATTCGTCCTCAGAAGGAATTTTTTCCTTTTTGGGGACGATTTTTTCCTGCAGTTGAGGGGTACCGCCATGGGGTCCAATGTGGCCCCCCACGTATGCTAACATCTATATGGCGATACTCGAGGACAAGTTCGTGTACAATTCCATCCTCTAGCGCCACGTCAGTGCTTGGTGGTGTTATATTGATGACATTTTTGTTATTTCGGAAGGTAGTTTGGAGGAGCTGCATGATTTTCAGTTATACTTGAATCAGATACACTCTGAGTTACAGTTTACTCTAACACACTCAATGACACAAATACAGTTCCTTGATACTCTGGTTTATAAGGATGGGGACAAGTTGAGAACTGACATCTTTGTGAAAGAAATGGATAGGAACAGTTTGTTGATGTTCGGTAGTAACCATCCAAGGAGAATGGTGAATTCTCTACCGTGGAGCCAGCTGTTGAGGGTTCGGAGGATAGTGTCTGATGAAGGTAAAGTGGATCAACGTTTGGATGAGATGTGCTCTAAATTTTTGGCAAGGGGGTATCCTGTGAAGGAGGTGATAAGATTTAAGGAAAAGACTCTGAGTTGCTCTCGTGATAGCATTCACAACAAAACACGTGTCAAACGGACCTGTGATCATATTCCGTTTGTGACAACATACAGTCCAGCGAGTAATCAAATTGGTAGAGTGATTAGGAAACATTGGTCTCTTTTGCAGCAAGGTCTCCCGTCGATTCCTAACTTCGGGGCATACCCTTTGATGTCCTTCAGAAGAGGACATAATTTGAGGGATAAGTTAGTTCTGATATTGGAACATCAAAAATTTCCATACAAAAGACTCTTAGCACAGTCAAGTATGGTAATTTCCCATGCTTGGGCTGTGCGTGCTGTAACAACATGCTGAAGGGGGAATTTTTTTGCCATCCCCATACTGGTAAAAAAATTTTTCTAAAAGAGAGGTACACGTGTGGTTCGAGTTGGGTTGTGTACATGATCGTATGCCCGTGTGGACTCACCTATGTGGGTGAGACGACCATGGAGGTCAGGGCTCGCATCAGTAAGCACAAGAGTACTGTGACAACAGGGCTTACTGAATTACCGGTACCGAAGCATTTTCTTGAACATAAGCATTCGGTTAATCAGTTAAGATTCAGGGTCATCGACAGTGTCCCGGTTCTTAGGAGGGGGGGAGACAGACTGCAACTGTTAAAAAAGAAGGAATTAAAATGGATTTACATGTTGGGATCCGTACAACCAAGGGGTCTCAATTTGGATTTTAATTTACAGACTTGTGTGAGATAGTTTCATCATAGTGATAGGATCCGAGTTACTCACATCGGTATTGTTTTTATATTGTTTTTATATTGTCTACTCTGTGTTTTAGTATTTGTATACTTACCTTAATTTTATTTTGTAGGTTGTTCTATATGTATACGGATGATTGGGGACTGGATCCGTTGAGGAAGATGTATGTTGGGGTCGGATTATTGGATCCCCTTCCTGTCTACTCCGTTTTCCCCATCAGATGATAATAGATAGGTTGTATGCTGGTGCTTGCAATTGTGGATGTGTGACTGGTGGATCTATAGCTCTAGAATGTAGC
This sequence comes from Ranitomeya variabilis, assembly GCF_051348905.1. Lineage (NCBI taxonomy): Eukaryota > Metazoa > Chordata > Amphibia > Anura > Dendrobatidae > Ranitomeya > Ranitomeya variabilis. The sequence goes on from NC_135232.1 coordinate 390,953,312, forward strand.
GCCCTATCATGTAATTAATGAAGGATTAGGCCTTGTTTTTTGGTTACCTAGGTGACTCTTTTTGGTCTCAGGCGTGTGATACCGCTGCGGATGTGGGGGCGGGTACTCCTGCCGGTTGAGTTTGCTGCCGACAGGCGTTGTTCTCTCCGGGCTGGTAGTGCGCGTGCGCACCTCTGCGGTGGTGTTTACTCGGGCTGTGACCTCTAGGAGGCTGCGTTGGATGATGCGGCTGGAATGGTTGTGTTTACTGATATCGCCTAGGTTACCTCCTCTGGCCCCGGTCATGTGACGCTGCCGCTTGGTGGGCGGGCGCTCCTGCCGGCTGAGTTCACCGCGTCACGCGGTGCACTCTTTTGGCATGGTGTGTGCGTGCGCACTCTTGGGGTGATGTCAACATGACTGGAGGTGGTGAGTCGACTGTTGTATGACATAGTCGGTGCAGGGATATGACGTGAGTGGCGCTTTATGTGAGATGTAGAGTGATTGGTTGGGTGATGAACCACTTGCTGGTAAGCGACTTCTGATAGGTATCGGGAGCTTTTAGGTGCCGTTTTCGGGGGTCACCTATTGGCCCAAACCATTACATGAGATAGTATATGGCTTACTTTTGATTGGGCCCGTGTTCCTATGGCAATGTCTGATACATTAAGTCGATTGGTTGATGGAAAAGTAAACAATCTATATAACTCCGTATATGTATATGTTTTCTGAACTTACTAAGTGGTGATTATACTTACGGTGGTGGATTTTTATTATGCGTATAGTTGATGTCTGTTTTGATATTTTTTATTGTTATATACTGTGTATGGGGGTTGGCTTGATCGTGATTGGTGCAGTGTGTGGCATCGACGCTATTTAAAGCTGTCCCCTGACAGGATGTGTTATGCTTGAAAAAGACCTTCGGGTCGAAACGTTGCTGTAACATGGCTCAATAAAGTTCTTACTTGGAATACTACACCTGGATGGAGCGCTGGTTCTTTACTTGTTTATTGGACTATGTGGATTATCCAGCAAGGTTCTCTGGATCGGGACCGGGCACCCTAATTTGTGAGTGCTGTCAGTCTTTTTCTTTTTCTGGACTATTTGGAAAAGTCTGTCCATTTCCTGGTCATATCCATCAGAGGTTTGGGCACTACCGAAAAGTTTTTGATGAACTTACTGTAGTAGTTGGTGAAACTCCTCAGGACAATCCAAATCCAATACCGCCAGGACTTTTATCGGATCCATGCAGGGCCGGCCCAAACGTATAGGCGAACTAGGTGGGCGCTGACCTTAAGGGGGCGCCAGAGAAAAAATAGAAAAAATTATAAAAAATCTTTTCAAAAGGCAAAAGGTGTATGGAGCGGAGCTGAATGTGTATGAGGTGTATGGAGCGGAGCCATGTGTGTATGAGATGTACGGAGCAGAGCCATGTGTATGAGGTGTACGGAGCGGAGTCGTGTGTGTATGAGGTGTATGGAGCGGAACTGTGTTCGAGGTGTACGGAGCGGAGCCGCGTGTGTACGAGGTGTATGGAGCGGAGCGCGTGTGTACGGAGCGCAGCCACGTGTGTAGGAGTAGCTATGTGTGGCCATTATATGGTACGAAGTATCATGTGCGGCCAATATACAGTATGGAGCATCATGTGTGGTCATTATACAGTATGGAGCATCATGTGTGGTCATTATACAGTAAGGAGCATCATTTGTGGTCATTATACAGTATGGAGCATCATGTGTGGCCATTATACAGTATGGAGCATCATGTGTGGCCATTATAGAGTATGGAGCATCATGTGTGGCCATTATACAGTATGGAGCATCATGTGTGGCCGTTATACAATATGGAGCACTGTGTGGCCATATTTTTTTGTTTATAATTATTCTTTATGAAACAGTGTGATCAGCAGTGCTAAGTGGCTGTGGTTGGGACGTGGATATGGGTGTGGCTAGTTATGAATAGGTGTGGTCAGAGGCATGGCCTAAACTTTGTCTCTCTTTCCCATCTTCAAAAGTTGGGAGGTATGTTAAAAGTAGTAGGGGCGCAACAAAATAGTTTCGCCTAGGGCGCCGTAATCTCTCGGGCCGGCCCTGGATCCATGCGAAAACTGGTGGGCGATAAAAAATAACCCAGAAAAGGCATCTCCTGAACCAAGAACACACATTTCTCTGGTTTGACAAATAACTTATATCTAATAATTTTCTTTGAGTATATGTAAGACCTAAATAAAGAATTTAGTGGCTATCTAGGTTTAGAACTGCTGCAAATCAAGACACTAACCACAGGGTTGTCAGAGTAGATAGAAATGTAATGGAAGTAGATTCGCGCTGAAAAAATGGTTAGTTAGTGCAACAGATATTGCAACTAGCCCAATGATAAAATGGAGTGGAGTGTCCACATTACTGCACAAAAGCTCTGGAAAAGTGACGTGGCTCCCACAAAAACAAGTCCAGTGAAATCTACACTCTCAAATCCAAATGCCCTCTCCTTTTGACCCCCACAGTGTGCCTAAACCGCAGTTAATGTCTACGTTTGGCATTACTGTAGCGAGGAGTGCCTACTAAATTTATGAAGCATTAATGGCATATTTGCATTTTCACTCTGCAATGTGCTTTGCTGAATGTCTCTGGAAAAAAACTCTTGGGCTATTGTCACACTATCAGTATTTGGTCAGTATTTCACATCAGTATTTAAAAGCCAAAACCAGGAGTGGGTAAAAAATGCAGAAGTGGTGTTTCTATTATATTTATTCTCTTATTGTCCCTCACCTGGTTTTAGCTTACAAATACTGATGTAAAATACTGACCAAATACTGATAGTGTGACCGTTGCCTTAGAGTCAAAATCATCACTACACCCGTAGATGAATTCCCAGAGGGGTGTAATTTTCTAACTGGGGTAAATTGAGGGAGGTTTCTGTTTTTCTGGTACATAACAGTTCTACAAATGTATTCTGCAAACTATTCTAGGAAAATCTGGGCTCCAAAAGTCACAAAGTGCTCCTTCCATCCCAAACCATGCTGTGTGTCTGAACAAGTGTTTCCGATCACATATAGGGTATTCCTGTACTCAGGAAACATTGCACAACAAATTATGTGGTCCATTTTCTCCTGTTACTTTTGTGAAAATGAAAAATTTGGGGCTAAAACTACATTTTATGGAGAAAATTTTTTAATTGTCATCATCCAATGTTTTAAAATTCCGTGAAGCACTAGGGGGTTCAAGATTCCCACCACACTTTTAAATAAATTGCTGAGGTGTAGCTTCCAAAATGGAGTCACTTGTGGGAGGGTTTGTAGTGTTTATGCTCATCCGGGGCACTGCAAATGTGACATGGCGTCCGCTATCTATTCAAGACAATTTTTCACTCCAAAAGTCAAATGGTGCTCCTTTGCTTACAAGCTATGCCATGCGCCCAAACACTAGTTTTCCACCACAAATGGGGTATTGGTGTAATCATGAGAATTTACAGAACAAATTGTATGGTTAATTTTCTCCTGCTACTGTTGTGAAAATAAAAAATTTGGTGCTAAAGCGGTATTTTTGTGGGAAAAATGTAATTTTTAATTATTTCCTTCCACACTGTTCTAATTCCTTTGATGCTCCTAAAGGGAACTTCTTGAATGTGGTTTTGAGCACTTTGATGGGTGCAGTTTTTAAAATGGTGTCACTTTTTTCTGTATTTTCTGTCATATAGGCCCATCAAAGTCTCTTCAAAAGTGATGTGGTCCCTAAAAAATAGGTTTTGTAAATTTTGTTAGTAAAATGAAAAATTGCTGATAAACTTTTAACCCTTCTAATTTCCTAACAAACAAACTTGTGTTTCAAAAATGATGTCGATCTAAAGTAAACATATGGGAAATGTTATTTATTAACTTTTTTGTGTGGCATAACTATCTGATTTCCGAATCATTGGGGTATGTTGAAGCATTCCAGAGTTATTACCTCATAAATTGACACTGGTCAAATTTTAAAAATGAGGCACGGTCATTAACTTACAAAGTGGCTCGCTCCTTTAGGGGTTAAGAAAACAACATACAAAATAATGTTATAGTTCTCAGCTACATTTTATGACTTGGTTAGTCATGTCTATTGTCACCCTTATGTACAAACATACACCCATGCATATTCCTTGTCATGTGCTAGTCGGTTAGTTGTCTATCTGTAAATTCATGTCACATGACCTCTTAAGTAAGGAAACTATTTATATTTCCCTACCCTTCCTCATGCAGTTTTCTCCAATTCTTATTTCTTGGCTAGTAGCATGGCTGCTGCTTGTTTGTGATGTCCAGCCTGTCTGACAATACATCTGTCTTTTAATTTTGTGCTTTTGTTCTGAAGTCTGGTAGAGATCTTATATTCTTATGGAGCTAAAGAGAAATTCTGTCTTATATTTTCACTGTGCATATGTTTAGTGCACTCAAAGCAGAGACAAGGTATTTTGTTGCCTTAATCAGATGAAGCAGAAGGCGCCCCTACCACCATTAAAAAACAAAAAAACAAAAACATTGCACATATCATGCTGCCACAATTTTTTTCTTTGTGAATTGTGCATTTATGAATTGCCTAATCTATGACATTTAACTAATAGTCTATATGACCCCATTTGTTGCATCTCAAAATTAGTACATAATAAACAAATACAATCCACATACATGATTCAGGTGCTGTATGGAAACATAAGAGAGGACACATTATAAAATAATAATAACGGACAATGTATATAATATTAAGGGATAACACTGTATAATAGACATCAGTAGTGTTGAGCATTCCGATACCGCAAGTATCGGGTATCGGCCGATACTTGTGGTATCGGAATTCCGATACCGAGATCCGATACTTACCGCATATCGGATACCGGAATCGGAAGTTCCCAGAATTCAAACAGCAGGAATTCAGCCAATGAGGAATGATTCCAAGTGTGGGCACATCCTGTTCAGCATGGTGGGCATGTAACTACTGGCAAGGCTGTGATTGGCTGCTGAAATGATGTCATGATGCACTACAAAAAACGCTGCCGCCCTTTCTGGCTCACTCTGCTGTGAATTCAGTTAGACATAGGACGCTGTGTTCTGACTGAGGGCTAGTTGAGATAGCGATTTGCTTCTTTGTGCTTTTCCCAGGCTAATTTAGCAACCGCTGTGTGTTCATCTTGCTTTTATAATATAATAATAATAATAATTTTTATTTATATAGCGCCAACATATTCCGCAGCGCTTTACAACTTATAGAGGGGACTTGTACAGACAATAGACATTACAGCATAACAGAAATCACAGTTCAAAACAGATACCAGGAGGAATGAGGGCCCTGCTCGCAAGCTTACAAACTATGAGGAAAAGGGGAGACACGAGAGGTGGATGGTAACAATTGCTTTAGTTATTTGGACCAGCCATAGTGTAAGGCTCGGGTGTTCATGTACAGCTGCATGAAACAGTTAACTGCCTAAGTATGTAGCAGTACAGACACAGAGTGCTATTAACTGCATAAAGTGTATGAGAACACGATGCGAGGAACCTGATTATGTGTTTTTTGTTTTTTTTTTGTTTTTTTTTCTATTTTTAATAGGCCACACAGGGATAGTTAGGTTAATGCGTTGAGGCGGTAGGCCAGTCTGAACAAATGCGTTTTTAGGGCACGCTTAAAACTGTGGGGATTGGGGATTAATCGTATTAACCTAGGTAGTGTATTCCAAAGAATCGGCGCAGCACGTGTAAAGTCTTGGAGATGGGAGTGGGAGATTCTGATTATTGAGGATGCTAACCTGAGGTCATTAGCGGAGTGGAGGGCACGGGTAGGGTGGTAGACTGAGACCAGAGAGGAGATGTAGGGTGGTGCTGAGCCATGGAGTGCTTTGTGGATGAGGGTAGTAGTTTTGTAGTTTTGCCTTGCAGCGCTGTTTTCACAGCGATCTGCAAGGTCTCTCTGTGTGTGTGTGTGAGTGCAGCCCACTCTCTAGTATGTGTGCAGCCATAGCCGGTTGTATTCAGGTCAGGGTGGTTCACTGTCTCATACTGTTCTATCCATTCCATTGTCCTTTTTTGCAAATAGTGCAGCCCGCTGCACATTTTTTCAAAAAATTCCTATTAGTGGCTTTCCACCCGTATCCAGCTAAATTGTGGAAAACACTACATAGGATAACGTAGAGGAGGTTTTTTGGGCCTTGCAGCGCCGTTTACGGCTGTCTGCACGGTCTCCGTGTGAGTACAGCTCGCCCTGTAATCTGTGTGCAGCCACAGCCGGTTGTATCCAGCTCAGGGTGTTGTGAATTTACCTTTTGGCTCCCTCTAGTGGCTACTAGTGATTTTTCTCTGGGTATGTCTATCATCCCTTGTATGCTCACCTGGGTCGTTAGGTCAGGGGTGTTGCTATATAAGCTCCCTGGACCTTCAGTTCAATGCCTGGCAACGTTGATATCAGAGCTAATCTGTAGTGCTCTTGTCTACTGATCCTGGTTCCTGCGTTATTAAGCTAAGTCCGCTTTCTTGCTTTTTGCTATTTGTTTTTGTTTGCATTTTTGTCCAGCTTGTTCATTATCTGTATCCTTTCCTTGCTGGAAGCTCTAGGGAGGCTGGAGTTCTCCCCCCGGGCCGTTAGACGGTTCGGGGGTTCTTGAATCTCCAGTGTGGAATTTTGTTAGGGTTTTTGTTGACCATATAAGTTATCTTACTACATTCTGCTATTAGTAAGCGGGCCTCTCTTTGCTAAACCTAGTTCATCTCTGTGTTTGTCATTTCCTCTTTCCTCACCGTTATTATTTGTGGGGGGCTTGTATCCTACTTTTGGGGTCTATTCTCTGGAGGCAAGAGAGGTCTTTGTTTTCCTCTTCTAGGGGTAGTTAGTCCTCCGGCTGGCGCGAGACATCTAGCGACCAACGTAGGCATGTTCCCCGGCTACTTCTAGTGTTGGCGTTAGGAGTAGATATATGGTCAACCCAGTTACCACTGCCCTATGAGCTGGATTTTTGTACTTCGCAGACTTGCTGATATCTCTGAGACCCTCGCCATTGGGGTCATAACAGTTTGCCAGGCCGGTATTAAATGTTAAATGCATTGCAGAAGCGGGATTATAAGAAAGAAAGTTCTGAGTTGTTTTTTTTTCTCTCTCTCTCATTTTTTTTTCTTTTCCCCTTTACCTCTGAGTGGCTTGTGTTTGCTGCAGACATGAATGTCCAGACCTTGATTACAAGTGTGGACCAGCTTGCTGCTCGTGTGCAGGGTATACAAGATTATGTTATCAGAAATCCTATGTCAGAACCTAAGATACCGATTCCTGAACCATTTTCCGGAGACCGATTTAAATTTAGAAATTTCAGGAATAATTGTAAATTGTTTTTGTCCCTGAGACCCTGTTCATCTGGAGACTCCGCTCAGCAAGTAAAAATTGTTATTTCTTTATTACGGGGCGACCCTCAGGATTGGGCCTTCTCGCTGGCGCCAGGAGATCCGGCATTGGCTGACATTGATGCGTTTTTTCTGGCGCTCGGTTTGCTTTATGAGGAACCCAATCTTGAGATTCAGGCAGAAAAAGCCTTGCTGGCGATGTCTCAGGGCCAGGACGAGGCCGAAGTGTATTGCCAAAAATTTCGGAAATGGTCCGTGCTGACCCAGTGGAACGAGTGTGCATTGGCTGCAAATTTTAGAAATGGCCTTTCTGAAGCCATTAAGAATGTGATGGTGGGTTTTCCCATTCCCACAGGTCTGAATGATTCTATGGCCCTGGCTATTCAAATCGACCGGCGGTTGCGGGAGCGCAAAACCGCAAATCCTCTCATGGTGTTGTCTGAACAGGCACCTGATTTAATGCAATGTGATAGAATCCTGACTAGAAATGATCGGAAAATTCATAGACGCCAGAATGGCTTGTGTTACTACTGTGGTGATTCTACACATGTTATCTCAGCATGCTCTAAACGTCTTACTAAGGTTGTTAGTCCGGTCGCCATTGGTAATTTGCAACCTAAATTTATTCTATCTGTAACTTTGATTTGCTCACTGTCATCGTATCCTGTCATGGCGTTTGTGGACTCAGGTGCTGCCCTGAGCCTTATGGATCTGTCATTTGCCAAGCGCTGCGGATTTGTGCTTGAGCCATTGGAAAATCCTATCCCTCTTAGGGGTATTGACTCTACGCCATTGGCAAAAAATAAACCGCAGTTTTGGACACAGGTTACCATGTGCATGACTCCCGAACATCGGGAGGTAATACGTTTTCTTGTTCTACATAAAATGCATGATTTGGTTGTTTTGGGTTTGCCATGGTTACAGACCCATAATCCAGTCTTGGACTGGAAGGCTATGTCAGTGTCAAGCTGGGGCTGCCATGGAATTCACGGAGATTCCCTGCCCTTGTCTATTGCATCTTCTACGCCTTCGGAAGTTCCGGCGTATTTGTCTGATTATCAGGATGTCTTCAGCGAGTCTAAGTCCAGTGCACTGCCTCCTCATAGGGAATGTGACTGTGCAATAGATTTGATTCCTGGCAGTAAGTTTCCTAAGGGGAGACTGTTTAATCTGTCGGTACCTGAACATACCGCGATGCGTTCATATATCAAGGAGTCTCTTGAGAAGGGGCATATCCGTCCTTCTTCTTCCCCTCTTGGTGCGGGATTCTTTTTTGTGGCCAAAAAGGACGGATCTTTGAGGCCTTGTATTGACTATCGGCTTTTAAATAAGATCACTGTCAAATTTCAGTATCCTTTGCCGCTGTTGTCAGATTTGTTTGCCCGGATTAAAGGTGCCAAGTGGTTCGCCAAGATAGACCTTCGTGGTGCGTACAACCTTGTGCGCATTAGGCAGGGCGATGAATGGAAAACCGCATTCAATACGCCCGAAGGTCATTTTGAGTACTTGGTGATGCCATTTGGGCTCTCTAATGCACCTTCAGTTTTTCAGTCCTTCATGCATGACATTTTCCGGAAGTATCTGGATAAATTTTTGATTGTTTATCTGGATGATATTCTGTTTTTTTCTGATGATTGGGACTCGCATGTGGAGCAGGTCAGGATGGTTTTTGAGATTCTGTGTGAAAATTCTTTGTTTGTAAAAGGCTCAAAGTGTCTCTTTGGTGTACAGAAGGTTCCCTTTTTGGGGTTCATTTTTTCCCCTTCTGCTGTGGAGATGGATCCAGTCAAGGTCCGAGCTATTCATGATTGGACTCAACCCTCGTCAGTTAAGAGTCTTCAGAAGTTCTTGGGTTTTGCTAACTTCTACCGTCGTTTTATCGCAAATTTCTCTAGCGTTGTTAAACCGCTGACGGATATGACCAAGAAAGGCTCTGATGTAGCTAACTGGGCTCCTGCTGCCGTGGAGGCTTTCCAGGAGTTGAAACGCCGGTTTACTTCGGCGCCTGTTTTGTGTCAGCCTGACGTCTCACTTCCCTTTCAGGTTGAGGTGGATGCTTCGGAGATTGGGGCAGGTGTTATGACCCCAGTGGACAGGGTCTCAGAGGAACGTGTAAATCTGCGAGATACAAAAATCCAGCTCATAGGGCTGTGGTAACTGGGTTGACCAAATAGCTACTCCTAACGCCAACACTAGAAGTAGCCGGGGATCATGCCTACGGTGATCGCTAGATGACTCGCGCCAGCCGGAGAATCTAACTACCCCTAGGAGAAGAAAACAAAGACCTCTCTTGCCTCCAGAGAAAGGGACCCCAAAGCAAGATACAAGCCCCCCACAAATAATAACGGTGAGGTAAGAGGAAATGACAAACACAGAAATGAACCAGGTTCAGCAAAGAGAGGCCAGCTAACTAATAGCAGAATATAGCAAGATAATTTATCTGGTCAACAAAAACCCTATAAAAATCCACGCTGGAGATTCAAGAACCCCCGAACCGTCTAACGGTCCGGGGGGAGAACACCAGCCCCCTAGAGCTTCCAGCAAAGGTCAGGATACAGATTGTAACAAGCTGGACAAAAATACAAAACAAAACACAAGCAAAAAGCAAGGAAGCAGACTTAGCTTGAAATACAGGAACCAGGATCATAGGACAAGAGCACAACAGATTAGCTCTGAATTCAACGATGCCAGGCATTGAACTGAAGGTCCAGGGAGCTTATATAGCAACGCCCCTGAACTAACGGCCCAGGTGAGGACAAAGGAAAAAACAGAAGCTCCAGAGTCAAATCACTAATGACCACTAGAGGGAGCAAAAAGCAAAATCACAACAGTACCCCCCCCTTAGTGAGGGGTCACCGAACCCTCACCACGACCACCAGGGCGATCAGGATGAGCGGCGTGAAAGGCACGAACTAAATCGGCCGCATGAACATGAGAGGCGACCACCCAGGAATTATCTTCCTGACCATAGCCCTTCCACTTGACCAGGTACTGAAGCCTCCGCCTGGAGAGACGAGAATCCAAGATCTTCTCCACCACGTACTCCAACTCGCCCTCAACCAACACCGGAGCAGGAGGCTCAGCAGAAGGAACCACAGGCACAACGTACCGCCGCAACAAGGACCTATGAAACACGTTGTGGATAGCAAACGACACAGGAAGATCCAGGCGAAAGGATACAGGATTAAGAATTTCCAATATCTTGTAAGGACCAATAAAACGAGGTTTAAATTTGGGAGAGGAAACCTTCATAGGAACAAAGCGGGAAGAAAGCCACACCAAATCCCCAACACGTAGTCGGGGACCCACACCGCGGCGGCGGTTGGCAAAGCGCTGAGCCCTCTCCTGTGACAACTTCAAGTTGTCCACCACAAGATTCCAGATCCGCTGCAACCTATCCACCACAGAATCCACCCCAGGGCAGTCAGAAGGCTCCACATGACCCGAAGAAAAACGAGGGTGGAAACCAGAGTTGCAGAAAAACGGCGAAACCAAGGTGGCGGAACTAGCCCGATTATTAAGGGCAAACTCAGCTAACGGCAAGAAGGTCACCCAATCGTCCTGATCAGCAGAGACAAAACACCTCAAATAAGCCTCCAAAGTCTGATTAGTTCGCTCCGTCTGTCCATTAGTCTGAGGATGGAAAGCAGACGAAAACGACAAGTCAATGCCCATCCTACTACAAAAGGATCGCCAGAATCTGGAAACGAACTGGGATCCTCTGTCTGACACAATATTCTCAGGGATGCCGTGCAAACGAACCACGTTCTGGAAAAACACAGGAACCAGATCGGAAGAGGAAGGCAGCTTAGGCAAAGGAACCAAATGGACCATCTTGGAGAAGCGATCACATATCACCCAGATAACAGACATGCCTTGAGACACCGGAAGATCAGAAATGAAATCCATGGAGATATGTGTCCAAGGTCTCTTAGGGACAGGCATGGGCAAGAGCAACCCGCTGGCACGAGAACAGCAAGGCTTAGCTCGAGCACAAGTCCCACAGGACTGTACAAATGACCGCACATCCCTAGACAAGGAAGGCCACCAAAAGGATCTGGCCACCAGATCTCTGGTGCCAAAAATTCCTGGGTGACCTGCCAACACCGAGGAATGAACCTCGGAAATGACTCTGCTGGTCCACTTATCAGGCACAAACAGTCTGTCAGGTGGACAAGAATCAGGCCTATCAGCCTGAAATCTCTGCAACACACGTCGCAGATCTGGAGAAATAGCTGACAAGATAATACCATCCTTAAGAATACCAACAGGTTCAGCGACTCCAGGAGCATCAGGCACAAAGCTCCTGGAAAGAGCATCGGCCTTCACATTCTTTGAACCTGGTAAATACGAGACAACAAAGTCAAAACGGGAGAAAAACAATGACCAGCGGGCCTGTCTAGGATTCAGGCGTTTAGCAGACTCGAGATACATCAGATTTTTGTGATCAGTCAAGACCACCACACGATGCTTAGCACCCTCGAGCCAATGACGCCACTCCTCAAATGCCCATTTCATGGCCAACAACTCCCGATTGCCCACATCATAATTTCGCTCCGCAGGCGAAAACTTCCTAGAGAAAAAGGCGCAAGGTCTCATAACAGAGCAACCAGGGCCTCTCTGCGACAAAACGGCCCCTGCTCCAATCTCTGAAGCATCCACCTCAACTTGAAAGGGAAGCGAGTAGTGTTGAGCGATACTTTCCGATATCGGAAAGTATCGGTATCGGAAAGTATCGGCCGATACCGTCAAAATATCGGATCCAATCCGATACCGATACCCGATCCCAATGCAAGTCAATGGGACGAAAATATCGGAATTAAAATAAACCCTTTATAAACTTGTAGGTTCATTCTACATGAAGGAAAACAACTAAGAATAATGTAGGATGTATTGGGGGACGTGGCGGAGATATTAAAGGGACAGAGGTTTAGCCCAATGTAATAGAATAGCAGGATTTTTAATTTTTTTTTTATGAAGTTCGGCGTTAGAAAGAATTTGACTATGTTATTTTTTTTTTTTTTTATGTCAGATATTGATGTTTCACTACTTCCACGCCCTTCACCTTCTTTTTTACTTCTCCCACGCTTTCTTCTTAATTATCCTCATCATCAGCTTCTTTGACATCAACTTCTTCACCTTATTCATCTTCTTCTTCATCTTCTACCTATTATTTTTTGGGTTACATTGTTCATATTCTTTTTATTTTACTATTATCTTCATCATATTCAACTTCTTCATCATATTCTTATTTGTGACAGGCATTCCCGTAGTTGTTATCTATAAAAGTTTGAAGATTACACCTTCCGTTCTGCCTGTCACAAACCAGTTACATTTGTCCGCGTTCAGTTTGGCCTGCAGCATCAGGCTTTATCCAGGGGCACCACGAGGAGGAACGGACTCACCCCCATACACTGCTTAGTCTTCTTCTGCTTATAATTTACATAATATTTTTTTGCTCTGATATTTTGTGTTATGCTTAATGTCCTTCTGCTCTTTGTTCTGCAGCCTCTTGTTCTTCTGCTTCTCGGTCTTCCAGGTCGTCGTCGTCTCCAGGGTCGTCGTCTCCGGGGTCGTCGTCATCGGGGTGGTCTCCGGGGTCGTCGTCATCGGGGTGGTCTTCAGGGTCATCGTCTCCAGGGTCGTCGTCATCACGGTGGTTGTCGTCTCTGGTGTCGTCGTCATCTTAGGGGTGTTCTTCCGGGTCATCGTGTTTAGTCTCTTGAACTTGGAAATGTAGCAGAAGGTACAAGAAGGCTGAGAAAATGCCGAGAACCAGCTGATGGAACTGGAACTCGGATGGCTACCCGAAGGTCCAAGAGCCAATGGAACTACCGAGGACCAGCTGACGTTACTGGAACCCGGTTACTAAGCAGGAGGTACCCGTGCCTGAAAGCACTACCAAGGACCACCTGACGTTGGTGGAACTCGGATACCCAGAGGGAGGCACCTAAGCCAAAGGCTCTGCCCGGAACCAGCTGACGGTACTGGAACCAGGATGGGGAGCAGAAGGTACAAGAGCAAAAGACACTGCCGAGAACCAGCTGACGGTGCTGGAACCCGGATGGGTAGCCGAAGGTCCAAGAGCCAATGGAACTACCGAGGACCAGCTGACGTTACTGGAACCCGGTTACTAAGCAGGAGGTACCCGTGCCTGAAAGCACTACCAAGGACCACCTGACGTTGGTGGAACTCGGATACCCAGAGGGAGGCACCTAAGCCAAAGGCTCTGCCCGGAACCAGCTGACGGTACTGGAACCAGGATGTGGAGCAGAAGGTACAAGAGCAAGTGTCTGCGTGGCTTTTGCAGGACACGTTGCCGGCTGCACAGCAGGGGAACAGCTGGCGGTGCTGGACCCCACTGACACATTGGCGAGGTGTTTGGCTCTGTGCAGCCAGCACTTCCGGACAGCAACGAGCGGTGTTGTAGCCCGGGCTCTGCAGGGGGAGCAGAGTGTAGGCCGAAGCCTACTTGAACCAATTTCAAAGGTAACCTTTAACCCCCCCTCAGGGGTTAGAAAGTAGAAGAGCCACAGCTTATGCAGCAGTAGTGCTGCACAAGTCAAAGGTTGCTCTTTTAATTTCGCTCCTTGCACACGCTGAATGAAACACGTATAACATTTAGCCCTTTATACAGTCAAACTGTGTTGGAGGCGCGAGTTCCCTTTGTAATGAGACGCAGCACAGATGTCAAGAATCCCACCTTGGTGCTGGGTGCAGCCTCCTGAGCGTTGTTATTTGCTGTACAGGAGTCTGCGCTGTCGTGTTATCCCCTGGCCTAGCGCTGTTAGCGCTGCCCATCTTCTGACCTCATTTAATGTTGGCCGGTGCGGTTCGCGATGCCCATGAATCACAGCCCCGCAGTGTATTGACATAGTTTAAACACTGCGGGGCTGGGATTCATGGCCTGGCGCAGTACATATGTTCGCCTCTCGCTTGGGTTCTTACACCTGCTTCAGACTATGCGGCGTCATCTGATCCCTTATCGCATGCCACGGCCATGAAGCCGCACAGTCCGAAGAAGGCGGAAGGAGAGGAGGGACAGGCGAACTGATGCACTGATCCTGCCCATCAATCACACCCTCGCAGTCCCAATAAATAAGACACCGAGGGGCGTTGTGTGGGTCAGGGCGGCCGCAGAGGCGCAGGCAGCCAAACAATGATGCCAGAAGACGGGCAGCGCTACCAAGGGGGTTGCAGCGTGTCATTACAAAGGAAAGTCACACCACCGGGACGGTTAAATGGTCACACAGAGGACACATTGCAGACGTGTTTTCAGTTCCACATGTGCGAGGAGAATACGTTTCTGAGCCACCTTGCACACATGCAGCATTACCGCTGTACAAGGTGGCTGGATAACGTAAAAACGCCTGGGGGAGGGGGGACAGGTTCCCTTCAATTTCAGTTCTTGTGTCTGCGTGGCTTTTGCAGGACACGTTGCCGGCTGCACAGCAGGGGAACAGCTGGCGGTGCTGGACCCCACTGACACATTGGCTGGTGTTTTTCTCTGTGCAGCTAGCACATCTGGGCAAAAACTGGCGGTGTGTTAGAGCCCAGGGACAGCAGGAGGAGGAGCAGGAGGAGGAGGAGCAGGGGGAGGGGAGTGTAGGCCGAAGCCTGCACAGGCGGCAGCTTTGGGTGTGTTGTGTCTGCGTGGCTTTTGCAGGACACGTTGCCGGCTACACAGCAGGGGAACAGCTGGCGGTGCTGGACCCCACTGACACATTGGCGAGGTGTTTGGCTCTGTGCAGCCAGCACTTCCGGACAGCAACTAGCGTTGTTGGAGCCCGGGCTCTGCAGGTGGAGCAGAGTGTAGGCCGAAGCCTAATTGAACCGATTTCAAAAGTCACCTTTAACCCCCCCTCAGGGGTTACAAAGTAGAAGAGCCACAGCTTATGCAGCAGCAGTGCTGCGCAAGTCAAAGGTTGCTCTTGTAATTTTTCTCCTTGCACACGCTGAATGGAACACGTATAACATTTAGCCCTTTATACAGTCAAACTGTGTAATGGAGGCGAGAGTTCCCTTTGTAATGAGACGCAGCACAGGTGTCAAGAATCCCACCTTGGTGCTGGGTGCAGCCTCCCGAGCGTTGTTATTTGCTGTACAGGAGTCTGCGCTGTCGTGTTATCCCCTGGCCTAGCGCCGTTAGCGCTGCCCATCTTCTGGCATCATGTAATGTCGGCCGGTGCGGTTCGCGATGACCATGAATCCCAGCCCCGCAGTGTCTTAACATTGTTAAAACACTGCGGGGCTGGGATTCAGGGCCTGGCGCAGCACATATGTTGGCCTCTCACACTCGGGTCCTTACACCCGCTTCAGACTGTGCGGCGTCATCTGATCCCTTATCGCATGCCACGGCCATGAAGCCGCACAGTCCGAAGAAGGCGGAAGGAGAGGAGGGACAGGCGAACTGATGCACTGATCCTGCCCATCAATCACACCCTCGCAGTCCCAATAAATAAGACACCGAGGGGCGTTGTGTGGGTCAGGGCGGCCGCAGAGGCGCAGGCAGCCAAACAATGATGCCAGAAGACGGGCAGCGCTACCAAGGGGGTTGCAGCGTGTCATTACAAAGGAAAGTCACACCACCGGGACGGTTAAATGGTCACACAGAGGACACATTGCAGACGTGTTTTCAGTTCCACATGTGCGAGGAGAATACGTTTCTGAGCCACCTTGCACACATGCAGCATTACCGCTGTACAAGGTGGCTGGATAACGTAAAAACGCCTGGGGGAGGGGGGACAGGTTCCCTTCAATTTCAGTTCTTGTGTCTGCGTGGCTTTTGCAGGACACGTTGCCGGCTGCACAGCAGGGGAACAGCTGGCGGTGCTGGACCCCACTGACACATTGGCTGGTGTTTTTCTCTGTGCAGCTAGCACATCTGGGCAAAAACTGGCGGTGTGTTAGAGCCCAGGGACAGCAGGAGGAGGAGCAGGAGGAGGAGGAGCAGGGGGAGGGGAGTGTAGGCCGAAGCCTGCACAGGCGGCAGCTTTGGGTGTGTTGTGTCTGCGTGGCTTTTGCAGGACACGTTGCCGGCTACACAGCAGGGGAACAGCTGGCGGTGCTGGACCCCACTGACACATTGGCGAGGTGTTTGGCTCTGTGCAGCCAGCACTTCCGGACAGCAACTAGCGTTGTTGGAGCCCGGGCTCTGCAGGTGGAGCAGAGTGTAGGCCGAAGCCTAATTGAACCGATTTCAAAAGTCACCTTTAACCCCCCCTCAGGGGTTACAAAGTAGAAGAGCCACAGCTTATGCAGCAGCAGTGCTGCGCAAGTCAAAGGTTGCTCTTGTAATTTTTCTCCTTGCACACGCTGAATGGAACACGTATAACATTTAGCCCTTTATACAGTCAAACTGTGTAATGGAGGCGAGAGTTCCCTTTGTAATGAGACGCAGCACAGGTGTCAAGAATCCCACCTTGGTGCTGGGTGCAGCCTCCCGAGCGTTGTTATTTGCTGTACAGGAGTCTGCGCTGTCGTGTTATCCCCTGGCCTAGCGCCGTTAGCGCTGCCCATCTTCTGGCATCATGTAATGTCGGCCGGTGCGGTTCGCGATGACCATGAATCCCAGCCCCGCAGTGTCTTAACATTGTTAAAACACTGCGGGGCTGGGATTCAGGGCCTGGCGCAGCACATATGTTGGCCTCTCACACTCGGGTCCTTACACCCGCTTCAGACTGTGCGGCGTCATCTGATCCCTTATCGCATGCCACGGCCATGAAGCCGCACAGTCCGAAGAAGGCGGAAGGAGAGGAGGGACAGGCGAACTGATGCACTGATCCTGCCCATCAATCACACCCTCGCAGTCCCAATAAATAAGACACCGAGGGGCGTTGTGTGGGTCAGGGCGGCCGCAGAGGCGCAGGCAGCCAAACAATGATGCCAGAAGACGGGCAGCGCTACCAAGGGGGTTGCAGCGTGTCATTACAAAGGAAAGTCACACCACCGGGACGGTTAAATGGTCACACAGAGGACACATTGCAGACGTGTTTTCAGTTCCACATGTGCGAGGAGAATACGTTTCTGAGCCACCTTGCACACATGCAGCATTACCGCTGTACAAGGTGGCTGGATAACGTAAAAACGCCTGGGGGAGGGGGGACAGGTTCCCTTCAATTTCAGTTCTTGTGTCTGCGTGGCTTTTGCAGGACACGTTGCCGGCTGCACAGCAGGGGAACAGCTGGCGGTGCTGGACCCCACTGACACATTGGCTGGTGTTTTTCTCTGTGCAGCTAGCACATCTGGGCAAAAACTGGCGGTGTGTTAGAGCCCAGGGACAGCAGGAGGAGGAGCAGGAGGAGGAGGAGCAGGGGGAGGGGAGTGTAGGCCGAAGCCTGCACAGGCGGCAGCTTTGGGTGTGTTGTGTCTGCGTGGCTTTTGCAGGACACGTTGCCGGCTACACAGCAGGGGAACAGCTGGCGGTGCTGGACCCCACTGACACATTGGCGAGGTGTTTGGCTCTGTGCAGCCAGCACTTCCGGACAGCAACTAGCGTTGTTGGAGCCCGGGCTCTGCAGGTGGAGCAGAGTGTAGGCCGAAGCCTAATTGAACCGATTTCAAAAGTCACCTTTAACCCCCCCTCAGGGGTTACAAAGTAGAAGAGCCACAGCTTATGCAGCAGCAGTGCTGCGCAAGTCAAAGGTTGCTCTTGTAATTTTTCTCCTTGCACACGCTGAATGGAACACGTATAACATTTAGCCCTTTATACAGTCAAACTGTGTAATGGAGGCGAGAGTTCCCTTTGTAATGAGACGCAGCACAGGTGTCAAGAATCCCACCTTGGTGCTGGGTGCAGCCTCCCGAGCGTTGTTATTTGCTGTACAGGAGTCTGCGCTGTCGTGTTATCCCCTGGCCTAGCGCCGTTAGCGCTGCCCATCTTCTGGCATCATGTAATGTCGGCCGGTGCGGTTCGCGATGACCATGAATCCCAGCCCCGCAGTGTCTTAACATTGTTAAAACACTGCGGGGCTGGGATTCAGGGCCTGGCGCAGCACATATGTTGGCCTCTCACACTCGGGTCCTTACACCCGCTTCAGACTGTGCGGCGTCATCTGATCCCTTATCGCATGCCACGGCCATGAAGCCGCACAGTCCGAAGAAGGCGGAAGGAGAGGAGGGACAGGCGAACTGATGCACTGATCCTGCCCATCAATCACACCCTCGCAGTCCCAATAAATAAGACACCGAGGGGCGTTGTGTGGGTCAGGGCGGCCGCAGAGGCGCAGGCAGCCAAACAATGATGCCAGAAGACGGGCAGCGCTACCAAGGGGGTTGCAGCGTGTCATTACAAAGGAAAGTCACACCACCGGGACGGTTAAATGGTCACACAGAGGACACATTGCAGACGTGTTTTCAGTTCCACATGTGCGAGGAGAATACGTTTCTGAGCCACCTTGCACACATGCAGCATTACCGCTGTACAAGGTGGCTGGATAACGTAAAAACGCCTGGGGGAGGGGGGACAGGTTCCCTTCAATTTCAGTTCTTGTGTCTGCGTGGCTTTTGCAGGACACGTTGCCGGCTGCACAGCAGGGGAACAGCTGGCGGTGCTGGACCCCACTGACACATTGGCTGGTGTTTTTCTCTGTGCAGCTAGCACATCTGGGCAAAAACTGGCGGTGTGTTAGAGCCCAGGGACAGCAGGAGGAGGAGCAGGAGGAGGAGGAGCAGGGGGAGGGGAGTGTAGGCCGAAGCCTGCACAGGCGGCAGCTTTGGGTGTGTTGTGTCTGCGTGGCTTTTGCAGGACACGTTGCCGGCTACACAGCAGGGGAACAGCTGGCGGTGCTGGACCCCACTGACACATTGGCGAGGTGTTTGGCTCTGTGCAGCCAGCACTTCCGGACAGCAACTAGCGTTGTTGGAGCCCGGGCTCTGCAGGTGGAGCAGAGTGTAGGCCGAAGCCTAATTGAACCGATTTCAAAAGTCACCTTTAACCCCCCCTCAGGGGTTACAAAGTAGAAGAGCCACAGCTTATGCAGCAGCAGTGCTGCGCAAGTCAAAGGTTGCTCTTGTAATTTTTCTCCTTGCACACGCTGAATGGAACACGTATAACATTTAGCCCTTTATACAGTCAAACTGTGTAATGGAGGCGAGAGTTCCCTTTGTAATGAGACGCAGCACAGGTGTCAAGAATCCCACCTTGGTGCTGGGTGCAGCCTCCCGAGCGTTGTTATTTGCTGTACAGGAGTCTGCGCTGTCGTGTTATCCCCTGGCCTAGCGCCGTTAGCGCTGCCCATCTTCTGGCATCATGTAATGTCGGCCGGTGCGGTTCGCGATGACCATGAATCCCAGCCCCGCAGTGTCTTAACATTGTTAAAACACTGCGGGGCTGGGATTCAGGGCCTGGCGCAGCACATATGTTGGCCTCTCACACTCGGGTCCTTACACCCGCTTCAGACTGTGCGGCGTCATCTGATCCCTTATCGCATGCCACGGCCATGAAGCCGCACAGTCCGAAGAAGGCGGAAGGAGAGGAGGGACAGGCGAACTGATGCACTGATCCTGCCCATCAATCACACCCTCGCAGTCCCATTAAATAAGACAACGAGGGCTGTTGTGTGGGTCAGGGCGGCCGCAGAAGCGCAGCCAGCCAAACAATGATGCCAGAAGACGGGCAGCGTTACCAAGGAGCTTGTTGCGTGTGTCAATACAAAGTCAAATCACACCTGAGGGACGTTTTAATGGTCACAGAGGACACATTTTAGACGTGTTCACTTCAACATGGGCAAGGAGAATAAGTTTCTGAGCCACCTTGAACACATGCAGCATTACTGCTGTTCAAGGTAGCTGTAAAACATAGAAACACCTGGGGGAGGGGGGACAGGTTCCCTTCAATTTCAGTTCTTGTGTCTGCGTGGCGGTCGCAGGACACGTTGCCGGCTACACAGCAGGGGAACAGCTGGCGGTGCTGGACCCCACTGACACATTGGCTGGTGTTTTTCTCTGTGCAGCTAGCACATCTGGGCAAAAACTGGCGGTGTTAGAGCCCAGGGTCAGCAGGAGGAGCAGGGGGAGCGGAGTGTAGGCCGAAGCCTGCACTCGAGCAAGTTGAAAGGAAACCTTTAACCCCCCCCCCCCCAGGCGTTTGTAGCTGAAAGAGCCATTGTGTACAGCACTAATGCTGGAAAAGGTAAACTTAGCTCTTTTAATTATGGTCCTTGTACATGCGGAACCTAACATTTATGAAATGTGTCCCCACACAGCGTTAAACCGTCCGGTAGGTGGAACTTTCCTTTGTCGTGTGACGCAGCACAGCCATCATTTTTACCCCCTTGTCGCCGTTCGCCCCCTCCTCAGCGTTGTTTGAATCTGTCCCGGAGCCTGCGCTGTTAGGTTAGCCCATGGCTATGCACACATGTTGCGCTGCCCGTCTTCTGACCTCATTTGGTGTCAGGCTGGCTGCGCCTGTGCGGGTGCGCTGGCCGAGATCCCGCCTCGCAGTGTCGTCTCATGTAATCCCACCGCGGGCCTGTGATCCGTGCCCGTGCGCAGTGCATATCCTCTCCTCTCACTCCCCTCCCTACGGCTTTTTCAGACTGTGCGGTGTCACGGCCGTGGCATGCTATTAGGGACCAGCTGACATCGCACAGTCTGAAGAAGCCGTAGGGAGGGGAGTGAGAGGAGAGGATATGCACTGCGCACGGGCACGGATCACAGGCCCGCGGTGGGATTACATTAGACGACACTGCGAGGCGGGATCTCGGCCAGCGCACCCGCACAGGCGCAGCCAGCCTGACACCAAATGAGGTCAGAAGACGGGCAGCGCAACATGTGTGCATGGCCAAGGGCTAACCTAACAGCGCAGGCTCCGGGACAGATTCAAACAACGCTGAGGAGGGGGCGCACGGCGCCAAGGGGGTAAAAATGATGGCTGTGCTGCGTCACACGACAAAGGAAAGTTCCACCTACCGGACGGTGTAACGCTGTGTGGGGACACATTTCATAAGTGTTTGGTTCAGCATGTGCAAGGAGCATCACGAAAAGAGGCACTTTTTCCCTTTGCATCATCATTACTGCTGCACAAGGTGGCTCCTTCAGTAACAAACGCCTGGGGGGGGGGGGGGGTCAGGTTCCCTTACATTTAACTTGTTGTGTCTGCGTGGCGGTCGCAGTACACGTTGCCGTATACACAGCAGGGGAACAGCTGGCGGTGCTGAACCCCACTAACACATTGGCGAGGTGTTTGGCTCTGTGCGTACAGCACTTCTGGACGGCAACTAGCGGTGTTGGAGCCCAGGGACACGTGGAGGAGGAGGAGGTTGGAGGAGGTAGGAGGAGGTAGGAGGGATTGCCACACACACAGCAGGGGAACAGCTGACGTTACTGAACCCCAATAACAGAGGAGGGACTGTTGACTGTGCGTACAGCACTTCTGGACGGCAACTGGCGGTGTTGGAGCCCAGGGACAGGTGGAGGAGGAGGAGGTTGGAGGAGGTAGGAGGGATTGCCACACACACAGCAGGGGAACAGCTGACGTTACTGAACCCCAATAACAGAGGAGGGACTGTTGACTGTGCGTACAGCACTTCTGGACGGCAACTGGCGGTGTTGGAGCCCAGGGACAGGTGGAGGAGGAGGAGGTTGGAGGAGGTAGGAGGGATTGCCACACACACAGCAGGGGAACAGCTGACGTTACTGAACCCCAATAACAGAGGAGGGACTGTTGACTGTGCGTACAGCACTTCTGGACGGCAACTGGCGGTGTTGGAGCCCAGGGACAGGTGGAGGAGGAGGAGGTAGGAGGAGGTAGGAGGGATTGCCACACACACAGCAGGGGAACAGCTGACGTTACTGAACCCCAATAACAGAGGAGGGACTGTTGACTGTGCGTACAGCACTTCTGGACGGCAACTGGCGGTGTTGGAGCCCAGGGACAGGTGGAGGAGGAGGAGGTTGGAGGAGGTAGGAGGGATTGCCACACACACAGCAGGGGAACAGCTGACGTTACTGAACCCCAATAACAGAGGAGGGACTGTTGACTGTGCGTACAGCACTTCTGGACGGCAACTGGCGGTGTTGGAGCCCAGGGACAGGTGGAGGAGGAGGAGGTTGGAGGAGGTAGGAGGGATTGCCACACACACAGCAGGGGAACAGCTGACGTTACTGAACCCCAATAACAGAGGAGGGACTGTTGACTGTGCGTACAGCACTTCTGGACGGCAACTGGCGGTGTTGGAGCCCAGGGACAGGTGGAGGAGGAGGAGGTTGGAGGAGGTAGGAGGGATTGCCACACACACAGCAGGGGAACAGCTGACGTTACTGAACCCCAATAACAGAGGAGGGACTGTTGACTGTGCGTACAGCACTTCTGGACGGCAACTGGCGGTGTTGGAGCCCAGGGACAGGTGGAGGAGGAGGAGGTTGGAGGAGGTAGGAGGGATTGCCACACACACAGCAGGGGAACAGCTGACGTTACTGAACCCCAATAACAGAGGAGGGACTGTTGACTGTGCGTACAGCACTTCTGGACGGCAACTGGCGGTGTTGGAGCCCAGGGACAGGTGGAGGAGGAGGAGGTTGGAGGAGGTAGGAGGGATTGCCACACACACAGCAGGGGAACAGCTGACGTTACTGAACCCCAATAACAGAGGAGCGACTGTTGGGACTGTGCGTACAGCACTACCAGGCAACAACTAGCGGTGTTGGAGCCCAGGGACAGGTGGAAAAGCAGAGGAACACAATGTAGGCCGAAGCCTGAGAAAGTCGAAAGGGAACCTTTAACCCCCCCCCAAGGCGTTTGTAGCTGAAAGAGCCAGCTTGTGCAGCACAAAAGATGCAAAAGGAAAAGGTGGCTCTTTTCATCATGCTCCTTGCAAACACAGAACTAAACACTTATAAAATGTGTCCCCTGCAACCGTAAAACCGTCCCGGAGGTGGGACTTTCCTTCGTAATGTGACGCAGCCCAGCCGTCATTCCTACCCCCCCGGCGCCGCGCACCGGCTCCTCAGCGTTGTTTTATTCCGTCCAGGAGCCTGCGCTGTTATGTTATCCCGTGGCCAGGCACACTTAGCGCTGCCCGTCTTCTGGCATCATTTGGTGTCTGGATGGCTGCGCCTGTGCGGCCGCGCTGGCAGAGAGCCCGCCTCGCAGTGTCTTCTGATTTAATCCCACTGGGGGCCTGGGATCCATGGACATGCGCAGTGCATATCTGAACCTCCACCTCTCACTCATCTCCCTATGGCTTCTTCAGACTGTGCGGTGTCACGGCCGTGGCATGCTGTTAGGGACCAGCTGACACCGAACAGTCTGAAGAAGCCATAGGGAAATGAGTGAGAGGTGGAGGTTCAGATATGCACTGCGCATGTCCATGGATCCCAGGCCCCCAGTGGGATTAAATCAGAAGACACTGCGAGGCGGGCTCTCTGCCAGCGCGGCCGCACAGGCGCAGCCATCCAGACACCAAATGATGCCAGAAGACGGGCAGCGCTAAGTGTGCCTGGCCACGGGATAACATAACAGCGCAGGCTCCTGGACGGAATAAAACAACGCTGAGGAGCCGGTGCGCGGCGCCGGGGGGGTAGGAATGACGGCTGGGCTGCGTCACATTACGAAGGAAAGTCCCACCTCCGGGACGGTTTTACGGTATCAGTGGACACATTTTATAAGTGTTAAGTTCTGCGTGTGCAAGGAGCTAAACAAAAATAGCTACCTTTTCCTTGGGCAGCATTACTGCTGCACAAGGTGGCTCTTTCAGTAACAAACGCCTTGGGGGGGGGGGGACAGATTCCCTTACATTTCAGTTGTTGTGTCAGCGTGGCGGTCGCATGACACATTGCCGGCTACACAGCTGGGGATCAGCTGACGTTACTGAAACCCAATAACACTGGGTCGTATGTTTTGACTGTGCAGACGGCACGTCTGAGCCTCAACTGGCGGTGTTGGAGCCCAGGAATTTAAGTTCAGGTGGTAGAAAGATGAACACAACAGGAGACCTGGATAACGTATACAGTGACCTAATTATTCAATCAGGAGGAGGAGTGGCAAATTCCGGCGAGATCCAGGCCTTGTTCATTTTCAGGAAAGTAAGCCGGTCAACGTTATCGGAG
The DNA here is from genome assembly GCF_051348905.1 of Ranitomeya variabilis. NCBI lineage: Eukaryota > Metazoa > Chordata > Amphibia > Anura > Dendrobatidae > Ranitomeya > Ranitomeya variabilis. The sequence goes on from NC_135232.1 coordinate 390,977,685, forward strand.
GATAGTCGCATGCGACGGTCAGTTAGTACACCACCTGCAGCACTAAAGACACGTTCCGATAATACACTGGCCGCAGGGCAAGACAGCACCTCCAATGCATACTGGCTTAGCTCTGGCCATGTATCCAGCTTTGAGACCCAAAACTTGAAAGGGGAAGAGCCGTCTGGGAGTACAGCAAGAGGGCAAGACATGTAGTCTGTCACCATCTGACGGAACCGTTGCCTCCTGCTGACTGGAGCCGTCTGTGATGGTGTAGACTTTTGTGGCGGGCACAGAAAACTGTGCCACAGTTCGGCCATACTGGTCTTGCCTTGGGCAGAGGCACTGCTTCTGCTCCCTCTTTGTGCAGAGCCTCCACCACGGCCTGGACGCACTGAGCTGCTTTGGAATGCACTAGCAGCACTTCTCTCAGTTGGAATGGAGAAGATGATGGAATTGACCAGTGTGTCTTGGTACTCCCGCATTTTTCGCTCCCGGTTCAACGGTGTGATGAGGCTTTCTACGTTGTCCCGGTAGCGAGGATCGAGGAGGGTGAACACCCAATAATCAGACATGTTGAGAATGTGGGCGATGCGGCGGTCGTTTCTCAGGCACTGCAGCATGTAATCCACCATGTGCTGCAGACTGCCAACTGCCCAAGAAACGCTGTCCCCTGCTGGAGGCGTGATCTCTGCCCGCTCGTCATCACCCCACCCTCGCTGTACACACTGAGTACTGGACAATTGTGTAACTCCCTCCTCTGGACGGATGTCTTCCTCCTCCATTGACTCCTCCTCATCCTCCTCACAAACGGTCCCCTGCCTACGCGTTTGTGAGGAACCACGTGGCGCTGACTGTCCAGAAGATGATGGAAATGGTGAATCCTCATCCTCCACCTCTTCCACAACATCATCCCTTAGCGCTTGCAGTGATTTTTCAAGCAGGCAGATAAGGGGGACAGTCATGCTGACTAGTGCATCATCTGCACTCGCCATCCGCGTGGAATAATCAAAGGGACGCAAAACCTGGCAGACGTCATTCATAGTGGCCCACTCTGTGGTTGTGAAGTCTGTACGGCGCTGACTGCGACTTTTTTGCGCCTGAAGCAGCTGGTACTCCATTACAGCTTGCTGCTGCTCACACAACCGCTCCAACATATGTAACGTGGAATTCCACCTGGTAGGTAGGTCACATATGATGCGATGTTCCGGCAGGCGGTGTCGGCGCTGCAGAGCCGCAATGCGCGCTTTTGCCGTGCTGGAACGCCGCAAGTGAGCACACTCTAGGCGGACCTTGTGCAGCAGTGCATCAAGATCCGGATAGTCCCTCAAAAAGCTCTGCACGACCAAATTGAGCACATGTGCCAGACATGGGATGTGAGTGAGGTTGCCGAGGCCCAGAGCTGCCACCAGATTTCGGCCATTATCACACACTACCATGCCTGGCTGGAGATTCGCTGGCACAAACCACACATCGCTCTCCTGCTTGATGGCATTCCAGAGCTCCTGCGCTGTGTGGCTACGATTCCCCAAGAAAATTAATTTCAAGACGGCCTGTTGACGTTTGGCCACGGCTGTGCTCATGTCGGTCGTAACAGGTACACGTTCATCACGGGTCCATGTGGAGGTGGACTGTGACGGCTCCTGCAGCGATGATTCTGAGGAACTGGTGTAAGAGGAGGAGTCAATGCGTACAGAATGGATTCCTGCAATCCTTGGAGTGGGCAGGACACGTCCTGCGCCACTCGCACGGTCTGTACCCGGCTCAACGACATTAACCCAATGGGCAGTGAGGGAAAGGTATCGCCCCTGTCCATGTTGACTGGTCCACGCATCGGTGGTGAGGTGGACCTTGCTACTGACGGCGTTCAGTAGCGCGTGTTTTATGTGTCCCTCCACATGCTTCTGCAGGGCAGGGACAGCTTGCCTGCTGAAGTAAAAGCGGCTGGGCACATTGTACTGTGGGACTGCCAATGACATCAAGTCACGGAAGCTGTCAGTCTCCACCAGCCTGAATGACAGCATTTCCAGTGACAGAAGTTTGGCAATGCCTGCAGTCAGAGCCTGTGCTCGTGGGTGGTTTGACGAGAAAGGCCGCCTTTTCTCCCATGCCTGTACTACCGATGGCTGTAGACTGGGCTGGGAGTGTGTGGATGACTGGGAAAGTGGCGCTGCGGGTGGAATTACAGCGGGTCTCTGGACAACAGGGGCAGAGGTTCTTCCACGGCGATCCTGGGAGGACGCCGAACCAGCTGCGTGTGAGGTAGAGGAAGAGGCAACACGAGCTGAAGAGGTGGTAGCTGCCGCTGTTGGTTGGCCTACCTCTTCAGTGTGTTTTTCTAACTCCGCCGGGTGCCTGTTGCGCACATGTTTCCACATGTTGGAGGTATTGAGGTTGCTGACATTTTTCCCTCTTTTGACTTTTTGATGACACACGTTGCATCTGACATAGCAAATGTCATCTGCAACTGTGTCAAAAAAGGACCAGGCACTGCAAGTCTTGGGAGCGCCCTTTTTGGCTTTTGGAAGAGACATGCTCCTAACGGGTGCCACAGCGGAGGCTGCAGGATCCGCAGTCTTCCCCCTCCCTCTCCCTCTTTGGGCCGTACGGGGAATCTCTTCCTCAGAGCTGCTCCCACCACCTTCCTGTCCCTCACGCCAAGATGGGTCGAGGACCTCATCATCTACACTACCCTCTGCCCCCAACTGCTCCTCCTGGGTAGTCTCAGCAGCAGAGCACGCACCAGTAAGTGGCACCTGAGTGTCATCATCAGCTGATGCGGCCTGCGATGTGGTGACCGGAGCCACTGGCCCACCCGCCTCTTCAGAGGAAGACAGAAAAAGCTGTTGGGCATCACTGCACCCTGCCTCTTCTTCCATTTCTCCAATGCTGCTTGGCTGGCCCCCTGTTTCCAAGCCAAGAGATTCAGAGAACAGAAGTAGAGACGGCTCCTGTCCTGGGCTCTCTGTCTGCCTGGGCAATTTGGCAGGTGGTGAAGAGACAGATGGCTGCTCTCCAGTGCTCTGTGTCTGAGAGGATGTGGCACTAATGGAAGTTGATGCATTAGCTGCCATCCATCCGACAACAGCTTCAATTTGTTCTTCACGCAGCAGCGGTGTACGGCGCTCGGACACAAAGCTTCGCATGAACGACTGTTGCCTGGTGAAAGTGGGTGCTGATGAGTCACCGGTGCCCGCAGCAGGCACAGAATCCCCACGTCCCCTCCCTGCTCCGCGACGGCTCCCACGCCCCCGTGCCTTACTCACTGCCTTCTTCATCTTGGTTGACTGATAAAGATAAGCAGAAAAGTACTAACGGATTTGTGTGCTTATTCCTGAGCAACTCCTCCTAACAGGTATAAGAAGCACTAATTATCTAAAGTGTGGACTAGACTTTAATATGAGCTAATGTGGCCTACAGAAATGTAAAGTGGTGTAACTGGTGTGTTTGGTGAACTTTATTATTTATTTATTTTTTGGGGGCTGAACTGACAACAGATAGAGCTGCAGTCACACGGAGACCGTGCAGACAGACGTAAACGGCGCTACAAGGCCCAAAAACCCTCCTCTACTTTATCCTATGTAGTGTTTTTCCACAAATTAGCTGGAGACGGGTGGAAAGACACTAATAGGATTTTTTTGAATAAATTAGCAGCAGACTACACTATTTGGAAAAAAAAGAAAATTGATTTGGCGGTATGACGCAGTGAAAAACCCTGAGCTGGAGACAACCAGGCTATAGCTGCTCACAGATTACAGGGCGAGCTGCAGTCACACGGAGACCGTGCAGACAGCCGTAAACGGCGCTGCAAGGCCCAAAAACCCTCCTCTACTTTATCCTATGTAGTGTTTTTCCACAAATTAGCTGGAGACGGGTGGAAAGACACTAATAGGATTTTTTTAAATTAATTAGCAGCAGACTACACTACTTTGAAAAAAAAGAAAATTGATTTGGCAGTATGACGCAGTGAAAAACCCTGAGCTGGAGACAACCAGGCTATAGCTGCTCACAGATTACAGGGCGAGCTGCAGTCACACGGAGACCGTGCAGACAGCCGTAAACGGCGCTGCAAGGCCCAAAAACCCTCCTCTACTTTATCCTATGTAGTGTTTTTCCACAAATTAGCTGGAGACGGGTGGAAAGACACTAATAGGATTTTTTTAAATTAATTAGCAGCAGACTACACTACTTTGAAAAAAAAGAAAATTGATTTGGCGGTATGACGCAGTGAAAAACCCTGAGCTGGAGACAACCAGGCTACAGCTGCTCACAGATTACAGGGCGAGCTGCAGTCACACGGAGACCGTGCAGACAGCCGTAAACGGCGCTGCAAGGCCCAAAAACCCTCCTCTACTTTATCCTATGTAGTGTTTTTCCACAAATTAGCTGGAGACGGGTGGAAAGACACTAATAGGATTTTTTAAAATTAATTAGCAGCAGACTACACTACTTTGAAAAAAAAGAAAATTGATTTGGCGGTATGACGCAGTGAAAAACCCTGAGCTGGAGACAACCAGGCTACAGCTGCTCACAGATTACAGGGCGAGCTGCAGTCACACGGAGACCGTGCAGACAGCCGTAAACGGCGCTGCAAGGCCCAAAAACCCTCCTCTACTTTATCCTATGTAGTGTTTTTCCACAAATTAGCTGGAGACGGGTGGAAAGACACTAATAGGATTTTTTTGAATAAATTAGCAGCAGACTACACTACTTGGGAAAAAAAAAAAAAAAAGGAACAGTATGAGGCAATGAACCACCCTCCCTGAACTGAATACAACCAACTATGGATGGCCTATGTGGCTGCACTCAGACTGGAGACTGGGCTGCACTCACACACACACACACACAGACCCTGCAGATCGCTGTGAAAACAGCGCTACAAGGCAAAAGCAAGGTGAATAGTAGGTGAACACAGCGGTTGCTAAATTAGCCTTTGGAAAGCACAAAGAAGCAAATCGCTATCTCTAAACTGTCCCTCAGTCAGCAAACAGCGTCCTGTCACTAACTGAATTCACAGCAGAGTGATCGCAAAATGGCGCCAGCGACTTTTAAACTGCATCATGACATCATTACACCAGCCAATCACAGCCTTGCCAGTAGTTTCATGCCCTCCATGCTAAACAGGATGTGCCCACACTTGGAATCAATCTCATTGGCTGAATTTCTGCTTTTTGAATCTTAGAACTTCCGATTCCGGTATCCGATACGCGGCAAGTATCGGAATCCCGGTATCGGAATTCCGATACCGCAAGTATCGGCCGATACCCGATACTTGCGGTATCGGAATGCTCAACACTAGAAGCGAGACATCAGGCTGGCACAAAACAGGCGCCGAAGTAAACCGACGTTTCAACTCCTGGAAAGCCTCCACGGCAGCAGGAGCCCAATTAACCACATCGGAGCCCCTCTTGGTCATATCCGTCAAAGGTTTCAGAATGCTAGAAAAGTTAGCGATAAAACGACGGTAGAAGTTAGCGAAACCCAAGAACTTCTGAAGACTCTTAACTGACGAGGGCTGAGTCCAATCAAGAATAGCTCGGACCTTGACTGGGTCCATCTCCACAGCAGAAGGGGAAAAAATGAACCCCAAAAAGGGAACCTTCTGTACACCAAAAAGACACTTTGAGCCCTTGACAAACAAAGAATTTTCACGCAAAATTTTAAAGACCGTCCTGACCTGCTCCACATGCGAGTCCCAATTATCAGAAAAAACCAGAATATCATCCAGATAAACGATCAAAAATTTATCCAGATAGTTCCGGAAAATGTCATGCATAAAGGACTGAAAAACTGAAGGGGCATTAGAGAGCCCAAAAGGCATCACCAAGTACTCAAAATGACCTTCGGGCGTATTGAATGCGGTTTTCCATTCATCCCCTTGCTTAATGCGCACAAGGTTGTACGCACCACGAAGGTCTATCTTGGTAAACCACTTGGCACCTTTAATCCGGGCAAACAAGTCAGACAACAGCGGCAAAGGATACTGAAATTTGACAGTGATCTTATTTAAAAGCCGATAGTCAATACAAGGCCTCAAAGATCCGTCCTTTTTAGCCACAAAAAAGAATCCCGCACCAAGAGGGGAAGAAGACGGACGGATGTGTCCTTTCTCCAGAGACTCCTTGATATATGAACGCATAGCGGCATGCTCAGGTACCGACAGATTAAACAGTCTTCCCTTAGGAAATTTGCTGCCCGGAATCAAATCTATTGCACAGTCACATTCCCTATGAGGAGGCAATGCACTGGACCTGGACTCGCTAAAGACATCCTGATAATCAGACAAATACTCCGGAACTTCCGAAGGCGTAGAAGAAGCAATAGACACAGGCAGGGAATCCTCATGAATACCACGACAGCCCCAACTAGACACTGACATAGCCTTCCAGTTAAGGACTGGATTATGGGTCTGTAACCATGGCAGCCCCAAAACAACCAAATCATGCATTTTATGTAGAACGAGAAAACGTATCACCTCGCGGTGTTCAGGAGTCATGCACATGGTAACCTGTGTCCAATACTGCGGCTTATTTTCTGCCAATGGCGTAGCATCAATACCCCTAAGAGGGATAGGATTTTCTAATGGTTCAAGAATAAAACCACAGCGCTTAGCAAATGAGAGATCCATAAGACTCAGGGCAGCACCTGAATCTACAAACGCCATGACAGGATAAGATGACAGTGAACAAATCAAAGTTACAGACAGAATAAACTTAGGATGCAAATTACCAATGGTGACAGGACTAACAACCTTAGATATACGTTTAGAGCATGCTGAGATAACATGTGTAGAATCACCACAGTAGTAGCACAAGCCATTCCGGCGTCTATGAATTTTCCTCTCATTTCTAGTCAGGATTCTATCACATTGCATCAACTCAGGTGTCCGTTCAGACAACACCGTGAGGGAATTTGCGGTTTTTCTATCACATTGCATCACATCAGGTGTCTGTTCAGACAACAACATGAGGGAATTTGCGGTTTTGCGCTCCCGCAACCGCCGGTCAATTTGAATAGCCAGGGACATGGTATCATTCAGACCTGTGGGAATGGGAAAACCCACCATAACATTCTTAATGGCCTCAGAAAGGCCATTTCTAAAATTAGCGGCCAGTGCACACTCGTTCCAATGTGTCAGCACGGACCATTTCCGAAATTTTTGGCAATACACCTCAGCCTCGTCCTGGCCCTGAGACATAGCCAGCAAGGCTTTCTCTGCCTGAATCTCAAGATTGGGTTCCTCATAAAGTAAACCGAGCGCCAGAAAAAACGCATCAATATCAGCCAATGCCGGATCTCCTGGCGCCAACGAAAAAGCCCAATCTTGAGGGTCACCCCGTAAGAATGAAATAACAATTTTTACTTGTTGAGCAGAGTCTCCAGACGAACAAGGTTTCAGGGACAAAAACAATTTACAATTATTCCTGAAATTCCTAAACTTAAATCGGTCTCCTGAAAACAGTTCAGGAATCGGAATCTTGGGTTCAGACCTAGGATTTCTGGTAACATAATCTTGTATACCCTGCACACGAGCGGCAAGCTGGTCCACACTTGTAATCAAGGTCTGGACATTCATGTCTGCAGCAAGCTTAAGCCACTCTGAGGTAAAGGGGAAAAGAAAAAAAAAAATGAGAGAGGAAGAAAAAAAAAAAACTCAAAATTTTCTTTCTTAAAATCCCACTTCTGCAATGCATTAAACATTTAATACTGGCCTGGCATACTGTTATGACCCCAGTGGACAGGGTCTCAGAGGAACGTGTAAATCTGCGAGATACAAAAATCCAGCTCATAGGGCTGTGGTAACTGGGTTGACCAAATAGCTACTCCTAACGCCAACACTAGAAGTAGCCGGGGATCATGCCTACGGTGATCGCTAGATGACTCGCGCCAGCCGGAGAATCTAACTACCCCTAGGAGAAGAAAACAAAGACCTCTCTTGCCTCCAGAGAAAGGGACCCCAAAGCAAGATACAAGCCCCCCACAAATAATAACGGTGAGGTAAGAGGAAATGACAAACACAGAAATGAACCAGGTTCAGCAAAGAGAGGCCAGCTAACTAATAGCAGAATATAGCAAGATAATTTATCTGGTCAACAAAAACCCTATAAAAATCCACGCTGGAGATTCAAGAACCCCCGAACCGTCTAACGGTCCGGGGGGAGAACACCAGCCCCCTAGAGCTTCCAGCAAAGGTCAGGATACAGATTGTAACAAGCTGGACAAAAATACAAAACAAAACAAAAGCAAAAAGCAAGGAAGCAGACTTAGCTTGAAATACAGGAACCAGGATCATAGGACAAGAGCACAACAGATTAGCTCTGAATTCAACGATGCCAGGCATTGAACTGAAGGTCCAGGGAGCTTATATAGCAACGCCCCTGAACTAACGGCCCAGGTGAGGACAAAGGAAAAAACAGAAGCTCCAGATTCAAATCACTAATGACCACTAGAGGGAGCAAAAAGCAAAATCACAACAGGCAGGGGCCGTTTTGTCGCAGAGAGGCCCTGGTTGCTCTACTATGAGACCTTGTGCCTTTTTCTCTAGGAAATTTTCGCCGGCAGAGCGAAATTATGATGTGGGCAATCGGGAGTTGTTGGCCATGAAGTGGGCATTTGAGGAGTGGCATCATTGGCTCGAGGGTGCTAAGCATCGTGTGGTGGTCTTGACTGATCACAAAAATTTGATGTATCTCGAGTCTGCTAAACGCCTGAATCCTAGACAGGCCCGCTGGTCATTGTTTTTCTCCCGTTTTGACTTTGTGGTCTCGTATTTACCAGGTTCTAAGAATGTGAAGTCCGATGCTCTGTCTAGGAGCTTTGTGCCTGATGCTCCTGGAGTCGCTGAACCTGAGGGTATTCTTAAGGAAGGAGTTATCTTGTCAGCTATTTCTCCAGATCTGCGACGTGTGTTGCAGAGATTTCAGGCTGGTAGGCCTGACTCTTGTCCACCTGACAGATTGTTTGTGCCTGCTAAATGGACCAGCAGAGTCATTTCCGAGGTTCATTCCTCAGTGTTGGCAGGGCACCCGGGAATTTTTGGAACCAGAGATCTGGTGGCCAGGTCCTTTTGGTGGCCTTCCTTGTCAAGGGATGTGCGGTCATTTGTTCAGTCCTGTGGTACTTGTGCTCGAGCTAAGCCTTGCTGTTCTCGTGCCAGCGGGTTGCTCTTGCCCTTGCCTGTCCCGAAGAGACCTTGGACACACATCTCTATGGATTTCATTTCGGATCTTCCGGTGTCTAAGGGCATGTCTGTCATCTGGGTGATATGTGATCGTTTCTCCAAGATGGTCCATCTGGTTCCTTTGCCTAAGCTGCCTTCCTCTTCTGATCTGGTTCCTGTGTTCTTCCAGAACGTGGTTCGTTTGCACGGCATTCCTGAGAATATTGTGTCGGACAGAGGATCCCAGTTTGTTTCCAGGTTCTGGCGATCCTTTTGTGGTAGGATGGGCATTGATTTGTCGTTTTCCTCCGCTTTTCATCCACAGACTAACGGACAAACGGAACGAACTAATCAGACTCTGGAGGCGTATTTGAGGTGTTTTGTCTCTTCTGATCAGGATGATTGGGTGACCTTCTTGCCGTTGGCTGAATTTGCCCTTAATAATCGGGCTAGTTCTGCCACCTTGGTTTCGCCATTTTTCTGCAACTCCGGTTTCCATCCTCGTTTTTCCTCGGGACATGTGGAGCCTTCTGACTGTCCTGGAGTGGATTCTGTGGTGGATAGGTTGCAGCGGATCTGGAATCATGTGGTGGACAACTTGAAGTTGTCACAGGAGAAGGCTCAGCGTTTTGCCAACTGCCGCCGCGGTGTGGGTCCCCGACTTCGTGTTGGGGATTTGGTATGGCTGTCTTCTCGATTTGTTCCTATGAAGGTCTCCTCTCCCAAATTTAAGCCTCGATTCATTGGTCCTTACAGGATATTGGAGATCCTTAATCCTGTGTCCTTTCGCCTGGATCTTCCGGTGTCGTTTGCCATTCACAACGTATTTCATAGGTCCTTGTTGCGGCGGTACGTTGTGCCTGTGGTTCCTTCTGCTGAGCCTCCTGCTCCGGTGTTGGTTGAGGGCGAGTTGGAGTACGTGGTGGAGAAGATCTTAGATTCTCGTCTCTCCAGGCGGAGGCTTCAGTACCTGGTCAAGTGGAAGGGCTATGGTCAGGAGGATAATTCCTGGGTGGTCGCCTCTGATGTGCATGCGGCCGATTTAGTTCGTGCCTTTCACGCCGCTCATCCTGATCGCCCTGGTGGTCTTGGTGAGGGTTCGGTGACCCCTCACTAAGGGGGGGGTACTGTTGTGAATTTACCTTTTGGCTCCCTCTAGTGGCTACTAGTGATTTTTCTCTGGGTATGTCTATCATCCCTTGTATGCTCACCTGGGTCGTTAGGTCAGGGGTGTTGCTATATAAGCTCCCTGGACCTTCAGTTCAATGCCTGGCAACGTTGATATCAGAGCTAATCTGTAGTGCTCTTGTCTACTGATCCTGGTTCCTGCGTTATTAAGCTAAGTCCGCTTTCTTGCTTTTTGCTATTTGTTTTTGTTTGCATTTTTGTCCAGCTTGTTCATTATCTGTATCCTTTCCTTGCTGGAAGCTCTAGGGAGGCTGGAGTTCTCCCCCCGGGCCGTTAGACGGTTCGGGGGTTCTTGAATCTCCAGTGTGGAATTTTGTTAGGGTTTTTGTTGACCATATAAGTTATCTTACTACATTCTGCTATTAGTAAGCGGGCCTCTCTTTGCTAAACCTAGTTCATCTCTGTGTTTGTCATTTCCTCTTTCCTCACCGTTATTATTTGTGGGGGGCTTGTATCCTACTTTTGGGGTCTATTCTCTGGAGGCAAGAGAGGTCTTTGTTTTCCTCTTCTAGGGGTAGTTAGTCCTCCGGCTGGCGCGAGACATCTAGCGACCAACGTAGGCATGTTCCCCGGCTACTTCTAGTGTTGGCGTTAGGAGTAGATATATGGTCAACCCAGTTACCACTGCCCTATGAGCTGGATTTTTGTACTTCGCAGACTTGCTGATATCTCTGAGACCCTCGCCATTGGGGTCATAACATCAGGGTGCGTCACTGCCTCATACCGTAAAATACATTGTCCTTTTTTGCAAATAGTGCAGCCCGCTGCACATTTTTTCAAATAATTCCTATTAGTGTCTTTCCACCCGTATCCAGCTACATTGTGGAAAAACACTACATAGGATAACGTAGAGGAGGTTTTTTGGGCCTTGCAGCGCCGTTTACGGCTGTCTGCACGGTCTCCGTGTGAGTGCAGCTCACCCTGTAGTCTGTGTGCAGCCACAGCCGGTTGTATCCAGCTCAGGGTGCGTCACTGCCTCATACCGTAAAATACATTGTCCTTTTTTGCAAATACTGCAGCCCGCTGCACATTTTTTCAAATAATTCCTATTAGTGGCTTTCCACCCGTATCCAGCTACATTGTGGAAAAACACTACATAGGATAACCTAGAGGAGGTTTTTTGGGCCTTGCAGCGCCGTTTATGGCCGTCTGCACGGTCTCCGTGTGAGTGCAGCTCGCCCTGTAGTCATTTCAGCCCCCAAATAATAAAAAAATAATAAAGTTCACCAAACACACCACTTTACAGTTGTGTAGGCCACTGTTATGATCCGGTGACCTTGGAGCCGCATGAGACTTTCTCAGGAGTAGGTGGAACCTATACTGACCGCAAACCCTAAACTGTCACCACAACTAGAAGTAGCCGTGGGGTGTACCTAACACATCCTAGACACCTCGACACAGCCGGAGGACTAAATACCCCTATAGATGGAAATGGGAATTCTATCTTGCCTCAGAGCAGAACCCCAAAGTACAGGCAGCTGTTGTGAATTCTGTTCTCGAACTCCCTCCGGTGGTTATGAATGGTACTTCGGCGAGTTCTGTTCATGGACTCCCTCTGGTGGCTGTGAGTGGAGCTGCTGGTTCTGAGGTTCTGTCCTCAGCTGACCTCGTTTAGTCCTAGGCTGGCTGCTCTATTTAACTCCACTTGGATCGTTACTTGATGCCAGCTGTCAATGTCCTAGTACTGGTTCAGTTTGCTCTTGGATCTTTCAGATGACCTGTCTACTCCAGCAAAAGCTAAGTCCCTGCTAGCTTATTTGTTTACCACTGTTTTTTGTCCAGCTTGCTATCATGATTCTGCCTGGCTAGCTGGAAGCTCTGGGATGCAGAGTGGCACCTCCACGCCGTGAGTCGGTGTGGGGTCTCTTTTGCACACTCTGCGTGGTTTTTTTGGTAGTTTTTTATGCTGACCGCAAAGATACCTTTTCTATCTTCAAGTCTGTTTAGTTAAGTCTGGCCTCCTTTGCTGAAACCTATTTCATTCCTGTGTTTGTGACTTCCATCTTAATTCACAGTCAATACGTGTGGGGGGCTGCCTATTTCTTTGGGGAATTTCTCTGAGGCAAGTTAGGCCTTATTTTCTATCTTTAGGGGTAGCTAGTAGGGTTGAGCGACTTTCATTTTTTTAAGATCGAGTAGGGTTTTGGGAAACCCGATTTTGTCCAGAGTCGAGTCGAGTGCAGTCGGCCGATTATCGCTAAAAGTCGGGGATCGACCGAAACACGAAACCCAATGCAAGTCAATGGGGAAGCATAGTCGGCAGTGAGTGGAGGCCAGGAAAACACCTACAGTGCCCATTTTAATGCCAAAAACATCCATTCTTGTTTCTGAAGCTTGCCAATCTTAATTAACTGTATAATAATAGTTGGGCATAGGGAATTGGGGGAAAGTTGTGGGGGGAGTAGGGCTGGCTCAAGTTTTTCGTGGGCCCAGGAAATGCGGACTACGTCACGGCGGTGTTGCAGGGAAAGGTAAGTATTTAAAAGTTGCAAGTGCTGTGATCCTGAGCAAGCAGGGGGGGGGCCCACTCGTTCGCATTGCCACTGGCACAGGGCCCCTCAAAGTACGGCGGTGTGTTTGCATGGCGGGGGCGCCTCCCACCAGCAGCGACACTTTTGCGTACTCTGAGGGGCCCTGTGCCAGTGACGTCGCCAACGAGTATGCCCCCCCACCTGATGAAGGAACCTGCACTTTCATCTGCACCTTCCTCTTTGTCCCTGTGTAAGGTGGTATAACATGCGGGAAGGGGAACCTTACTTTCAGCAGGGACAGATTCTGGCTGTGTAGAGTACAAGGGGAATGTAGTGGTCTAGGTCAATGTACCAGCAGACTCATTTAGCAGTGGCTGGGCAATGGGCAGGATGAGGAGGAAACAGATATAGGGCCAAAGAATAAAGTAGGCTACATGCAGTTCAAAATTGGTAACAGGACTAAACAGGCGGCATTGCTTTGTTCAGTGGAGTAGCAAACCCAAGAGCAGCAGACACTGTTTCAAGGGCCTAACCACACTAGTAGGCCAAATGCAGTTTAATATCTGATAGTATAGGGCGAAAGCCAGAATGTGGAAGCTCAGCTTTGTTCAGTTGAGGACAACACCAGGGAGGGGCAGACACCTTTAGTAGGCCGGAAAAGCCTATTGCATTTTTTAAAATGGTAATTTGGAGCAGAAGGTTGAAGCTCAGCTTTATTTAGTTGAGGGCAACACCAGGGAGGGGCAGAAGCCGTTAGTAGGCCCTAACCACCATTTTTTTTTTTAAAACCACTTAATGAGAGCCGGAAGGTTGAAGCTCAGCTTTATTTAGTTGAGGACAACACCAGGCAGGGGCACACAGACAGACACCTTTAGTAGGCCGGAAAAGCCTATTGCATTTTTCAAAATGGTAATTTGGAGCAGAAGGTTGAAGCTCAGCTTTATTTAGTTGAGGGCAACACCAGGCAGGGGCACACAGACAGACACCTTTAGTAGGCCGGAAAAGCCTATTGCATTTTTTAAAATGGTAATTTGGAGCAGAAGGTTGAAGCTCAGCTTTATTTAGTTGAGGACAACACCAGGCAGGGGCACACAGACAGACACCTTTAGTAGGCCGGAAAAGCCTATTGCATTTTTCAAAATGGTAATTTGGAGCAGAAGGTTGAAGCTCAGCTTTATTTAGTTGAGGGCAACACCAGGGAGGGGCAGAAGCCGTTAGTAGGCCCTAACCACCATTTTTTTTTTTAAAACCACTTAATGAGAGCCGGAAGGTTGAAGCTCAGCTTTATTTAGTTGAGGACAACACCAGGGAGGGGCAGAAGCCGTTAGTAGGCCCTAACCACCATTTTTTTTTTTAAAACCACTTAATGAGAGCCGGAAGGTTGAAGCTCAGCTTTATTTAGTTGAGGACAACACCAGGGAGGGGCAGAAGCCGTTAGTAGGCCCTAACCACCATTTTTTTTTTAAAAACCACTTAATGAGAGCCGGAAGGTTGAAGCTCAGCTTTATTTAGTTGAGGACAACACCAGGCAGGGGCACACAGACAGACACCTTTAGTAGGCCGGAAAAGCCTATTGCATTTTTTAAAATGGTAATTTGGAGCAGAAGGTTGAAGCTCAGCTTTATTTAGTTGAGGACAACACCAGGGAGGGGCAGAAGCCGTTAGTAGGCCCTAACCAAAGTTGAAGGCCAAATGCAGTTTAATTTCTGATACTATAGGCCGAAAGCCAGAAGGTGGAAGCTCCGATTTAGACAGTGGAGGACAATTTGAATTAGGGACTGCAGACAGACTTAGTAGGCTGTCCCCTGTGGACCATGCATCCACCACATTAACCCATTGCGCCGTAATGGACACGTAATCTTCCGTGGCCATGCCTACAGGTCCATGCGTCTGTTGTCAGGTGCACCTTTGTACTCACAGATTGCCAGAGTGCATGGACAATGCGGTCTTCTACATGCTGGTGGAGGGTTGGGATGGCTTTTCTCGCAAAAGAAGTGTCGACTGGTTAGCTTGTAGCGTGGTACAGCGTAGTCCATCATGGCCTTATTAATAGTAAATAAAATATATAACTAGGCTCTATGAACTTTTAAATAGGTTCCAGGGGTACACGGGCAGCATTGGTGTGGTCAGTGGAGGAGTATTGCAAGTAGGGGCTGCAGACAGGCTTCAAAGGCCTAAAATAACAAACAATAGGCTCATTGCAGTTTTACAGCGGTTACATGGATAGACGGGCAGGCAGCTTGGTGGTGAGTGGAGGAGTATTTAAAGTAGGGACCGCAGACAGGCTTCAAAGGCCTAACATAAGAAAATGGGCTGGCTGTAGGCACTTTATAATTGGTTCCAGGGGTACACGGGCAGCAGTGGTCTGGTCAGTGGAGGACTAGTGGAAGGAGGGACCGCAGACAGGCTTCAAAGGCCTAAAATAACAAACAATAGGCTCATGGCAGTTTTACAGCGGTTACATGGATACACGGGCAGGCAGCTTGGTGGTCAGTGGAGGAGTATTTAAAGTAGGGACCGCAGACAGGCTTCAAAGGCCTAACATAAGAAAATGGGCTGGCTGTAGGCACTTTATAATTGGTTCCAGGGGTACACGGGCAGCAGTGGTCTGGTCAGTGGAGGAGTATTTAAAGTAGGGACCGCAGACAGGCTATCAAAGGCCTAAAATAACAAACAATAGGCTTATGGCAGTTTTACAGCGGTTACATGGATACACAGGCAGCTTGGTGGTGAGTGGAGGAGTATTTAAAGTAGGGACCGCAGACAGGCTATCAAAGGCCTAACATAACAAACAATAGGCTCATGGCAGTTTTACAGCGGTTACATGGATAGACGGGCAGGCAGCTTGGTGGTGAGTGGAGGAGTATTTAAAGTAGGGACCGCAGACAGGCTTCAAAGGCCTAACATAAGAAAATGGGCTGGCTGTAGGCACTTTATAATTGGTTCCAGGGGTACACGGGCAGCAGTGGTCTGGTCAGTGGAGGACTAGTGGAAGGAGGGACCGCAGACAGGCTTCAAAGGCCTAAAATAACAAACAATAGGCTCATGGCAGTTTTACAGCGGTTACATGGATACACGGGCAGGCAGCTTGGTGGTCAGTGGAGGAGTATTTAAAGTAGGGACCGCAGACAGGCTTCAAAGGCCTAACATAAGAAAATGGGCTGGCTGTAGGCACTTTATAATTGGTTCCAGGGGTACACGGGCAGCAGTGGTCTGGTCAGTGGAGGAGTATTTAAAGTAGGGACCGCAGACAGGCTATCAAAGGCCTAAAATAACAAACAATAGGCTTATGGCAGTTTTACAGCGGTTACATGGATACACGGGCAGGCAGCTTGGTGGTGAGTGGAGGAGTATTTAAAGTAGGGACCGCAGACAGGCTATCAAAGGCCTAACATAACAAACAATAGGCTCATGGCAGTTTCACAGCGGTTACATGGATACACGGGCAGGCAACTTGGTGGTGGTGAGTGGAGGAGTATTTAAAGTAGGGACCGCAGACAGGCTATCAAAGGCCTAAAATAACAAACAATAGGCTCATGGCAGTTTTACAGCGGTTACATGGATACACGGGCAGGCAGCTTGGTGGTCAGTGGAGGAGTATTTAAAGTAGGGACCGCAGACAGGCTATCAAAGGCCTAACATAACAAACAATAGGCTCATGGCAGTTTTACAGCGGTTACATGGATAGACGGGCAGGCAGCTTGGTGGTGAGTGGAGGAGTATTTAAAGTAGGGACCGCAGACAGGCTTCAAAGGCCTAACATAAGAAAATGGGCTGGCTGTAGGCACTTAATAATTGGTTCCAGGGGTACACGGGCAGCAGTGGTCTGGTCAGTGGAGGACTAGTGGAAGGAGGGACCGCAGACAGGCTTCAAAGGCCTAAAATAACAAACAATAGGCTCATGGCAGTTTTACAGCGGTTACATGGATACACGGGCAGGCAGCTTGGTGGTCAGTGGAGGAGTATTTAAAGTAGGGACCGCAGACAGGCTTCAAAGGCCTAACATAAGAAAATGGGCTGGCTGTAGGCACTTTATAATTGGTTCCAGGGGTACACGGGCAGCAGTGGTCTGGTCAGTGGAGGAGTATTTAAAGTAGGGACCGCAGACAGGCTATCAAAGGCCTAAAATAACAAACAATAGGCTTATGGCAGTTTTACAGCGGTTACATGGATACACGGGCAGGCAGCTTGGTGGTGAGTGGAGGAGTATTTAAAGTAGGGACCGCAGACAGGCTATCAAAGGCCTAACATAACAAACAATAGGCTCATGGCAGTTTTACAGCGGTTACATGGATACACGGGCAGGCAGCTTGGTGGTCAGTGGAGGAGTATTTAAAGTAGGGACCGCAGACAGGCTTCAAAGGCCTAACATAAGAAAATGGGCTGGCTGTAGGCACTTTATAATTGGTTCCAGGGGTACACGGGCAGCAGTGGTCTGGTCAGTGGAGGACTAGTGGAAGGAGGGACCGCAGACAGGCTTCAAAGGCCTAAAATAACAAACAATAGGCTCATGGCAGCTTTACAGCGGTTACATGGATACACAGGCAGCTTGGTGGTGAGTGGAAGAGTAGTGCAAGGAGTGTCTGTCCCAGTACTCCCAAAATATAAATAGATGTTAATGTCTCGCAAAACAACCACAACAAAAAAAAAGGTGGCATACTTAGGTACAGGGGTGGGCTCATCTACTGAGTTTCTGACATAGTAATTTGGCAGTAACTATTTAATGGTGCCAATATAGGACACAGACACAGACTACTTTAAGTTGCATCATAGATGTCTACAAATTTGTATTGTCAGTGCCAGACATTGAATGATGTCAGCGAATAGACTAAAGATTGGTGGAGCTGTGCGACATAATTTTGGACGTGGTAGAGCACATTTTGAGCTGGGGTAGGGGGGAACTCTCTTGAGGCCGGCGGGACCGCCCCAGGGCCCCTCATGTTACAACGGTGTGTCTGACGTTGGGTGCGCACCACCACCGCCAGAGACACTACATTGTACTATGAGGGACCCAGTAGCAATGCCGTCAACCAAAAGCGAGCACACCCACCTCTTCAGACAAACAGCAGTCTCACGGGTGCTTGCGCCAAGTCGCGATACCACGGCCCCGTGTGGGGAGTTTTGCCATTTAGGGAGGTGTAAACATGTCGTATGCTGTACAATCAGCTGCAGCAAATTAGACATTAGAAAAGTAATTCACAGGCAAGAGCTTTTCATAGGAAAGCTAGGTGTCGGCCGGGCAAGGTGGGGCAAAAGATTTCGAAATCCAGTTGTGGTTCATTTTAATGAATGTTAGATCGTCAACATTTTGGGTAGCCAGACGAGTCCTTTTTTCGGTTAATATTGAACCTGCAGCACTGAATACTCTTTCTGATAGGACACTTGCTGCCGGGCAAGCAAGCTCCTGCAATGCATATTCTGCCAATTCTGGCCAGGTGTCTAATTTGGAGGCCCAGTAATCAAATGGGAATGACGGTTGAGGGAGAACATCGATAAGGGATGAAAAATAGTTAGTAACCATACTGGACAAATGTTGTCTCCTGTCACTTTCAATTGATGCAGCAGTACCTGTCCTGTCTGCGGTCATAGCAAAATCACTCCACAACCTGGTCAGAAAACCCCTCTGTCCAACGCCACTTCTGATGTGTGCACCCCTAACACTCCTAGTCTGCTGCCCCCTGGAGCTCGTGTGAGAACGATCACGTGCGCTGTGTGCTGGGAATGCCTGAAGCAAACGGTCAACAAGAGTTGATTGTTTGGTTGCTAATATTAGTTCCAAGTTCTCATGTGGCATAATATTTTGCAATTTGCCTTTATAGCGTGGATCAAGGAGGCAGGCCAACCAGTAATCGTCATCGTTCATCATTTTCGTAATGCGTGTGTCCCTTTTTAGGATACGTAAGGCATAATCCGCCATGTGGGCCAAAGTTCCAGTTGTCAAATCTCCGGTTGTGATTGGTTGAGGGGCAGTTGCAGGCAAATCTACGTCACTTGTGTCCCTCAAAAAACCAGAACCCGGCCGTGACACGCAACCAATTTCCTGTGCCCCCGGGAAAGGTTCGGCATTAAAAATATACTCATCCCCATCATCCTCCTCGTCCTCCTCGTCCTCTTCGCCCGCTACCTCGTCCTGTACACTGCCCTGACCAGACAATGGCTGACTGTCATCAAGGCTTTCCTCTTCCTCTGGTGCAGACGCCTGCTCCTTTATGTGCGTCAAACTTTGCATCAGCAGACGCATTAGGGGGATGCTCATGCTTATTACGGCGTTGTCTGCACTAACCAGCCGTGTGCATTCCTCAAAACACTGAAGGACTTGACACATGTCTTGTATCTTAGACCACTGCACACCTGACAACTCCATGTCTGCCATCCTACTGCCTGCCCGTGTATCCTCCCACAAATAAATAACAGCACGCCTCTGTTCGCACAGTCTCTGAAGCATGTGCAGTGTTGAGTTCCACCTTGTTGCAACGTCTATGATTAGGCGATGCTGGGGAAGGTTCAAAGACCGCTGATAGGTCTGCATATGGCTGGCGTGTACAGGCGAACGTCGGATATGTGAGCAAAGTGCACGCACTTTGAGGAGCAGGTCGGAGAACCCAGGATAAGTTTTCAATAAGCACTGCACCACCAGGTTTAAGGTGTGAGCCAGGCAAGGAATGTGTTTCAGTTGGGAAAGGGAGATGGCAGCCATGAAATTCCTTCCGTTATCACTCACTACCTTGCCTGCCTCAAGATCTACTGTGCCCAGCCACGACTGTGTTTCTTGTTGCAAGAACTCGGACAGAACTTCCGCGGTGTGTCTGTTGTCGCCCAAGCACTTCATAGCCAATACAGCCTGCTGACGCTTGGCAGTAGCTGGCCCATAATGGGACAACTGGTGTGCAACAGTGTCATCTGCCGATGGAGTGGTTGGCAGACTGCGTTCTGTGGAAGAGCTGTAGCTTCTGCAGGAGGACGAGGAGGAGGAGGAGGAGGGGGTGCGAACGCCTACAGCCAACTGTTTCCTAGACCGTGGGCTAGGCACAACTGTCCCTAAATTGATGTCGCCTGTGGACCCTGCATCCACCACATTCACCCAGTGTGCCGTGATGGACACATAACGTCCCTGGCCATGCCTACTGGTCCATGCATCTGTAGTCAGGTGCACCTTTGTACTCACAGATTGCCTGAGTGCATGGACGATGCGCTGTTTAACATGCTGGTGCAGGGCTGGGATGGCTTTTCTGGAAAAAAAGTGTCGACTGGGTAGCTCGTATCGTGGTTCAGCGTACTCCATCAGGGCTTTGAAAGCTTCGCTTTCAACTAACCGGTAGGGCATCATCTCTAACGAGATTAGTCTAGCTATGTGGGCGTTAAAACCCTGTGTACGCGGATGCGAGGATAAGTACTTCCTTTTTCTAACCAGAGTCTCATGTAGGGTGAGCTGGACTGGAGAGCTGGAGATCGTGGAACTTTCGGGTGTGCCGGTGTACATGGCAGACTGAGAGACGGTTGGAGACGGTATTGTTTCCGCCGGTGCCCTAGATGCAATATTTCCTCCTACAAAACTGGTGATTCCCTGACCCTGACTGCTTTTGGCTGGCAAAGAAACCTGCACAGATACTGCCGGTGGTGCGGAAAATGGTGGCCTTACAGTGACGGAAGGGATGTTGCGTTGCTGACTAGCTTCATTGGCCGAGGGTGCTACAACCTTGAGGGACGTTTGGTAGTTAGTCCAGGCTTGAAAATGCATGGTGGTTAAGTGTCTATGCATGCAACTAGTATTTAGACTTTTCAGATTCTGACCTCTGCTTAAGCTAGTTGAACATTTTTGACAGATGACTTTGCGCTGATCAGTTGGATGTTGTTTAAAAAAATGCCAGACTGCACTCTTCCTAGACTCGGATCCCTTTTCAGGGATTGCAGACTGAGCTTTAACCGGATGGCAACGCTGTGCTCCAACAGGTTTTGGCTTTGACACGCGTTTTGGGCCAGATACGGGCCCGGCAGATGGAACCTGTTGCGATGTTGATGCCTGCTGCGGCCCCTCCTCCACCTCCGCTTCTGAACTACTGCCGCCTGCACCCTGTTCCCCCAATGGCTGCCAATCGGGGTCAATAACTGGGTCATCTATTACCTCCTCTTCGAGCTCGTGTGCAACTTCGTCTGTGTCACTGTGTCGGTCGGTGGTATAGCGTTCGTGGCGGGGCAACATAGTCTCATCAGGGTCTGATTGTGGATCTGTACCCTGAGAGGGCAATGTGGTGGTCTGAGTCAAAGGAGCAGCATAGTACTCTGGCTGTGGCTGTGCATCAGTGCACTCCATGTCAGAATATACTTGTAATGGGCATGGCCTGTTAAATGTTTCACTTTCTAAGCCAGGGACGGTATGTGTAAAGAGCTCCATGGAGTGACCCGTTGTGTCGCCTGCTGCATCCTTCTCTCTTGTTGTAGTTTTTGCTGAGGAGGACAAGGAAGCGACTTGTCCCTGACCGTGAACATCCACAAGCGACGCGCTGCTTTTACATTTACCAGTTTCGGAAGAGGAGGCAAAAGAGCTAGAGGCTGAGTCTGCAATGTAAGCCAAAACTTGCTGTTGCTGCTCCGCCTTTAAAAGCGGTTTTCCTACTCCCAGAAAAGAGAGCGTTCGAGGCCTTGTGTAGCCTGACGACGAAACTGGCTCCACAGCTCCAGACTTAGGTGGAATATTTTTATCCCCACGACCACCTGATGCTCCACTACCACTACCATCATTACCAGCTGACAATGAACGCCCACGACGACCTCTTGCACCAGACTTCCTCATTGTTTTAAAATCTTAACCAAAGTAACTTTATTTGTTGCTGTCAAACAACTTACACGGTGAGCTATAACTTCAGTATGATTTCAATATCCCTTAACAGGTTGGTGAGACCACAAGGAAAATCAGGCACAATGTTACACACTCTGTTTTCTGTGGCACAAAATCACAGAGATGACACACACGCAGGACTGTCACTCAAGCACTAATGTCAATATTAATCTCCCACCTAATTTTTTTTTTTTTTTTTCTCAGGGAGACTTTAGAAACCAAATAATATTAAAAAAAAAAAAAAAAAAAAAGGCTTTCTATGGCCCACAATTAGAGAGAGAGAGGTGTCACACCCAGGAGTCAAGACTGGCGCACAAGCTGAAAGGGCAATATTACTCTCCCACTGTTTTTTTAAGTTTTTTTTTTATTTCAGGGAGACTTTAGAAACCAAATAATATTAAAAAAAAAAAAAAAAAAATAGGCTTTCTATAGCCCACTGAATGAGAGAGAGAGGTGGCACATCCAGGAGTCAAGACTGGCACACAAGCTGAAAGGGCAATATTACTCTCCCACTGTTTTTTTATGTTTTTTTTTTTTTTTTCAGGGAGACTTTAGAAACCAAATAATATTAAAAAAACCAAAAAAAAAAATAGCCTTTCTATGGCCCACTAAATGAGAGAGAGAGGTGGCACACCCAGGAGTCAAGACTGGCACACAAGCTGAAAGGGCAATATTACTCTCCCACTGTTTTTTTATGTATTTTTTGTTTTTTAAGGGAGACTTTAGAAACCCAATAATATTTAAAAAAATAAATAAATAGGCTTTCTATGGCCCACTGAATGAGAGGGAGAGAGGTGGCACACCCAGGAGTCAAGACTGGCACACAAGCTGAAAGGGCAATATTACTCTCCCACTGTTTTTTTATGTTTTTTTTTTTTTTTTTCAGGGAGACTTTAGAAACCAAATAATAAGAAAAAAAATAAATAAATAAATAGGCTTTCTATAGCCCACTGAATGAGAGATAGCACACACAGCAGTGGCACACAAGCCCTGACTGAGGCCAATATTTTTCTCCCACTGATTGATGTAGTGTTTTTGTGTTGAGGTAGATTTTAGAACACGAATCAAGGAAAAAAAAAAAAATGCTTTCTATGGCCCACTGAATGAGAGAGAGGTGGCACACCCAGGAGTCAAGACTGGCACACAAGCTGAAAGGGCAATATTACTCTCCCACTGTTTTTTTATGTATTTTTTGTTTTTTTAAGGGAGACTTTAGAAACCCAATAATATTTAAAAAAAAAAATAAATAGGCTTTCTATGGCCCACTGAATGAGAGGGAGAGAGGTGGCACACCCAGGAGTCAAGACTGGCACACAAGCTGAAAGGGCAATATTACTCTCCCACTGTTTTTTTAGGTTTTTTTTTTTTTTTCAGGGAGACTTTAGAAACCAAATAATATTAAAAAAAAAAAAAAAAAATAGGCTTGCTATAGCCCACTGAATGAGAGATAGCACACACAGCAGTGGCACACAAGCCCTGACTGAGGCCAATATTTTTCTCCCACTGATTGATGTAGTGTTTTTGTGTTGAGGTAGATTTTAGAACACAAATCACGGAAAAAATAAATAGGCTTTCTATGGCCCACTCAGTGAGAGATGGCACACACAGGGATGGCACTGTAGCAGAAATGCCAATCTTAATCTCCCACAAAAAAAAACAAAACAAAAAAAAAAACTGTCCTACAATTACTATCTCCCTGCAGTAATGTAAGCCAGGTATGGCAGGCAGCAATAGGAGTGGACTGATGCACAAATTAAATAAAAAGTGTGGACAAACAAAAAAGATAGCTGTGCAGAAAGGAAGGAACAAGAGGATATGTGCTTTGAAAAAAGCAGTTGGTTTCCACAGTGGCGTACACACAGCAATACAGCTATCACGGAGCCTTCTAGGGCAGCCCAATGAGCTACAGCGCTGAGGGGAAAAAAAAAAAAAATAGCTTCCACAGTCCCTGCACACCGAAGGTGGTGTTGGACAGTGGAAATCGCTGCAGCACAAGCGGTTTGGTGGTTAGTGGACCCTGCCTAACGCTCTCCCTGCTTCTGACGAAGCGGCAGCAACCTGTCCCTAAGCTCAGATCAGCAGCAGTAAGATGGCGGTCGGCGGGAACGCCCCTTTATAGCCCCTGTGACGCCGCAGACAGCAAGCCAATCACTGCAATGCCCTTCTCTAAGATGGTGGGGACCAGGATCTATGTCATCACGCTGCCCACACTCTGCGTTCACCTTCATTGGCTGAGAAATGGCGCTTTTCGCGTCATTGAAACGCGACTTTGGCGCGAAAGTCGCGTACCGCATGGCCGACAAGCACAGGGGTCGGATCGGGTTTCATGAGACGCCGACTTAGCCAAAAGTCGGCGACTTTTGAAAATGATCGACCCGTTTCGCTCAACCCTAGTAGCTAGCTCTTAGGCTGTGAAGAGGCGTCTAGGCAGAGTCAGGTACGCTCCACGGCTATTTCTAGTTGTTGTGATAGGATTAGGGGTTGCGGTCAGCAGAGCTCCCACTTCCCAGAGCTCGTCCTGTATTACTAGTTTGCTCATCAGGTCATTCCTAGTGCTCCTAACCACCAGGACATCATAACAGGCAGCCCCCCACAAATATTGACTGTGAGTATTAGGCCGGCGTCACACTCGGCGTAAGACAATACGGTCCGTATTTTACGGCCGTAATACAGCCATAATACGGAGAAATGTTCCCAAAATAGTGATCCGTAGGCAGGGTGTGTCAGCGTATTTTGCGCATGGCATCCTCCGTATGTAATCCGTATGGCATCCGTACTGCGATATTTTCTCGCAGGCTTGCAAAACCGACATCTAATGGATTTATGTGCTCAAATGTTCGGGAAAACCTATATACAGTATATATATATATATATATATATATATATGTCATTGAGACACATATATATATATATATATAGTCTGTATTTATATTTACTACAGCGCGATATCTGTGAAAAGCCGGTAATTCAATTGTCGGCTTTTCATTTCTCCTTCCCAAACCCGACAGGATATGAGACATGGTTTACATACAGTAAACCATCTCATATCCCCATTTTTTTTGCATATTCCACACTACTAATGTTAGTAGTGTGTGTATGCAAAATTTGGGCGCTGTAGCTGCTAAAATAAAGGGTTAAATGGCGGAAAAAATTGGCGTGGGCTCCCGCGCAATTTTCTCCGCCAGAGTGTTAAAGCCAGTGACTGACGGCAGATATTAATAGCCAGGAGAGGGTCCATGGTTATTGGCCCCCCCGTGGCTAAAAACATCTGCCCCCAGCCACCCCAGAAAAGGCACATCTGGAAGATGCGCCTATTCTGGCACTTGGCCACTCTCTTCCCACTCCCGTGTAGCGGTGGGATATGGGGTAATGAAGGGTTAATGCCACCTTACTATTGTAAGGTGACATTAAGCCAGATTAATAATGGAGAGGCGTCAATTATGACACCTATCCATTATTAATCCAATTGTTTGAAAGGGTTAAAAAACACACACACACATGATTTAAAAGTATTTTAATGAAATAAACACAGCGGTTGTTTTAATATTTTATTGCTCTCTCAATCCATTTGCAGACCCTCGCTTGGCAAAACAATAAACGCACAAGATACATACCTTCTGCTAACCCGTCACGTCCCACGAGGTAATCCATCTGAAGGGGTTAAAATAATTTACAAGCAGGAGCCCTGCAAATGCAGCTGTGCTCGTGCTTGTAAATCCCCGGCGAATGAAGGAAATGTAGGTAATTGACCTACATTTCCTTCAGTCGCGGTGATGCACCCCCTGGTGGATGTCCTCATATGACCTGGAGCGTGGGAAAAAGTTCCCAGGCTGCAGTTCATGAGAACATCCAGCAGGGGCGCATCACCGCGACTGAAGGAAATGTGCAGGATTCATTAGCCCTTGCCAGTTGTCCATTGTTCTTGGAGGTTTTGCATCTCTGTCTGGTTCCTTCTGCCCTGCTGCCAAATCAGCAAAGATAAGTGTCTGGTTTTGTTTCTACAGCACACATGCTGTGTGCTTTACAATTCATAAAGGTGGCATTAACCCTTCATTACCCCATATCCCACAGCTACACGGGAGTGGGAAGAGAGTGGCCAAGTGCCAGAATAGGCGCATCTTCCAGATGTGCCTTTTCTGGGGTGGCTGGGGGCAGATGTTTTTAACCACGGGGGGGCCAATAACCATGGACCCTCTCCTGGCTATTAATATCTGCCGTCAGTCACTGGCTTTACCACTCTGGCGGAGAAAATTGCGCGGGAGCCCACGCCAATTTTTTCCGCCATTTAACCCTTTATTTTAGCAGCTACAGCGCCCAAATTTTGCATACACACACTACTAACATTAGTAGTGTGGAATATGCAAAAAAAAGGGGATATGACATGGTTTACTGTATGTAAACCATGTCTCATATCCTGTCGGGTTTAGGCAGGAGAAATGAAAAGCCGGCAATTGAATTACCGACTTTTCACTAACACCGCTGCGTATTTCTCGCAAGTCACACTGCTGGTCCGTGTGGAATCCATATTTTTCTCGCCCCCATAGACTTTCATTGGCGTATTATTTGCGCAATACGCTGACAAACGCAGCATGCTGCGATTTTGTACGGCCATAGAACGCCGTATATTACGGATCCATAATATACGGCTGATAGGACGAGACCCATTGAGAAGCATTGTGCCGTATGTTATGCGAGTTTTATGCACGTAGTTTCTGCGCTCTTACGTCTGTAAAACTCGCATGTGTGATGGCGGCCTTAGAGGAAAGACACACGCAGGCAGAAATCAGGATTTAGCAAAAGAGGCCACGCTAGCTAAATAGGAAAGGATAGGACAGAATACTAAGCGGCCAGTATTAAAACCATAAAAATATCCACAGCAGATAATACAAAAATTCCACAATCTAACTAAAGATATGGAATGTATATCTGCATCTCCTGAGAATCCAACTTGACTGAAATATCCAAACACAGTCTAAGCTGGACAAGAAAAAACATTGAATAGTACTGAATTGTAAAGCACACAGCATGTGTGCTGTAGAAACAAAACCAGACACTTATCTTTGCTGATTTGGCAGCAGGGCAGAAGGAACCAGACAGAGATGCAAAACCTCCAAGAACAATGGACAACTGGCAAGGGCTAATGAATCCTGCACACCTAAATATCCCAAGCAGAGCTGCAAACAGCAGGGACACCTGCCCAGGATTGCAACCCAGGGACAACTGCATTACTATCAACAACCACCGGAGGGAACCCAAGAGCAGAATTCACAACAGTACCCCCCCCCCTTGAAGAGGGGTCACCGAACCCTCACCAGAGCCCCAAGGCCGATCAGGACGAGCCAGATGAAAGGCACGGACCAAATCAGCAGCATGGACATCAGAGGCAAACTCCCCATCAACCAACATAGGGGCCGGAGGATCAACAGAGGGAACAACGGGCACCACATATTTCCGCAATAAAGATCTATGGAAGACATTATGGATAGCAAAAGAAGCCGGAAGGGCCAATCGAAAAGACACCGGATTAATAATCTCAGAAATCCTATAAGGACCAATAAAGCGAGGCTTAAACTTAGGGGAAGAAACCTTCATAGGAACATGACGGGAAGACAACCAGACCAGATCCCCAACCCGAAGCCGGGAACCAACACACCGATGACGGTTAGCAAAACGTTGAGCCTCCTCCTGAGACTATACCAAATTGTCCACCACATGAGCCCAAATCTGCTGCAACCTGTCAACCACAGAATCCACACCAGGACAGTCAGAAGGCTCCACCTGCCCCGAAGAAAAACGAGGATGAAAACCAAAATTACAAAAGAAGGGCAAAACCAAGGTAGCCAAACTAGCCCGATTATTAAGGGCAAACTCGGCCAATGGCAAGAAAGCCACCCAATCATCCTGATCAGCAGACACAAAGCATCTCAGATAAGTTTCTAAAGTCTGATTAATTCGCTCGGTCTGGTTATTTGTCTGAGGATGAAATGCGGAAGAAAAAGACAAATCAATGCCCAGCTTAGCACAAAAGGCCCGCCAAAACCGAGAAACAAACTGGGACCCTCTGTCAGACACAATATTCTCCGGAATACCATGCAAACGAACCACATGCTGAAAAAACAACGGAACCAAATCAGAAGAGGAAGGCAATTTAGGCAAAGGCACCAAATGGAGCATCTTAGAGAACCGGTCACAATCAACCCAGATGACAGACATCTTCTGAGAAACCGGAAGATCAGAAATAAAATCCATAGAAATATGCGTCCAGGGCCTGCAAAGGCAAAAGCAACCCACTAGCACGGGAACAACAAGGCTTGGCCCGCGCACAAGTCCCACAGGACTGCACAAAAGAACGCACATCACGTGACAAAGAAGGCCACGAAAAAGGACCTACCAACCAAATCTCTGGTACCAAAAATACCAGGATGGCCAGCCAACACAGAACAATGAACCTCAGAAATCACTCTACTAGTCCATCTATCAGGAACAAACAGTTTCCCCACTGGACAGCGGTCAGGTTTGTCAGCCTGAAATTCTTGAAGAACCCGTCGTAAATCAGGGGAAATGGCAGAAAGGACCACCCCTTCTTTCAGAATGCCGACCGGTTCAAGGACCTCAGGAGAATCAGGCAAAAAACTCCTAGAGAGGGCATCAGCCTTAATATTCTTAGAACCCGGAAGATACGAGACCACGAAATCAAAACGGGAAAAAAACAAGGACCATCGAGCTTGTCTAGGATTCAGCCGCCTGGCAGACTCGAGGTAAATCAGATTTTTATGATCGGTCAAGACCACAATACAGTGCTTAGCTCCCTCGAGCCAATGTCGCCACTCCTCAAACGCCCACTTCATAGCCAACAACTCCCGATTGCCAACATCATAATTGTGTTCAGCGGGCGAAAACTTACGGGAAAAGAAGGCACACGGTTTCATCAAGGAACCAACAGGATCCCTCTGAGACAAAATGGCCCCTGCCCCAATCTCAGAAACGTCAACCTCAACCTGAAACGAAAGAGAAACATCTGGTTGACGGAACACCGGGGCAGAAGTAAATCGGCGTTTAAGCTCCTGAAAGGCAGAGACAGCCGCAGAGGACCAATTCGTCACATCAGCGCCTTTCTTTGTCAAATCGGTCAAGGGTTTAACCACACTGGAGAAGTTAGCAATGAAACGGCGATAAAAATTAGCAAAGCCCAAAAATTTCTGAAGGCTCTTCACAGATGTGGGTTGAATCCAATCATGAATGGCCTGAACCTTAACCGGATCCATCTCTATAGATGAGGGAGAAAAAATAAAGCCCAAAAATGAAACCTTCTGCACTCCAAAGAGACACTTAGACCCCTTCACAAACAAAGCATTATCACGAAGGATCTGAAATACCATCCTGACCTGTTTCACATGAGACTCCCAATCATCGGAAAAAATTAAAATGTCATCCAAATATACAATCATGAATTTATCAAGATAAGTCCGGAAGATATCGTGCATGAAGGACTGAAAAACAGATGGAGCATTAGAGAGCCCGAATGGCATCACAAGGTATTCAAAATGGCCTTCGGGCGTATTAAACGCAGTTTTCCATTCATCACCCTGCTTAATACGACCAAGATTATATGCCCCCCGAAGGTCAATCTTAGTAAACCAACTAGCCCCCTTAATCCTAGCAAACAAATTGGAAAGCAGAGGTAAAGGGTATTGAAACTTGACCGTGATCTTATTCAAGAGGCGATAATCAATACAAGGTCTCAAGGAGCCATCCTTCTTAGCAACAAAAAAAAAACCTGCTCCCAATGGCGAAGAAGATGGCCGAATATGTCCTTTCTCCAAAGACTCCTTAACATAACTCCGCATGGCGGTATGTTCAGGCACAGACAGGTTGAAAAGTCAGCCCTTAGGAAACTTACAGCCTGTAATCAAGTCAATCACACAATCACAGTCCCTATGCGGTGGAAGGGAACTGGACTTGGGCTCATCGAATACATCCTGAAAATCAGACAAAAACTCTGGAATTTCAGAAGTGGAAGAAGAGGAGATTGACATCAAAGGAACATCATTATGAACCCCCTGACATCCCCAACTAGTCACAGACATAGACTTCCAATCCAACACAAGATTATGTGCCTGCAACCACGGAAAGCCCAGCACGATAGCTGTTATGATCCCAATGGCAGAGGATCTCTGATATTCCGGCAAGATAGCAAAAATATAAATACTGCTCTAGGGAGGTGGAAACTGGGCTAACCGCATACCTGATCCTGACACAAACAACTAAAAGTAGCCGGTGAACGTGCCTACGTTGGTTCTAGACGTCTCGAGCCAGCCGGAGAACTGACTACCCCTAGAGGGAAAAAATAAGACCTCGCTTGCCTCCAGAGAAATTGAACCCCAAAGATATAGAAAGCCCCCAACAAATAATAACGGTGAGGCAAGAGGAAAACACAAACGTAGAGATGAACTAGATTCAGCAAAGTGAGGCCCAATAGTCTAGATAGCAGAAAATAGATAGTGGACTATGCGGTTAGCAGAAAACCCTACAAAACATCCACGCTGAACATTCAAGAACCCCCACATCGACTGACGGTGTGGAGGGAGAATATCAGCCCCCTAGAGCTTCCAGCGAGTCAAAAATCAAATGTAAAGCAAGCTGGACAAAAACACTGAATAATGCAAACGATCCAAATTGTACAAAACAGACTTAGCTTTTCTTGCATGAGGCAGACTGAAAGGAATCCGGAGGAGACCAAATAGGTCTGGATACAACGATGCCAGGCAAGAGACTGAGACCAGAGGAGACTCAAATAGGAAACACCCGCTGCTTAACGACACAGCTGGAGCTCAGGCCTGCAACAAGACATACCTAACACAATACCGTTAGTGACCACCAGAGGGAGCCCAGAAACACAGTTCACAACAGTACCCCCCCCTTGAGGAGGGGTCACCGAACCCTCACCAAGACCCCCAGGGCGATCAGGATGAGCAGCGTGAAAGGCATGAACCAAATCAGCTGCATGAACATCAGAGGCGACAACCCAGGAATTATCCTCCTGACCATAGCCTTTCCACTTAACTAAATACTGGAGTTTCCGTCTAGAGATACGAGAATCCAGAATCTTCTCCACCACGTACTCCAACTTGCCCTCAACCAAAACCGGGGCAGGAGGCTCAACAGCAGGAACCATAGGCACCACGTACCGCCGCAACAAGGACCTATGGAACACATTATGAATAGCAAAAGACGCTGGAAGGTCCAAGCGAAAAGACACCGGGTTAAGGATTTCCAAAATCTTATAAGGACCGATAAAGCGAGGCTTGAACTTAGGAGAGGAGACTTTCAAAGGAACATGCCGAGAAGACAACCAAACCAAATCCACAACACGAAGTCGGGGACCCACACCGCGGCGGCGGTTGGCAAACCGCTGGGCCTTGTCTTGTGACAATTTCAAATTGTCCACCACATGGTTCCAAATCCGCTGCAACCTATCCACCACAGAATCAACCCCAGGACAGTCAGAAGGTTCAACCTGAGCCGAGGAGAAACGAGGATGAAAACCAGAGTTGCAGAAAAAGGGTGAAACCAAGGTGGCAGAACTAGCCCGATTATTAAGGGCAAACTCGGCCAGTGGCAAAAAGGTAACCCAGTCGTCCTGATCAGCAGAAACAAAACATCTCAAATAAGTCTCTAACGTCTGATTAGTTCGCTCGGTCTGGCCATTAGTCTGAGGATGAAAAGCCGACGAAAAAGACAAATCAATACCCATCTTAGCACAAAAGGATCGCCAGAATCTGGACACAAACTGGGATCCTCTGTCAGATACAATATTCTCAGGGATGCCATGCAAACGAACCACATTCTGAAAGAACAAAGGAACCAAATCAGAGGAGGAAGGCAACTTAGGCAAGGGCACCAAATGGACCATTTTAGAAAAACGATCGCACACCACCCAGATGACAGACATCTTCCGAGACACCGGAAGATCCGAACTGAAATCCATGGAAATGTGCATCCAAGGCCTCTTCGGGATAGGCAAGGGCAAAAGCAACCCGCTGGCACGAGAACAGCAAGGCTTAGCCCGAGCACAAATCCCACAGGACTGCACAAAAGAACGCACATCCCGCGACAAGGAAGGCCACCAAAAGGACCTGGCCACCAATCTCTGGTACCGAAAATCCCAGGATGTCCCGCCAACACCGAAGAATGAACCTCAGAAATAACTCTGTTGGTCCATCCATCAGGGACAAACAATCTCTCTGGTGGACAACGATCAGGCCTATCAGCCTGAAATTTTTGCAGCCCTCGTCGCAAATCTGGGGAAATGGCAGACAAAATTACTCCCTCTCTGAGAATACCAGCCGGCTCAGAGACTCCCGGAGAATCAGGCACAAAACTCCTAGAAAGTGCATCAGCCTTCACGTTCTTCGAACCAGGCAGGTACGAGACCACAAAGTCAAAACGGGAGAAAAACAACGACCAACGGGCCTGTCTAGGATTCAGGCACTTGGCAGACTCGAGGTAAATCAGATTTTTATGATCAGTCAAGACCACCACACGATGTCTAGCTCCCTTGAGCCAATGTCGCCACTCCTCAAATGCCCACTTCATGGCCAACAACTCCCGATTACCAACATCGTAGTTCCGCTCAGCCGGCGAAAATTTCCTTGAAAAGAAGGCGCATGGCTTCATCACGGAGCCATCAGAACTTTTTTGCGACAAAACAGCCCCTGCACCAATTTCAGAAGCATCAACTTCAACCTGGAAGGGAAGAGAGACATCCGGCTGGCACAAGACTGGCGCTGAAGTAAACCGACGCTTCAGCTCCCAAAAGGCCTCCATGGCCGCAGGAGACCAATTCGCAACATCAGAACCCTTCTTGGTCATATCCGTCAAAGGTTTAACCACGCTGGAGAAATTAGCAATAAAACGACGGTAAAAATTAGCAAAGCCCAAGAACTTCTGCAGGCTCTTAACAGACGTGGGCTGAGTCCAGTCATGAATGGCACGGACCTTAACTGGGTCCATCTCCATAGTAGAAGGGGAAAAAATAAAACCCAAAAAAGAAACCTTCTGTACCCCAAAGATACATTTTGAGCCCTTCACAAATAGAGCATTCTCCCGCAAAACCTGAAACACCATCCTGACCTGGTTCACATGGGACTCCCAATCATCAGAAAAAACCAAAATATCATCCAGATAAATAATCATAAATTTATCCAGATATTTCCGGAAGATGTCATGCATGAAGGACTGAAACACAGAAGGAGCATTAGATAATCCGAAAGGCATCACCAGGTACTCAAAATGACCCTCAGGCGTATTAAATGCCGTTTTCCATTCATCTCCCTGCTTTATGCGCACAAGGTTATACGCACCACGAAGATCTATCTTGGTGAACCAACTGGATCCCTTAATCCGAGCAAACAAATCAGACAACAATGGCAAAGGATACTGAAATTTAACAGTGATCTTATTCAGAAGACGATAATCAATACAAGGTCTCAGAGACCCGTCTTTCTTGCCCACAAAAAAGAATCCTGCACCAAGAGGGGACAAGGATGGGCGAATATGTCCCTTCTCCAAAGACTCCTTTATATAACTCCGCATCGCGGCATGCTCTGGCACAGATAAATTAAAGAGTCGTCCCTTAGGAAACTTACTACCAGGAATCAAATCTATAGCACAATCACAGTCCCTATGAGTAGGAAGGGCACTGGACCTGGCCTCATTAAATACATCCTGAAAGTCTGACAAAAACTCAGGGATCTCAGAAGGAGTAGAAGAAGCAATAGACACCAATGGAGAATCGCCATGAATCCCCTGACACCCCCAACTAGACACAGTCATAGCTTTCCAATCTAAAACTGGATTATGGGCCTGTAACCATG
Source organism: Ranitomeya variabilis (assembly GCF_051348905.1). NCBI lineage: Eukaryota > Metazoa > Chordata > Amphibia > Anura > Dendrobatidae > Ranitomeya > Ranitomeya variabilis. The sequence continues at coordinate 391,011,195 of NC_135232.1, forward strand.
GCAGACCCAAAACGACAACATCATGCATTTTATGCAGTACCAAAAAACGAATCACCTCCTGATGTACAGGAGGCATGCACATGGTCACCTGCGTCCAATACTGAGGTTTATTCTCTGCCAATGGCGTAGAATCAATTCCTCTAAGAGGAATAGGATTTTCCAAAGGCTCCAGGACAAAACCGCAGCGCTTGGCAAACGACAAATCCATCAGACTTAAAGCAGCACCAGAATCCACAAAAGCCATAACTGAGTAAGAAGATAATGAACAAATTAAAGTCACAGACAAAATAAACTTAGGCTGAAAAGTACCAATGGCGACAGGATTAACTTTTTTCTTTAAATGTTTAGAGCATGCTGAGATAACATGTGTTGAATCACCACAGTAGAAACACAACCCATTTTGACGTCTATGATTTTGTCGCTCGGCTCTGGTCAGAATTCTGTCACATTGCATAGAATCAGGTGACCGTTCAGACAGCACCGCCAAAGGATTATCAGATTTGCGCTCCCGCAAACGTCGATCAATTTGAATGGCTAGAGCCATTGAATCATTTAGACCTGTAGGGATAGGAAACCACACCATCACATCTTTAATGGCTTCAGAAAGACCATTTCTGAAATTTGCGGCCAGTGCACACTCATTCCATTGAGTAAGCACGGACCATTTCCAAAATTTTTGGCAATATACCTCAGCTTCGTCCTGACCCTGAGAGATAACCAGCAACATTTTTTCAGCCTGATTTTCAAGATTAGGCTCCTCATAAAGCAAACCAAGTGCCAGAAAAAATGCATCAACATTCACCAATGCAGGATCTCCTGGCTCCAGAGAGAAGGCCCAATCCTGAGGGTCACCGCGCAAGAAGGAAATAACAATCTTAACTTGCTGAGCGGAATCACCAGAGGAACGAGGTTTCAGAGACAGAAACAATTTACAATTATTCCTAAAATTCAGGAATTTAGATCTATCTCCAAAAAACGGCTCAGGAATAGGTATTTTTGGTTCAGACATAGGGCTATGGATAACAAAATCCTGAATGCTTTGCACCCTAGCAGCAAGCTGATCCACACTAGAAGTCAAAGTCTGGACATTCATATCTGCAGCAGAGTTTCAGCCACTCAGAGAAAAAGGGGATGGAAAAAGCTAGGCAAACTGCAGCAAAAAAACAAAAACAAAAAACAAACTCAGAACTTCTTTTTAATCTCGCTTCTGCGATGCATTAAACATTTTCTTTCGGCCTGGCATTCTGTTATGATCCCAATGGCAGAGGATCTCTGATATTCCGGCAAGATAGCAAAAATATAAATACTGCTCTAGGGAGGTGGAAACTGGGCTAACCGCATACCTGATCCTGACACAAACAACTAAAAGTAGCCGGTGAACGTGCCTACGTTGGTTCTAGACGTCTCAAGCCAGCCGGAGAACTGACTACCCCTAGAGGGAAAAAATAAGACCTCGCTTGCCTCCAGAGAAATTGAACCCCAAAGATATAGAAAGCCCCCAACAAATAATAACGGTGAGGCAAGAGGAAAACACAAACGTAGAGATGAACTAGATTCAGCAAAGTGAGGCCCAATAGTCTAGATAGCAGAAAATAGATAGTGGACTATGCGGTTAGCAGAAAACCCTACAAAACATCCACGCTGAACATTCAAGAACCCCCACATCGACTGACGGTGTGGAGGGAGAATATCAGCCCCCTAGAGCTTCCAGCGAGTCAAAAATCAAATGTAAAGCAAGCTGGACAAAAACACTGAATAATGCAAACGATCCAAATTGTACAAAACAGACTTAGCTTTTCTTGCATGAGGCAGACTGAAAGGAATCCGGAGGAGACCAAATAGGTCTGGATACAACGATGCCAGGCAAGAGACTGAGTCCAGAGGAGACTCAAATAGGAAACACCCGCTGCTTAACGACACAGCTGGAGCTCAGGCCTGCAACAAGACATACCTAACACAATACCGTTAGTGACCACCAGAGGGAGCCCAGAAACACAGTTCACAACAGATAGCATCATGTAAATTATGCAACACCAGAAATCGACAATCTTCCTGATGGGCTGGCGCCATGCACATGGTCACCTGTGTCCAGAACTGGGGCTTATTTTTAGCCAAAGGTGTAGCATCAATGCCCCTTAAAGGAATAGGGTTCTGCAAAGACTGCAAGGGAAAACCACAACGCCTGGCAAACTCAAAGTCCATTAAGTTCAAGGCGGCGCCTGAATCCACAAACGCCATGACAGAAAATGATGATAATGAGCAGATCAAGGACACAGATAATAAAAATTTAGGTTGTACAGTACTGATGGTAAATGAACTAGCGATCCTCTTTGTACGCCTAGGGCAGACTGAAATGACATGAGAAGCATCGCCACAATAAAAACACAACCTATTCTGACGTCTGAATCCCTGTTGTTGCGTTCTAGACAGAATCCTATCACACTGCATTGACTCAGGCATCTGCTCTGAGGACAACGCCACAGCGCGCACAGTTCTGCGCTCCCGCAAACGCCAATCAATCTGAATGGCCAGAGACATAGAATCACTTAGACCGAAAGGCGTGGGAAACCCCACCATAACATCTTTCACGGATTCAGAAAGACCCTTTCTGAAAATTGCCGCCAAAGCATCATCATTCCATTTAGTCAACACAGACCATTTTCTAAATTTCTGACAATACAATTCTGCCACTTCTTGACCCTGAGACAGGACCAACAAGGTCTTCTCCTCTTGATCCACAAATTTGGTTCATCATATAATAATCCTAAAGCCTGAAAAAAGGTGTCTACATTAAGCAAGGCCGGATTCCCAGATTCCAGGGAAAATGCCCAATCCTGAGGATCACCACGCAGCAGGGAGATGACAATTTTAACCTGCTGAATGGAATCACCAGAGGATCGAGGTCTCAGAGCAAAAAACAGTTTACAGTTGTTTTAAAAACTCAAAAATTTGGACCTGTCCCCAAAAAACAAATCAGGAGTAGGAATCTTAGGCTCTAAAACTGGAGTCTGAACAATATAATCAGAAATACCCTGTACCCTAGCAGCAAGCTGGTCTACACGAGAAGCTAATCCCTGAACATCCATGCTAGCACAAGACTCCTCAGCCACCCAGAGAAAAAGAGGGAAGAAAAGACAAAGCAGGATACAGAAAAAAAATGGCTCTTTCTTCAATTCTTCTGAGATGCATTTAACTCATTGTTGGCCAGTTGTACTGTTATGATCCGGTGACCTTGGAGCCGCATGAGACTTTCTCAGGAGTAGGTGGAACCTATACTGACCGCAAACCCTAAACTGTCACCGCAACTAGAAGTAGCCATGGGGTGTACGTAACACATCCTAGACACCTCGACACAGCCGGAGGACTAAATACCCCTATAGATGGAAATGGGAATTCTATCTTGCCTCAGAGCAGAACCCCAAAGTATAGGCAGCCCCCCACAAATATTGACTATGAGTATTAGAGGAAAGACACACGCAGGCAGAAATCAGGATTTAGCAAAAGAGGCCACGCTAGCTAAATAGGAAAGGATAGGACAGAATACTAAGCGGCCAGTATTAAAACCCTAAAAATATCCACAGCAGATAATACAAAAATTCCACCATCTAACTAAATACATGGAATGTATATCTGCATCTCCTGAGAATCCAACTTGACTGAAATATCCAAACACAGTCTAAGCTGGACAAGAAAAAACATTGAATAGTACTGAATTGTAAAGCACACAGCATGTGTGCTGTAGAAACAAAACCAGACACTTATCTTTGCTGATTTGGCAGCAGGGCAGAAGGAACCAGACAGAGATGCAAAACCTCCAAGAACAATGGACAACTGGCAAGGGCTAATGAATCCTGCACACCTAAATATCCCAGTCAGAGCTGCAATCAGCAGGAACACCTGCCCAGGATTGCAACCCAGGGACAACTGCATTACTATCAACAACCACCAGAGGGAACCCAAGAGCAGAATTCACAACAGGCCACATTAGGTCATATTAAAGTCTAGTCCACACTTTAGAAAATTAGTGTTTCTTATACCTGTTAGGAGCTGTTCAGGAATAAGCACACTAAGCCGTTAGTACTTTTCTGCTTATCTTTATCAGTCAACCAAGATGAAGAAGGGAGTAAGGCACGTGGGCGTGGGCGCGGAGCAGGGAGAGTGTTATGGTTTCCAATGGCAAGGAAACATCAGAAGCATAGAATAAACGGACAAGCTCTCGGGTGATGGAAACTAGAGCTGACCGCGATGCTAAACCTACACACCACACTAGAAGTAGCCAGGGGGCATTCCTGCGTTGTCTCTAGATGCCGCGCGCCAGCCGGAGAACTAACTACCCCTGGTAGAAGAAAACACAGTCCTGGCTTGCCTCCAGAGAATGTCCCCACAGGAGATAGCAGCCCCCCACATATAATAACGGTGAGAGCGGATGAAAAGACACACGTAGTATGAAAGCAGATTTAGCACAGAGAGGCCCGCTAACTAAATAGCAGAAAGATACAACAGAGGACTTCGCGGTCAGCTGCAAAACCCTTCAAAACACCATCCTGAAATTACCTTAACTCATGTGACAACTCATGCCACTGGAGTGGTAATTTCAGCCCAACAAGAGCTTCCAGCTGCAGAGATTCACATAAGTGCAAACTGGACAAAACATACAAAAATAGACTTAAGGACTAAAGTGTTCAACTTAGCTGAGCAGAAAACTGGGAGCAGGAACATGCAACAGAATCACTCTGGATACATTGATGGCCAGCATTAGAATGACTGAGGAGCAAGGTTAAATAGGATACTCCCACATCCTGATAGGAACAGGTGAACAGAGAAGGCAAAGCTTGCAGGACACCAGTACCACAAGAGACCACCGGGGGAGCCCACGAACCGAATCACAACAGTACCCCCCCCCCTTAAGGAGGGGGCACCGAACCCTCACAAGAACCACCAGGGCGATCTGGATGAGCCCTATGAAAGGCACGGACCAAATCAGAAGCATGAACATCAGAAGCTGTAACCCAAGAATTATCCTCTTGACCGTAGCCCTTCCATTTCACCAGATATTGAAGTCTCCGTCTGGAAACACGGGAGTCCAAGATTTTCTCCACCACGTACTCCAATTCACCCTCAACCAGCACAGGAGCAGGAGGCTCAACAGAAGGCACAAGTGGTACCTCATACCTCCGCAATAATGACCGATGGAAGACATTATGGATAGCAAAGGATGCTGGGAGGTCCAAACGAAAAGACACAGGGTTAAGAATTTCCAAAATCTTATAAGGACCGATGGACCGAGGCTTAAACTTAGGAGAAGAGACCCTCATAGGGACAAAACGGGAGGACAACCACACCAAGTCCCCAACACGAAGACGAGGACCAACACGACGATGGCGATTAGCAAAACGTTGAGTCTTCTCCTGGGACAACTCCAAATTGTCCACCACCTGCCCCCAAATACGATGCAACCTATCCACCACGGTATCCACTCCAGGACAATCCGAAGACTCCACCTGACCAGATGAAAAACGAGGATGGAACCCTGAATTGCAAAAGAAAGGGGAGACCAAAGTGGCAGAACTGGCCCGATTATTAAGGGCAAACTCAGCCAACGGCAAAAAGGAGACCCAGTCATCCTGATCAGCAGACACGAAACACCTCAAATAAGTCTCCAAGGTCTGATTAGTACGTTCCGTCTGGCCATTTGTCTGGGGATGAAATGCAGACGAAAAAGACAAATCAATGCCCATCCTGGCACAAAACGCCCGCCAAAATCTGGACACAAACTGGGATCCCCTGTCGGAAACGATATTCTCCGGAATACCATGCAGCCGAACCACATTCTAAAAAAACAGGGGCACCAACTCAGATGAGGAAGGCAGCTTGGGCAAGGGCACCAAATGAACCATCTTAGAAAAGCGGTCACACACCACCCAAATGACGGACATCTTCTGAGAAACAGGGAAATCAGAAATAAAATCCATAGAGATGTGTGTCCAAGGCCTCTTAGGAACAGGCAAGGGCAACAACAACCCACTAGCCCGAGAACAACAAGGCTTGGCCCGAGCACAAACATCGCAAGACTGCACAAAAGTACGCACGTCCCGAGACAGGGAAGGCCACCAGAAGGACCTAGCCACCAAATCTCTGGTACCAAAAATTCCCGGATGACCTGCCAACGCAGAAGAATGAACCTCCGAGATGACTCTATTGGACCACTCATCCGGCACAAACAATCTACCAGGCGGACAACGATCAGGCCGATCCTCCTGAAACTCTTGTAAAGCACGTCGCAGGTCTGGGAAGACAGCAGACAATATCACCCCATCCTTAAATATACCCGTAGGTTTAGAATCACCAGGGGAATCAGGTTCAAAACTCCTAGAAAGGGCATCCGCCTTCACATTCTTAGTACCTGGCAGATACGAAACCACAAAATTAAACCGGGAGAAAAACAACGACCAGCGCGCCTGTCTAGGATTCAGACGTCTGGCCGACTCAAGATAAATCAAATTTTTGTGATCAGTCAAGACCACCACCTGATGTTTAGCACCCTCAAGCCAATGACGCCACTCCTCGAATGCCCACTTCATCGCCAAAAGCTCCCGATTACCGACGTCATAATTTCGCTCGGCGGGCGAAAATTTTCGAGAAAAGAACGCACAAGGTCTCATCACTGAACAATTTGAACTTTTCTGCGACAAAACCGCCCCCGCTCCGATCTCGGAAGCATCAACTTCCACCTGAAAAGGAAGAGAAACATCAGGCTGGCACAACACCGGAGCAGAAGAAAAACGGCGCTTAAGCTCCCGAAAGGCCTCCACAGCAGCAGGAGACCAATCTGCAACATCAGCACCCTTTTTAGTCAAATCAGTCAAAGGCCTGACAACGCTAGAAAAACCAGTTATGAATCGACGATAAAAGTTAGCAAAGCCCAAAAATTTCTGAAGGCCCTTAAGAGAAGTCGGTTGCGTCCAGTCACAAATAGCCCGAACCTTCACAGGATCCATCTCAATAGAAGAGGGGGAAAAAATGTACCCCAAAAAAGAAATCTTCTGAACCCCAAAAACACACTTTGAACCTTTAACAAACAGAGAATTGGTCCGCAAAACCTGAAAAACCCTCCTAACTTGTTGAACATGAGATTCCCAGTCATCCGAAAAAATCAAGATATCGTCCAAATACACAATCATAAATTTATCCAGATATTCACGGAAAATATTGTGCATAAAAGACTGAAAGACCGAAGGGGCATTTGACAGACCAAAAGGCATCACCAAATACTCAAAATGGCCCTCGGGCGTATTAAATGCGGTTTTCCACTCATCCCCCTGCTTAATTCGCACCGAATTATACGCACCGCGAAGATCAATCTTAGAGAACCACTTCGCCCCCTCAATGCGAGCAAATAAATCTGTCAGCAATGGCAAAGGATACTGATACTTGACTGTGATCTTATTCAAGAGTCTATAATCAATACAAGGTCTCAAAGAACCATCGCTTTTAGCTACGAAAAAGAACCCCGCTCCAAGAGGAGACGAAGAAGGACGAATATGTCCCTTTTCCAAGGACTCCCTAATATACTCTCGCATGGCAGCATGTTCAGGTACAGACAGATTGAATAGACGACCCTTAGGAAATTTACTGCCAGGGATCAAATCTATGGCGCAATCGCAATCTCTGTGAGGAGGAAGAGAATTAAGAGTAGATTCCTCAAAAACCTCACGATAATCAGACAAAAACTCAGGAATTTCAGAGGGAATAGATGAAGCAATGGAGACCAAAGATGTGTCCCCATGATTTCCCTGACATCCCCAGCTTAGTACAGACATTGTTTTCCAGTCAAGGACTGGGTTATGAGTTTGCAACCATGGCAATCCCAGCACCAACACATCATGTAGATTATACAGTACAAGGAAGCGAATCACCTCTTGATGGTCTGGAGTCATACGCATAGTCACTTGTGTCCAGTATTGTGGTTTATTACTAGCCAATGGTGTAGAATCAATACCCTTTAAAGGTATAGGAACTTCCAGAGGCTCTAGATCAAACCCACAGCGCCTGGCAAAGGACCAATCCATAAGACTCAAAGCGGCGCCAGAATCCACATACGCATCCGCAACAATAGAAGATAACGAACAAATTAGAGTTACAGACAAAATAAACTTGGACTGCAAAGTGCCAATAGCAGAGGATTTATCAACTTTCTTTGTTCGTTTAGAGCATGCTGATATAACATGAGTAGAATTTCCACAATAGAAGCACAAATGATTTTTGCGCCTATAAATCTGTCGTTCGCTTCTGGACAGAAAGCTATCACATTGCATACTCTGTGGTGCCTCTTCAGAAGACACCGCCAACTGGTGCACAGGTTTGCGTTCCCGTAAACGCCGATCAATCTGAATTGCCATTGTCATGGACTCATTCAGACCAGTAGGCGCAGGAAACTCCACCATGACGTCTTTTACAGCATCAGAGAGACCTTCTCTGAAAATTGCCGCCAGAGCGCACTCATTCCACTGAGTAAGCACAGACCATTTTCGAAATTTTTGGCAATATATTTCGGCTTCATCTTGCCCCTGAGAGAGGGCTATTAGGGCTTTCTCAGCCTGAATCTCCAAATTTGGTTCCTCATAAAGCAACCCCAAAGCCAGAAAAAACGCATCCACATTGAGCAACGCAGGATCCCCTGGTGCCAATGAAAATGCCCAATTTTGGGGGTCACCCCGCAGTAAAGAAATAACAATTTTTACTTGCTGGGCAGGATCTCCAGCAGAATGAGATCTCAGCGAAAGAAACAATTTACAATTGTATTTAAAATTTAGAAAACAAGATCGATCTCCAGAAAAAAACTCCGGTATAGGAATTTTAGGTTCAGACCGAGGAGCATGTAACAAAAAATCTTGTATATTCTGAACTTTAGAGGCAAGATTATTCAAATTGGTAGCCAGACTCTGGGGATCCATATTTCAACAGATAAAGTCTGAGCCATTCAGGGGTTAAGAGGAGAGGAAAACAGGAGACTGCAATTAGAGCTGGAGTGCAACTTCAGAGGAAGGAAAAAAAAAAAAAAAAAAAAAAAGGTTTCACACAGTTCCTTTTCTCTCCTGCTTCAGCCTATAGATTAAACATTTGGGCTGGCCATACTGTTATGGTTTCCAATGGCAAGGAAACATCAGAAGCATAGAATAAACGGACAAGCTCTCGGGTGATGGAAACTAGAGCTGACCGCGATGCTAAACCTACACACCACACTAGAAGTAGCCAGGGGGCATTCCTGCGTTGTCTCTAGATGCCGCGCGCCAGCCGGAGAACTAACTACCCCTGGTAGAAGAAAACACAGTCCTGGCTTGCCTCCAGAGAATGTCCCCACAGGAGATAGCAGCCCCCCACATATAATAACGGTGAGAGCGGATGAAAAGACACACGTAGTATGAAAGCAGATTTAGCACAGAGAGGCCCGCTAACTAAATAGCAGAAAGATACAACAGAGGACTTCGCGGTCAGCTGCAAAACCCTTCAAAACACCATCCTGAAATTACCTTAACTCATGTGACAACTCATGCCACTGGAGTGGTAATTTCAGCCCAACAAGAGCTTCCAGCTGCAGAGATTCACATAAGTGCAAACTGGACAAAACATACAAAAATAGACTTAAGGACTAAAGTGTTCAACTTAGCTGAGCAGAAAACTGGGAGCAGGAACATGCAACAGAATCACTCTGGATACATTGATGGCCAGCATTAGAATGACTGAGGAGCAAGGTTAAATAGGATACTCCCACATCCTGATAGGAACAGGTGAACAGAGAAGGCAAAGCTTGCAGGACACCAGTACCACAAGAGACCACCGGGGGAGCCCACGAACCGAATCACAACAGGAAAGGACGTGGGGATTTTGTGCCTGCTGCGGGCACCGGTGACTCATCATCACCCAGTTTCAGCAGGGAACAGTCCTTCATGTGCAGCTTTGTCGGAGAGCGCCGTACACCGCTGCTGCGTGAAGACCAAATTGAAGCCGTTGTCGGATGGATGGCAGCTAACGCACCGACTTCAATTAGTGCCACATCCTCTCAGGCACAGAGCACTGGAGAGCACCCATCTGTCTCTTCACCACCTGCCAAATTGCCCAGGCAGTCAGAGAGCCCAGGACAGGAGCCGTCTCTACTTCTGTTCTCTGAATCTCTTGGCTTGGAAACAGGGTGCCAGCCAAGCAGCATTGGAGAAATGAAAGAAGAGGCAGTGTGCAGTGATGCCCAACAGCTTTTTCTCTCTGAGTCTGAAGAGGCGGGTGGGCCAGTGCCTCCGGTCACCACACCGTAGTACGCATCCGCTGATGACACTCAGGTGCCACTTTCTGGTGCGTGCTGTGCTGTTGAGACTACCCAGGAGGAGCAGTTGGTGGCAGAGGGAAGTGTAGATGATGAGGTCCTTGACCCATGGTGGCGTGAGGGACAGGAAGGTGGTGGGAGCAGCTCTGAGGAAGAGATTCCCCGAACGGGCCAAAGAGGGAGAGGGAGGGGGAAGACTGCGGAGCCTGTAGCCTCCACTTCGGCACCCGTTAGGAGCATGGCTCTTCCAACAGCCAAAAAGGGCGCTCCCAAGACTTGAAGTGCCTGGGCCTTTTTTGACACAGTTGCAGATGACATTTGCTTTGTCAAATGCAAGATGTGTCATCAGAAAATCAAAAGAGGGAGAAATGTCAGCAGCCTCAATACCTCAAATATGTGGAAACATGTGCGGACCAGGCACGCGGCGGAGTTACAAAAACACACTGAAGAGCTAGGCCAACCAACAGCGGCAGCTACCACCTCTTCAGCTCGTGTTGCCTCTTCCTCCAGCTCACACACAGCTGGCTTCCTCCCAGGATCGCCATGGAAGAACCTCTGGCAATGTTGTCCAGAGACCCACTGTAATTGTACCCGCAGCACCACGTTCCCAGTCATCCTCACACTCCCAGCCCAGTCTACAGCCATCGGTAGTACAGGCATGGGAGAAAATGCGGCCTTTCTTGGCAAACCACCCATGAGCACAGGCTCTGACTGCAGGCATTGCCAAACTTCTGTCACTGGAAATGCTGTCATTCAGGCTGGTGGAGACTGACAGCTTCCGTGACTTGATGTCATTGGCAGTCCCACAGTACAATGTGCCCAGCCGCTTTTATTTCAGCAGGCAAGCCGTCCCTTCCCTGCACAAGCATGTGGAGGGACACATAAAACACGCGCTACTGAACGCCGTCAGTAGCAAGGTCCACCTCACCACTGATGCGTGGACCAGTCACCATGGACAGGGGCGATACCTTTCCCTCACTGCCCATTGGGTTAATGTTGTTGAGCCGGGTACAGATCATGCGAGTGGCGCAGGACGTGTCCTGCCCACTCCAAGGATTGCAGGAATCCAGTCTGTACGCATTGACTCCTCCTCATACACAAGTTCCTCAGAATCATCGCTGCAGGAGATGTCACAGTCCACCTCCACATAGACCCGTGAACGTTTACCTGTTACGACCGACATGAGCACAGCCATGGCCCAATGTCAACAGGCCATCTTGAAATTAATTTCTTTGGGGAATCGAAGCCACACAGCGTAGGAGCTCTGGAATGCCATCAAGCAGGAGAGCGATGTGTGGTTTGTGGCAGTGAATCTCCAGCCAGGCATGGTAGTGTGCGACAATGGCCGAAATCTGGTGGCAGCTCTGGGCCTCGGCAACCTCACTCACATCCCATGTCTGGCACATGTGCTCAACTTGGTCGTGCAGAGCTTTTTGAGGGACTATCCGGATCTTGATGCACTGCTGCACAAGATCCGCCTAGAGTGTGCTCACTTGCGGCGTTCCAGCACGGCAAGATCGCGCATTGCAGCTCTGCAGCGCCAATTCCGCCTTCCGGAACATCGCATCATATGTGACCTACCTACCAGGTGGAATTCCACGTTACATATGTTGGAGCGGTTGTGTGAGCAGCAGCAAGCAGTAATGGAGTACCAGCTGCATCAGGCACAAAGAAGTCTCACTCCGCGCCGTTCAGACTTCACAACCACAGAGTGGGCCACTATGAAGGACGTCTGCCAGGTTTTGCGTCCCTTCGATTATTCCACGCGGATGGCGAGTGCAGATGATGCACTAGTCAGCATGACTGTCCCCCTTATCTGCCTGCTTCAACAAACACTGCAAGCGCTAAGGGATGATGTTGTGGAAGAGGTGGAGGATGAGAAGTCACCATTTCCATCAGCTTCTGGACAGTCAGCACCACGTGGTTCCTTACAAATGCGTAGGCAGGGGACAATTTGTGAGGAGGATGAGGAGGAGTCAATGGAGGAGGAAGACATCCGTCCAGAGGAGGGAGTTACACAATTGTCCAGTAGTCAGTGTGTACAGCGAGGGTGGGGTGATGAAGAGCGGGCAGAGCTCACGCCTCAAGCAGGGGACAGTGTTTCTTGGCCAGTTGGCAGTCTGCAGCACATGGTTGATTACATGCTGCAGTGCCTGAGAAACAACCGGCGCATCGCCCACATTCTCAACATGGCTGATTATTGGGTGTACACCCTCCTCGATCCTCGCTACCGGGACAACGTACAAAGCCTCATCACACCGTTGAACCGGGATCGTAAAATGCGGGAGTACCAAGACACACTGGTGAATTCCATCATCTTCTCCAGTCCAACTGAGAGAAGTGCTGCTAGTGCTTTACAAAGCAGCTCAGTGCATCCAGGCAGTGGAGGAGGCTCTGCACAAAGAGGGAGCAGAAGCAGTGCCTCTGCCCAAGGCAAGACCAGTATGGCCCAACTGTGGCACAGTTTTGTGTGCCCGCCACAAATGTCTACACCATCACCGGCGGCTCCAGTCAGCAGGAGGCAACGGTTCCGTCAGATGGTGACAGACTACATGTCTTGCCCTCTTACTGTACTCCCAGACGGCTCTTCCCCTTTCAAGTTTTGGGTCTTTAAGCTGGATACATGGCCAGAGCTAAGCCAGTATGCATTGGAGTTGCTGGCTTGCCCTGTGGCTAGTGTATTATCGGAACGCGTCTTTAGTGCTGCAGGTGGTGTACTAACAGACCGTCGCATGCGACTATCCTCCGATAACGTTGACCGGCTTACTTTCCTGAAAATGAACCAGGCCTGGATTTCGCAGGAATTTGCCACTCCTCTTCCTGATTAAATAATTGGGTGACTGTCTACAGTATCCAGGTCTCCTGTTGTGTTCATCTTTCTACCACCTGAACTGTAATTCCTGGGCTCCAACACCACCAGTTGAGGCTCAGAAGTGCCGTCTGCACAGTCAAAACAAATGACCCAGTGTTATTGGGTGTCAGTAACGTCAGCTGATCCCCAGCTGTGTAGCCGGCAATGTGTCCTGCGACCGCCACGCTGACACAACAACTGAAATTGAAGGGAACCTGTCCCCCCCCAGGCGTTTGTTACTGAAAGAGCCACCTTGTGCAGCAGTAATGCTGCACAAGGAAAAGTTAGCTATTTTTGTTTAGCTCCTTGCACACGCAGAACTTAACACTTATAAAATGTGTCCACTGATACCGTAAAACCGTCCCGGAGGTGGGACTTGCCTTCGTAATGTGACGCAGCACAGCTGTCATTCCTACCCCCTTGGCGCCGTGCGCCGCCTCCTCAGCGTTGTTTGATTCTGTCCCGGAGCCTGCGCTGTTATGTTATCCCTTGGCCAGGCACACTTAGCGCTGCCCGTCTTCTGACATCATTTGGTGTCAGGCTGACTGCGCCAGTGCGGCCGCGCTGGCCGAGATCTCGCCTCTCAGTGTCTTCTGATTTAATCACACTGCGGGCCTGGGATCCATGGGCATGCGCAGTGCATATCTTCACCTCCGCCTGTCCCTCATCTCCCTTCGCCTTCTTCAGACTGTGCGCCGTCAGCTGATCCCTAATAGCATGCCACGGCCGTGACGCCGAACAGTCTGAAGAAGCCGGATGGAGGGGAGTGAGAGGCGAGGATATGCACTGCGCATGCCCATGGATCCCAGGCCCGCAGTGGGATTACATTAGACGACACTGCGAGGCGGGATCTCGGGCAGCGCTACCGCACAGGCACAGCCAGCCTGACACCAAATGATGTCAGAAGACGGGCAGCGCTAAGTGCGCCTGGCCAAGGGATAACATAACAGCGCAGGCTCCGGGACAGAATCAAACAACGCTGAGGAGGCGGCGCATGGCACCAAGGGGGTAGGAATGACGGCTGTGCTGCGTCCCATTACGAAGGAAAGTCCCACCTCAGGGACGGTCTCACGGTATCAGGGGACACATTTTATAAGTGTTTAGTTCTGTGTTTGCAAGGAGCATAATGAAAAGAGTCACCTTTTCCATTTGCATCCTGTGTGCTGCACAAGTTGGCTCTTTCAGCTACAAACGCTTTGGGGGGGTTAAAGGTTCCCTTTTGACTTGCTCCAATCAGGCTTCGGCCTACACTGTGTTCCTCTGCTCCTCCTGCTGTCCCTGGGCTCTAACACCGATAGTTGGTGCCTGGAAGTGCTGGCTGCACAGTTAACACTTGCTGCCGTGTTATTGGGTTTTAGTAACGTCAGCTGATTCCCAGCTGTTTATCTGGCAAAACAAATCTGCTCCTCCTGCTGTCCCTGGGCTCCAACACCGCCAGTTGGTGCCTGGAAGTGCTGTCCGCACAGTCAACAGTCGCTCCTCTGTTATTGGGGTTCAGTAACGTCAGCTGCTCCCCTGCTGTGTAGCCGGCAACGTGTCATGCGACCGCCACGCTGGCACACTAACAGACATTTACATGCCTCCAGTGCAGGCTTCGGCCTACACTCTGCTCCTCCTGCTGTCCCTGGGCTCCAACACTGCTGGTTGCTGCCCAGAAGTGCTGTTTGCACAGAGCCAAACACCTCGCCAATGTGTTAGTGGGGTTCAGAAACGCCTGCTGCTCCCCTGCTGTGTATCCGGCAACGTGTCATGCGACCGCCACGCTGGCACACTAACAGACATTTACATGCCTCCAGTGCAGGCTTCGGCCTACACTCTGCTCCTCCTGCTGTCCCTGGGCTCCAACACTGCTGGTTGCTGCCCGGAAGTGCTGTTTCCACAGAGCCAAACACCTCGCCAATGTGTTAGTGGGGTTCAGTAACGCCTGCTGCTCCCCTGCTGTGTATCCAGCAACGTGTCATGCGAACGCCACGCTGGCACACTAACAGACATTTAGATGCCTCCAGAGCAGGCTTCGGCCTACACTCTGCTCCTCCTGCTGTCCCTGGGCTCCAACACTGCTGGTGGCTGCCCGGAAGTGCTGTTTGCACAGAGCCAAACACCTCGCCAATGTGTTAGTGGGGTTCAGTAACGCCTGCTGCTCCCCTGCTGTGTATCCGGCAACGTGTCATGCGACCCCCACGCTGGCACACTAACAGACATTTACATGCCTCCAGTGCAGGCTTCGGCCTACACTCTGCTCCTCCTGCTGTCCCTGGGCTCCAACACTGCTGGTTGCTGCCCGGAAGTGCTGTTTGCACAGAGCCAAACACCTCGCCATTGTGTTAGTGGGGTTCAGTAACGCCTGCTGCTCCCCTGCTGTGTATCCGGCAACGTGTCATGCGACCGCCACGCTGGCACAACAACTTCGTTTGTTACTGAAAGAGCCACCTTGTGCAGCTGTAATGCTGCACAAGGAAAAGGTGCCTCTTTTTGTTGTGCTCCTTGCACACGCTGAACCTAACACTTATGAAATGTGTCCCCTCACACCATAAAACCGTCCCGGAGGTGGGACTTTCCTTGGTAATGGGACGCAGCACAGCCGTAATTCCTACCCCCTTGGCGCCGTGCGCCGCCTCCTCAGCGTTGTTTGATTCTGTCCCGGAGCCTGCGCTGTTATGTTATCCCTTGGCCAGGCACACTTAGCACTTCCCGTCTTCTGACATCATTTGGTGTCAGGCTGACTGCGCCTGTGTGGCTGCGCTGGCCAAGATCCCGCCTCGCAGTGTCTTCTGATTTAATCACACTGTGGGCCTGGGATCCATGGGCATGCGCAGTGCGTATCTTCACCTCCGCCTCTCACTCTTCTCCCTCCGCCTTCTTCAGACTGTGTGCCGTCAGCTGATCCCTAATAGCATGCCACGGCCGGGACGCCGCACAGTCTGAAGAAGCCGGAGGGAGGGGAGTGAGAGGCCAGGATATGCACTGCACATGCCCATGGATCCCAGGCTCGCAGTGGGATTACATTAGACGACACTGCGAGGCGGGATCTCGGGCAGCGCGGCCGCACAGGCGCAGCCAGCCTGACACAAAATGATGTCAGAAGACGGGCAGCGCTAAGTGCACCTGGCCAAGGGATAACATAACAGCGCAGGCTCCGGGACAGAATCAAACAACGCTGAGGAGGCGGCGCACGGCGCCAAGGGGGTAGGAATGACGGCTGTGCTGCGTCCCATTACAAAGGAAAGTCCCACCTCCGGGACGGTTTAACGGTGTGAGGGGACACATTTCATAAGTGTCTAGTTCAGCGTTTGCAAGGAGCATAATTAAAAGAGCCAGCTTTTCCTTTTGCAGCATTAGTGCTGTACAAGATGGCTCTTTCAGCAACAAACGCCTGGGGGGGGGTTAAAGGTTCCCTTTCAACTTGCTCCAGTGCAGGCTTCGGCCTACACTCTGCTCCTCCTGCTGACCCTGGGCTCTAACAACGCCAGTTGGCACCCGGAAGTGCTGGCTGCACAGAGAAAAACACCCGCCAATGTGTCAGTGGGGTTCAGCAACGCCAGCTGTTCCCCTGCTGTGTAGCCGGCAACGTGTCCTGCAAACGCCACGCAGACACAACAGAACTAAAACTGCCTCCAGTGCAGGCTTCGGCCTACACTCTGCTCCCTCTGCTCCTACTGACCCTGGGCTCTCATCGGTCTGGGACATTTTTTTAACCCCCTCACCCTGAAGCCTGTTTTTACCTTCCTGACCAGGCAAAATTTTACAATTCAAACCAGTGTCACTTAATGAGATAATAACTTTGGAGCACTTCAGCTGATCCCACCGATTCTGAGACCATTTTCTTGTGACATATTGTGCTTTGTGATGGTGGTAAAATTTCTTCGATATGACTTGCATTTATTTGCGAAAATATCGGAAATTTGGCAAAAATGTAAAAACTTTGCAATTTCCAAACTTTTAATTTTATAGCCTTATATTAGAGAGTTATGTCACACAAAATAAATTATAATTAACATTTTCAACATGTTTACTTTACATCAACACAATTTTTGAAACATAATTATTTTTGCTAAGAAGTAATAAGGGTTAACAGTTGACCAGTGACTTCTCATTTTTCCAACAAAATTTATTAAACCATTTTTTTTAGGGACCACATCACATTTTGAAGTGACTTTGAGGGGCCCATATGACAGAAAATACCCAAAAGTAACGCAAGTCTAAAAACCCATAAAGGTGTTCAAAACCACATTCAAGAAGTTTATCAACCCTTCAGGTGCTTCCCAAAATTAATGTAATGTGGAAGGAAAAAATTAACATTTAACTTTTTTTCCCAAAAATCTTACTTTAGACCAAATTTTCTTATTTTTACAAGGGTATCAGGAAAAAAGCACCCCAAAATTTGTTGTGTAATTATTTCTAAGAATGTTGATACCCAATATGTGAGGAAAACCCCTGTTTGGGCACATAGCAGAGCACAGAAAGGAAGGAGCGCCATTTGAGTTTTTGAGTGTAAAATTTGCTGGAATAATTAGCAGATGCTATGTCGCATTTGGAGAGTCCCTGATGTGCCTAAACAGTAAAAAACACTCACAACTGACACCATTTTGGAAACTAGACCCTACAAGGAACTTATCCAGATGTGTGGTGAGCACTTTAAACCTCCAGGTGCGTCACAGAAGTTTATAACGTTGAGCTGTGAAAAAAAAAAATCAAATTTTTCCCACAAAAATGTTACTTAGCAATAATTTTTTTTATTTTCAGAAGTGTAACAGGAGAAATTGCACCATTAAATTTGTTTAGCAATTTCTCCTGAGTACAAAGGTACCCAATATATGGAGGAAAACTAATGTTTGGGTGCACAGCAGGGCTCTTAAGGTAAGAAACGCCATTTGCCTTTTTGAACGCAATTTTTACTGGAATCATTAGCGGACACCATGTCATGTTTGGAGAGCCCTTGTTGTGCCTAAAGAATAGAAACCCCCCACAATTGACCCCATTTTAGAAACTAGACCCTTCACGAAACTTATCTACATGAGTGGTGATCACTTTGAACCCCCTGGTGCTTGATAGAAGTTTATAACGTTGAGCATTGAAAATAAATAAAAAATCACATTCTCCTCACAGAAATGTTGTTTGAGCCCTCAATTTTTTATTTTCATAAAGGTAACAGGAGAAAATGGACCCCAAAATTGTTTTGCAATTTCTCCACCAGTACCCCATATGTGGTCGAAAACTGTTTTTGAAGCACAGTGCAAAGCATATTGGAGCCCCTGAGGTTATAAAACAGCAGAACTTCACATATGACCTCATTTTACAAATTACACTGCTCAATGTATTCATCTAGAGGTGCAGTGATCATATTGACACTACAGCTGTGTCACAGAATTTAATACCATTGGGCAGTGAAGGAAAGATAGTTATATTTTTACCACCAAAACTTAATCCCAGATTTTACATTTTCACACTGGGAAATAGATAAAAATGGCATTAACATTTGTCCCACAATTTCTGCTGAATGTGGAAATATCCCATATGTGGCTGTACAGTACTGCTTAGCCACATGGCAAAATTTGGGAGGGACAAAGTGCTATTTGCCTCCTGGAACGCAAATTTTGCTAGAATAGTTTGTGTACTTCATACACAGAGCCCCTAAGTGCTAGTAGAGCAGAATTCCCCTTCAAGTGACCCCATTTTGGAAATTATACAACTTTAGCAGTTTATCTACAGGTATAGTGAAGATTTTGGGTGTTTTCCAGAAACAAGCAGCAGTGGATGTTGCTGAGTGAAAATTGCAAACTGCCATTGTAATGCTCAGAAGGTTGTTGTCGCCAGTATGGTGTAGCCACCAGTACGTTGAAATGCCCAGCTCATGAACACTAAATATTGCTAAATCACATTGTGGGGCTCAGATGGGAAAGTGTGTATGGATTTGAGAGTGCAGAACTTGCTGAATTTCTTTTGGGGAGCAAGGTGCTGTAGTGCTCTTCCAGAGCTTTTGTGCTACCAATAATGTGGAAACCCCCCTTATTTCCTTTGGCAGATGATGGACCCGAATGGGGACTTGCGTATTTAGTGGATTGAGTTGAAGTTTTTGTTGGGAACATTTTACATAACATTTGGAATCACATTTGTTGGGGGTTCTACGCTGAGCACTTACATTAGACTTTACATCTAAATCTCTGAGTGACGTGAATCAAATGAAACCCCCAAGGGAGCCATTCACTATAATAAGGCAGCAGAGTTACTCTGGACTCTATCTGGCCTCTGTTCAGTGCTGTCCTTCTTTTTAGAGGTGCACAAAACTGTGGCCAACCACGCTTTTATGCACGCCTAAAATGACGGTTATCGCTGGATCACAGGTCAGACGGCGTCCACAGTGCCTCCATCTGCTGGGGGTTCCAGTCTGAATCATGTATTTCAGAGATTTACATGGAATCCCGGGTGTAAGTGCTCATAGCAGAAAACAGGATAAATGTGAGCCGAGACTTACTGCGATCTTTGGGAGGCAGAACTAAAAAACTCAACAGCAGGAGAAGAATTGGCTTTATTTTTTATGCTATTCCTTGTGCAGTATAAGTGATTAGACAGCTTTATCCTTCCGGTTGGTGCGTTTACAGTGATACCAGATTAATAGTGTTTTTTTTGTTTGACTGCTGTCACACACTAAAAAACGCTTTATATTGCAAAATTCCATCCCCATATTTGATTTTTCCATATTTCGGCTGACAGAGTCACTTAAGGGCTCATGTTTTGCGGGTCGAGTTGACGTTTTCATTGGTACTATTGTCAGGTACCTCACATTTTTTGATTGCTTTCTATTCTGATGTTTGGGAGGCAGAATGAACAAAAAACAGCAATTCAGGAAATTTTTGCCGTTACGCGTGTAATAAAATTGATAAGGCAACTTAATTCATTGGTCAGCACTATTACAGTGAAACTACATGTATATATTTTTTAATGTTTTGGCGCTTTTATGCAATAAAAACAATTTTATAGAAAAAATAATACATTTTTGCATTGCTTTATTCTGAAAGCTATAACTTTTTTATTTTTCTCCTGACGGAGCTGTATGATGGCTTGTTTTTTGCAGGACAGCATGATGTTTTCAGAGATACCATTTTTATTTACTTTCATTTTTCTGAATGCATTTTTTTTCCACTTTTTGTTTGGTGGTATGATGATAAAGCATAGTTTTTTGCCTTGTGTTTTATTTATTTAGGGGTTAACTAGTAGGGCTGCTTTATAGGGTGGGTCGTTGCGGATGAGCCCATACCAAATATGTGTACTTTTTTTGTTTATTTTTACCTTTACATAAATAAATGCATTTATTATTATTACTTATTTATATAGCACCATTGATTTTAATATGGCTGTACATGAGAAGGGGTTACATACAAATTACAGATATCACTTACAGTAAGCAAACAATTACAGACTGATACAGAGGGGCGAGGACCCTGCCCTTGCGGATGGTGGGGAAGGAGACAGTAGGTCAAGGGTTGCAGGAGCTCCGGTGTTGGTGAGGTGGTAGCTCCGGTAGTGGTGAGGAGGCAGCGGGGTCAGTACAGGCTGTAAGCTTTCCTGAAGAGGTGGGTTTTCAGGTTCCATCTGAAGGATCCGAATGTGGTTGATAGTCAGACGTATTGGGTTAATATTTTTTCTTTTTTTTGTTCATTTTGTGATTTTTTTCTTTATATTTTTACAATTTGTATTAACTTTTTAAAAAATATTTTACATTTTCCCTGCAAAGGATTGCAGAACATTAGATCAGCTTCTCACATGTAGGGAGGTGGCGTGTCAGCTCCTGCTCTGAGCAGGGGCTTATAGGCCACCGTCCCTGGGTGACACAATGGCCATCTCTCGGACTGGGGTCACCGTGGAGACCGATTGCATTTGCGTTGTGCCGATGGGAACAGAGAGGGAGCTCCCTAACTCTGCGATGCCTCGCGATGTTGCTGTCACTATTGACAGAGGCATAAGAGGGGTTAAACTCCCGTGATCGGTGCTAGCTCATACAGAGCTAACACCCGCATTTGATCTTGACTGTGCTCAGCGTGAGCCCGCTCAATTATTATGCCACATATATATATATATGGCGATTTGTGGGCTCGCAGCTCCCGCAGCGTCGTGTATATACGCTGCATGTCAGGAAGGGGTTAATGGTAGTTCTGATACAAAAAGAATGGTCATTTGCAACCTGTGCCTTGCCAAGATCAACAGGGGCCTGAACACTAAGAACCTAACCACCAATAGCATGATCAGCCACACCACTGCCTCTTCTCCTCTGCTCGGTGCTAGCCAATCCTCTCTCCATGACACTGAGGCAGATGCTTCCGCCCAACACCTGCACATTCTGAGGCACCATGTTCAGACTCTTTGAAATCCTTGTCCCAGCCTGTGTTCAGCTGTCCCTACACCAAGGCCTCTGAACGAAAAATAAAGTTTCCATTCACAGACCCAAACCCTAAACGGGTTTCCAGACTGCTTGCAGTAGAAATGTTGCCATTTAGGCTTGTGGACACGGATGATTTCCGTTGACTCATGGCGGCGCTCGTCCCTCGGTACTCGGTCCCCAGCCTCCATTATATCTGCCAGTGTGGTGTCCCCACCTTGTACCAGCACGTGTCCAGGAACATCACCTGTACCTCTACCAATACACTTACTGGGATTGTCCACTTAAGGACAGACACATGGAAAAGAATTTGTCGCTAGGAATGCTACATTTCCCTGACAGCGCAGTGGGTGAACATTGTGGAGGCTGGGTCCGAGTCCCACCTAACCCAGCCTCCAAACTAAATAGTACCTGCTATGGAGTGAAAGGCAGGGTCATCAGCTGTCCCCTGGATGCATCCACCCTGATGAAGGCAGATTCCGAAATGTGCGTTGGGGTGGAAAAATTCACAGGACAGCCGATGACACTATCTCTCTGCACTACTGCTCTTCGTTTTGTAGACAGGAGGTCGCTTTAAGTCTGCGGTTTACAGAATGGTAGGATAATGTGGAACGCCCGCCCGAGCTGTGGGGTACTCGGTACCGGGTCCGGTCACAATTAAAGGGAAAGTCACGGTGGTGGCGACCCGGTCCGTGTCCCTGGGCACCCAATTAAAAGGGAAAGGTCTTTTAAGGGTTTAGTAAAGTTTTTGCTCGTGACGCCACCTGTGGTATTCGGTCTACATGCATTTGCATATTTCCCTTTAGGGATGGGCGCAGTGTTCTGGATCACTGCATTGAGAAACACGTGATGGTGTCTCCGCGGTGTTGGATGTTTTGATCTCCCCGAAGTCATTCATCCTTATGTTTATAGCCTTTTCACTAGGCACTGCTCCTAATAGCCAGTTTCCTACTCCACACTGATGAGGGGCAAATACCCCAAAACAGCTGTCTGTGGATGGATACCATGTTTTGGCATAGGTGGTTTTCCTTTATTGGATGCTGCCCTTCCCGTGGTTGTTCCTTCCCGGTGAAAGACCTGGCTATTCATTGCTTGCGTTGAGAAACACGTGATGGTGTCTTCGCGGCTTTTCTACATGCATTTGCATATTTCCCTTTAGGGATGGGGGCAGTGTTCTGGATCACTGCGTTCAGAAACACGTGATGGTGTCTCCGCGGTGTTGGATGTTTTGATCTCCCCGAGGTCATTCATCCTTATGTTTATAGTCTTTTCACTAGGCACTGCTCCTAATAGCCAGTTTCCTACTCCACACTGATGAGGGGCAAATACCCCGAAACAGCTGTCTGTGGATGGATACCATGTTTTGGCATAGGTGGTTTTCCTTTATTGGATGCTGCCCTTCCCGTGGTTGTTCATTCCTGGTGAAAGACCTGGCTATTCATTGCTTTCGTTGAGAAACACGTGATGGTGTCTCCGCGGCTTTTCTACATGCATTTGCATATTTCCCTTTAGGGATGGGGGCAGTGTTCTGGATCACTGCGTTGAGAAACACGTGATGGTGTCTCTGTGGTGTTGGATGTTTTGATCTCCCCGAGGTCATTCATCCTTATGTTTACAATTAAAGGGAAAGTCACGGTGGTGGCGACCCGGTCCGTGTCCCTGGGCACCCAATTAAAAGGGAAAGGTCTTTTAAGGGTTTAGTAAAGTTTTTGCTCGTGATGCCACCTGTGGTATTTGGTCAGTTGGGACCGATGCTGCTTAAAGGGGTCCACTGGGGTGATGTTAAGGCAGCTGAGATGGTATAACATCCCACAGGTAAACTATGTCCCCAGGGCTCCCGGTATGTAGCTGGTGATTGTGGTTGGTGTATAAAGAAACAGGAGGACACAGGTGTGCAGTCTCTTTACCTGGTTTACTGGAGACTTCAGGCATCCACAGTCCAGGGCACCAGATCACAGGTACAGGCAGGGTCTGGTCGGCTTGGAAGCAAGTTCAGAATCCCCTTTACCAGGTGGAGTTAGAAGCCTTCCTATTAGCGCGGTGATGTTGTAGTCCCTTACTGCCTATGGCTTCTGGCAAGGTCCTCACAGTTCTCTCTGTCCTCCATAAAGGTGGGACACAAACCTGTATGACAGGTGGCTCGAGCCTTTTTACAGGATCTCTATCACGACCCGGGCTCTATGTGTCATTGTGACTCCTGGGTATTAGGGCGGACAGGTTACTTGTTATAATCCAGCTGTCCTGCCGGTTTCTGCTGTGCCTCCTAGAGACTGACACAACCTCAGTCTTTCGGCTACCGGTAATCTGCGCTTCACAGGGAGATATCCCACACACTGTTGTCCTTCCCTGGTGTCACTCGCCTGCGCTTCGCTCTCCTCCACGCTCACTTTACACTGTTCTTCCTTCTATGTGTCCCTGTCCAGGAGCTGCAGCTCTTTCTCGTGGCTGCATGGCCCCTCACACATCTCTCTTCTTTCCTCTTCCTGGCAGGAGCTGCAGACCCCCACATCTGCACAGTTATTCTCCTATCGTACCAGCTCCGCCTCAGATGAAGTTCTGTGACAAGCTCCTCTCTGGCTTTCTCCAACTTTCCTTCCGGCCTCAGACTGCTCCAGTCTGCTGTCTGGATCTCTCACTCACTCTGCTCTGTCCCTCTCACAGACTTCCTTCTCTCTTGGTCTTCCTGGACCGACTGACTTCTTTCCCTCCAAGCCAGAATATATCAATAGGGGAGTTCCCCTGAAAACCAGGTTGAGAGCTCCCCCTTCTGGCCTGGAGTGTGAACATGTTGTGTGCTTTGTGGCTACCTGACACAAGAGATCTTCCCTTGCTTCCAAGTGACATCACTCTCCCCGTGAGGAAAGCAATGACACTGTGACAACCAGGACCCTGGGGTGTCACAGTGTCACAGATGCACTGGCCAAGGCGCAAGCGTATGCACAGAACATCAGAGTCCTGGCGCGGTGATGTCATTGCGTCACGCTGGAACTGTAATGTCCTGTGTGTGCACCGATACAATGACTTCAGAGCATTGGTGCTCCCGGGCCTTGCTAATGGACTCTGCATGATCCTGTTTTAGGCAGTATATGATGTTTTTTATTGAAAAGTCGCTTGACTGTAGAGGCATTATAAAGTATGATGGATTTTCATACAGTGTATGGGGTCTTATACATTGTATGAACGATTGTAGGGGGCCCTCATATAGTGTGGGGCCCACATAAAGTATGGGGGCCATTATACAGCTTGGGAGCTAATGTGATGGCCATTATATAACGTGGGAGCTACTGTGGGGGCCATTATATAAAGTGGTAGCTAACGAGAGGGCCATTATATAGTTTGGGGGCCATCATACAATGTGGAGCCAATATAAAGTGTGGGGACTATTGTGGAGGCTATCATAAAGTGAGGGGACTATTGTGAGGGACATTATACAGTTTAAAGCCATCATACAGTGTGGATATTACTGTGCGGTTCCCTCATGAAGAGTGGGGACTACGG
Source organism: Ranitomeya variabilis (assembly GCF_051348905.1). Classification (NCBI taxonomy): domain Eukaryota; kingdom Metazoa; phylum Chordata; class Amphibia; order Anura; family Dendrobatidae; genus Ranitomeya; species Ranitomeya variabilis. The sequence goes on from NC_135232.1 coordinate 391,036,236, forward strand.
TGGCTATTATGAAGTGTGAGGGCCATTATACAGTATGGGAGCCATTACACAGTGTGGGGGCTACTGTGAGGACCAATAAACAGTGTGAGAAACTACTGTGGGGGACATTATACACTGTGGGTGCCATTATACAGTGTGGGTGCTGCTGTGGGGGACAATATAGTGTAGGTCCATCTTAAAGTGTGAGGATTACTGTGGGGTATACTGTGTTTTGGAGGAGCAGCGGAGACATCATTCTATGTAAAAAGGAACTCTGTGAGACATGATACTATGTATAAGCGAGCCGTGGGCTCATCATACTGTGTATAAGGGAGCTGTGGGCTCACCATGCAGAGTATAGGAGAACTATAGGGGCATTATACTGTGTATAGGAGCTGTTGGCCCATTATACTGTATATAGGGAAGCTCTTGGGGGCATTATATTGATAAGTGCTGGCTGGAGAAGTTGTCATATCGGTCTGGGCAAGATTGAAAAGATGGAAAAGGTGAATGATTCCATAAGACAGAGCGTCAGCTGTACAGTAAGTCACTATCTCTAACTGTACTGTAATCACCTGTATGGTCTGCAGGACTGGTTTCTACCACTATACGGTTACTATATGTCAATAATATCAGTGCTGATCTTTGTATAAAGATTTATTTTTAATAACATTGCAGTCATCTGCTGAGGTTCCCCTATACCCACAATTAGAGTGCGCCACCGTAGTTGTAATTAAGGGTACCCTGTTAGGGGCCCAACTCAGATGTTTCACCCCCGAGCTGAACCCCTAGCTATAGCTATGCCTCTGGATCTAACCACAGATTTTTAATTATGTTCAGATCAGGGGACTGTGAGGGCCATTGTAAAACCTTCAGCATGAGCCTTTTGAGGTAGTCTATTGTGGATTTTGACGTGTGTTTGGGATCATCATCCATTTGTAGAAACCATCCTCTTTTCAACTTCAGCTTTTTTACAGATGGTATTATGTTTGCATCAAGAATTTGTTGAAATTTCATTGAATCCATTCTTCCCTCTATCCATGAAATTTTCCCCGTGCCATTGACTGCAACACAACCCCAAAGCATGATTGATCCATCTCTCAACCCGAACCATGATTGGTTGGTGAGATGTTCTTTTCCTGAAATTCTGTGCCCTTTTATCTCCACACATACCTTTGATCATTGTGTCCAAAGAGTTCTATTTTAACCTCCTTGGTCCACAGGACTTGTTTCCAAAATGGATCAGGCCCGTTTAGTTGCTCTTTTGACGCTGAATTTTATGGTGATGATGCAGGAGAGGTTTTTTCTGATAAACACTTCCTTGAAGGCCATATTTGTGAACGTATCGTTAAACAGTAGAACAATATACCATAACTCCAGAGTCTTCTAAATCTTTCTGAAGGTTTTTTGCAGTCAAATGGGGGTTCTGATTTGCATCTCTAGCAATCCTGCGAGCAGTTCTCACTGAAATTTTGCTTGGTCTTCCAGACGTTATCTTTACCTCCACTGTTCCTGTTAACTGACATTTCTTAATTACATTTCAAACTGAGATAAAGGCAACTTGAAAACTATTTGCTATCTTTTTATAGCCTTCTCCTGCTTTAAGCTTTCATTTTCAGAGTGCTAGGCAGCTCCTCAGCAATGGCTGCTGTTTTTTGGCACAAGGTTAGTGGAGGCTGGGTTTTTATAAAGCTATAAAGCTGGGAAATTTGCTTCATCTGGCCTTTCCAAACAATTCATGTTCTTGTGTATATACTGTATTTATATACCGTATATACATTCATGATTTAAATTATACAGTAAGTTTCGGTAAGCGTGTTCAATGCTTTTTTCCGGTGTCAGTTCTCATTATTACAGATAACTAAATTTACGAACTATGGTTTGATTTCTTTCCCAGTGTGGATTGGATGAGTTATTTACATAGTTATTAAGGTTGAAGGAAGACTTTAAGTCCATCTAGTTCAACCCATAGCCTAACCTAACATGCCCTAACATGTTGATCCAGAGGAAGGCAAAAAAAACGCATGTGGCAAAGAGTAAGCTCCACACTGGTGAAAAAAATTCCTTCCCGACTCCACATACGGCAATCAGACTAGTTCCCTGGATCAATGCCCTATCAAGGAATCTAGTGTATATACCCTGTAACATTATACTTTTCAAGAAAGGCATCCAGTCCCCTCTTAAATTTAAGTAACGAATCACTCATTACAACATCATACGGCAGATAGTTCCATAGTCTCACTGCTCTTACAGTAAAGAATCCGCGTCTGTTATTATGCTTAAACCTTCTTTCCTCCAGACGTAGAGGATGCCCCCTTGTCCCTGTCTCAGGTCTATGATTAAAAAGATCATCAGAAAGTTCTTTGTACTGTCCCCTCATAAATTTATACATTAAAATAAGATCACCCCTTAGCCTCCGTTTTTTCAAACTAAATAGCCCCAAGTGTAATAATCTATCATGGTATTGCAGACCCCCCAGTCCTCTAATAACCTTGGTCGCTCTTCTCTGCACCCGCTCTAGTTCAGCTATGTGTAATAATTATATGGATACTACGGAATCTGATAGCATGGGATAAAGCCAGTCTGAGAACAAAGTTGCAGCAAAAGATGTATTTACACAAAAACAGAAATGTAAACAGAACTAACAGATATTTCTGCAGTTGTAATGAGAGCCTCAGCTCTATATAGAAAATAGCCAACAGGATAGCAAACAAAACATAGTACAGATATTTCTGCAATAGTAACAAGGTCCTCAGCTCAATATAGAAAATCACAGCAAACTGAGTAGCGGGGCGCGACCGCTAATGTGAACCAGTCCAGCAAGGAAATTATGTGGAAGCAAACAAGACACTTGAACGAGGAAGTCCAATAAGTTTATAGTGCAAATGCACACAGTATTTAAATGATGAAGTCCGGCAACACTTGCTCATACGTGCTCACAGTACTTGCTAGTAGGAGTCCAATAGTTCACAGATGATGCGTCATGTGAATGACAGGGTGAGATCCAAGACTGCATCTTGAATCAGGGCGAACAGACACCAGGAAAGTCCGGAATCTTTACACTATGTCTTTCTTATACACCGGAGACCAGAACTGTGCACAGTATTCTAAGTGTGGTCGAACTAGTGACTTGTATAGAGGTAAAATTATGTTCTCCTCATGAGCATCTATGCCTCTTTTAATGCATCCCATTATTTTATTTGCCTTTGTAGCAGCTGCCTGACACTGGCCACTAAATGTGAGTTTGTCATCCACCCATACTCCCAGGTCTTTTTCATTGACGGTTTTGCCCAGAGTTTTAGAATTAAACACATAGTGATACATCTTATTACATCTTATTACTTCTACCCAAGTGCATGACCTTACATTTATCCCCATTAAAGCTCATTTGCCATTTATCAGCCCAAGCTTCTAGTTTACATAAATCATCCTGCAGTATAAAATTGTCCTCCCCTGTATTGATTACCCTGCAGAGTTTAGTGTCATCTGCAAATATTGAAATTCTACTCTGAATGCCCCCTACAAGGTCATTAATAAATATGTTAAAAAGAAGAGGGCCCAATACTGACCCCTGTGGTACCCCACTGCTAACCACGACCCAGTCCGAGTGTGCTCCATTAATAACCACCCTTTGTTTCCTATCCCTGAGCCAGCTCTCAACCCACTTACACATATTTTCCCCTATCCCCATTATTCTCATTTTATGTATCAACCTTTTGTGTGGCACCGTATCAAAAGCTTTTGAAAAGTCCATATACACTACATCTACTGGGTTCCCTTGGTCCAGTCCGGAACTTACCTTTTCATAGAAGCTGATCAAATTAGTCTGACATGAACGGTCCCTAGTAAACCTGTGCTGATACTGGGTCATGAGGTTATTCCTCTTCAGATACTCCAGTATAGTATCCCTTAGAATGCCCTCCAGGAATTTACCCACAGTAGAGGTTAAGCTTAATGGCCTATAATTACCGAGTTCAGTTTTTGTCCCATTTTTTAATATTGGCACCACATTTGCTATATGCCAGTCCTGTGGTACAGACCCTGTTATTATGGAGTCTATAAAGATTAAAAATAATGGTCTATCAATGACTGTACTTAGTTCCTGCAGTACTCGGGGGTGTACCCCATCCGGGCCCGGAGATTTGTCAATTTTAGTGATTTTTAGACGACGCCGTACTTCCTGCTGGGTTAAGCAGGTGACACTTAATGGGGAATTTTTGTTATCACTGATCATATTGTCTGCCATGGGATTTTCTTTTGTAAATACTGATGAAAAAAAGTAATTTAGCATATTAGCTTTTTCCTCATCCTCATCCACCATTTCACCCAGACTATTTTTAAGGGGGCCGACACTATCATTTTTTAGTTTCTTACTATTTATGTAGTTAAAAAATATTTTGGGATTATTTTTACTCTCTCTGGCAATGAGTCTCTCTGTCTCAATCATTGCTGCCTTGATTTGCTTTTTACAGAATTTATTTAATTTTTTGTATTTATTTAATACCTCATCACTACCTACTTCCTTTAAAGGGGTTGTCCACTACTTTCAATTAACCCCCCAATGTATCTCCCCGGGGCCCCTAATGAATTGTGCAAATACCTTTCGTTGCCGTTTTCGCCTGTGAGCGGCGCTATTCCGGCAGGTGAGTCCGGGTCACGTGACCCCCAGTCTGCAGCCGCCGCTTATTTCCGCCGACGTCACGTCAATTTCCAGACTCTGGAAATTGACGTGACATCAGCAGCAGGCGTGAGCCAGCCTCACAGTCAGCAGTCACTCATCAAGAGTGACTGGGCTGTGGGCGGCGCTGGGGGCTGCAGGGCTGTGCTGGGGGCGGGCGGGACTGTGCTGGGGGCGGGCGGGGCTAGGCAGGGAATCCACGATGTGATGTGTGGGACTCAGCGTGCCGGTGCCGGTATGTGCGGGCCGGGTCTCTGCGTGCCGGCGCCGGTATGGGCGGTGCTGGGGTCTGCTGCTGGGGTGGTCATTGGTGTGTGTGTGTGTCTCTGTGTGCAGGCATCGTCCGATGGGACTACAAGTCCCATCGGCCTCTGCCTGCTACAGTGACAGTGAGTAACACATTAGCCAATGATGGGACAGTAGTAGTCCCATCATCCGGCTAATGTGTTGAATGTAAAAAAAACAAAAAACACATACACATGTACAGTACATACATACATACATACAACACACACCATGTGACATGTAACATGTGACAACATGCAACATACAACATGTGACATGCAATGACATGCAACATGCGACGACATGCACCATGCGACGACATGCAACATGCGATGACATGCAGCATGCGACATGCACTGTGCAACAACATGCACCATGCAACGACATGCCACATGCGACGACATGCAACATGTGACATGCGAAATGCGATGACATGCATCATGCAATGACATGCCAGATGCGATGACATGCGTCGACATGCAACATTTGACATGCGACATGCACCATGCGACGGCATGCACCATGCAGCGACATGCAACATGCGATGACATGCAGCATGCGATGACATGCGATATGCTATTACATGCGACGACATGCAACATGCGACATGCACCATGCGACAACATGCACCATGTGGCGACATGCGGCGACATGCGATTACATGCGACGACATGCAACATGTGACATGCGATGACATGCAGCATGCAATGACATGCCACATGCGATGACATGCGGCGACATGCAACATGTGACATGCGACATGCACCATGCGGCGACATGCAATCTGCGATGACATGCAGCATGCGACATGCAACATACAACATGCGATGTCATGCTACATGCGACATGCAATGACATGCGACGACATGCAACATGTGACATGCGATGACATGCAGCATGCAATGACATGCCACATGCGATGACATGCGGCGACATGCAACATGTGACATGCGACATGCACCATGCGGCGACATGCAATCTGCGATGACATGCAGCATGCGACATGCAACATACAACATGCGATGTCATGCTACATGCGACATGCAATGACATGCGACGACATGCAACATGTGACATGCGACATGCAACATGCCACATACAGTATGTACATACATACAACATACATACAGACATACAGTACATGTAACATAGAGTACATACTCACCATCACTTGTCACCTTGATCCCCGAAGCCAGTGTCATCTGTAAAAAATATTAAAATAAACAAACAATATACTCCCTGTCCGCAGAAATCCAATTAAAACGAGTGTCCCTCGACGATCTCCCGTGGAGAGCAGGAGCATCTGCTGATACGACTGCTCTCCAGGGGCTCCAGGAATACAATGATGGAAGGTGTTGTGAATTTGCTTTTTGCTCCCTCTAGTGGTTACTAGTTTTTTGACTCTGGTTTTTCTGTCATTCCTTTTATCCGCACCTGGGTCGTTAGTTAGGGGTGTTGCTATATAAGCTCCCTGGACCTTCAGTTCTATGCCTGGCAACGTAGTTATCAGAGCTAGTCTGCTGTGCTCTTGTCTACTGATCCTGGTTCCAGTTATATCAGCTAAGTCTGCCTTTTGCTTTTTGCTATTTGTTTTGGTTTTGTATTTTTGTCCAGCTTGTTCCAAATCTATATCCTGACCTTTGCTGGAAGCTCTAGGGGGCTGGTGTTCTCCCCCCGGACCGTTAGACGGTTCGGGGGTTCTTGAATTTCCAGTGTGGATTTTGATAGGGTTTTTGTTGACCATATAAGTTACCTTTCTTTATTCTGCTATCAGTAAGCGGGCCTCTCTGTGCTAAACCTGGTTCATTTCTGTGTTTGTCATTTCCTCTTACCTCACCATCATTATTTGTGGGGGGCTTCTATCCAGCTTTGGGGTCCCCTTCTCTGGAGGCAAGAAAGGTCTTTGTTTTCCTCTACTAGGGGTAGCTAGATTCTCCGGCTGGCGCGTGTCATCTAGAATCAACGTAGGAATGATCCCCGGCTACTTCTAGTGTTGGCGTTAGGAGTAGATATATGGTCAACCCAGTTACCACTGCCCTATGAGCTGGATTTTTGTACTCTGCAGACTTCCACGTTCCTCTGAGACCCTCGCCATTGGGGTCATAACAGTTTGCCAGGCCAGTATTAAATGTTTAATGCATTGCAGAAGAGGGATTATAAGAAAGAAGATTCTGAGTTTTTTTTTTTTTTTTTTTCTCTCCTTCCCCTTTACCTCAGAGTGGCTATGCTTGCTGCAGACATGAATGTCCAGACCTTGATTACAAGTGTGGACCAGCTGGCTACTCGTGTGCAGGGCATACAAGACTATGTTATCAGAAATCCTAGGTCAGAACCTAAAATACCGATTCCTGAACTGTTTTCCGGAGACAGGTTTAAGTTTAGGAATTTCGTGAATAATTGTAAATTGTTTTTGTCCTTGAGACCCTGTTCATCAGGAGATTCTGCTCAGCAAGTAAAAATTGTTATTTCGTTCTTACGGGGCGACCCTCAGGATTGGGCTTTTTCGCTGGCGCCAGGAGATCCGGCATTGGCTGATCTTGATGCGTTTTTTCTGGCGCTCGGTTTACTTTATGAGGAACCCAATCTTGAGATTCAGGCAGAAAAGGCCTTGCTGTCTATGTCTCAGGGGCAGGACGAGGCTGAAGTGTATTGCCAAAAATTTCGGAAATGGCCCGTGCTGACACATTGGAACGAGTGTGCACTGGCCGCTAATTTTAGAAATGGCCTTTCTGAAGCCATTAAGAATGTTATGGTGGGTTTTCCCATTCCCACAGGTCTGAATGATACTATGGCACTGGCTATTCAAATTGACCGGCGGTTGCGGGAGCGCAAAACCGCAAATTCCCTCATGGTGTTGTCTGAACAGACACCTAATTCGGTGCAATGTGATAGAAAAACCGCAAATTCCCTCATGGTGTTGTCTGAACAGACACCTGATTTAATGCAATGTGATAGAATCCTGACTAGAAATGAGCGGAAAATTCATAGACGCCGGAATGGCTTGTGCTACTACTGTGGTGATTCTACACATGTTATCTCAGCATGCTCTAAACGTATAGCTAAGGTTGTTAGTCCTGTCACCGTTGGTAATTTGCAACCTAAATTTATTCTGTCTGTAACTTTGATTTGCTCACTGTCATCTTATCCTGTCATGGCGTTTGTAGATTCAGGTGCTGCCCTGAGTCTCATGGATCTCTCATTTGCTAAGCGCTGTGGATTTACTCTTGAACCATTAGAAAATCCTATTCCTCTTAGGGGTATTGATGCTACACCATTGGCAGCAAATAAACCGCAGTATTGGACTCAGGTTACCATGTGCATGACTCCTGAACACCGCGAGGTGATACGTTTCCTGGTTTTACATAAAATGCATGATTTGGTCGTTTTAGGGCTGCCATGGTTACAGACCCATAATCCAGTCCTGGACTGGAAGGCTATGTCAGTCTCAAGTTGGGGCTGTCGTGGTATTCATGAGGATTCCCTGCCTGTGTCTATTGCTTCTTCTACGCCTTCGGAAGTTCCGGAGTATTTGTCTGATTATCAGGATGTCTTCAGTGAGTCTGAGTCCAGTGCACTGCCTCCTCATAGGGACTGTGACTGTGCTATAGATTTGATCCCAGGCAGTAAATTTCCTAAGGGAAGACTGTTTAATCTGTCGGTACCTGAACATACCGCTATGCGTTCATATATCAAGGAGTCTCTGGAAAAAGGACATATTCGTCCGTCTTCTTCCCCTCTTGGTGCGGGATTCTTTTTTGTGGCAAAAAAGGACGGATCTTTGAGACCTTGTATTGATTATCGGCTTTTAAATAAGATCACTGTCAAATTTCAGTATCCTTTACCGCTGTTGTCTGACTTGTTTGCCCGGATTAAGGGTGCCAAGTGGTTCACCAAGATAGACCTTCGTGGTGCGTACAACCTTGTGCGCATTAAGCAAGGTGATGAATGGAAAACCGCATTCAATACGCCCGAAGGTCATTTTGAGTACTTGGTGATGCCTTTTGGGCTCTCCAATGCGCCTTCAGTTTTTCAGTCCTTTATGCATGACATTTTCCGGAAGTATCTGGATAAATTTTTGATTGTTTATCTGGATGATATTTTGTTTTTTTCTGATAATTGGGATTCGCATGTGGAGCAGGTCAGGTTGGTCTTTAAAATTTTGCGTGAAAATTCTTTGTTTGTCAAGGGCTCAAAGTGTCTCTTTGGTGTACAGAAGGTTCCCTTTTTGGGGTTCATTTTTTCCCCTTCTGCTGTGGAGATGGACCCAGTCAAGGTCCGAGCTATTCTTGATTGGACTCAGCCCTCGTCAGTTAAGAGTCTTCAGAAGTTCTTGGGCTTCGCTAACTTCTACCGTCGTTTTATCGCTAATTTTTCTAGCATTGTGAAACCTTTGACGGATATGACCAAGAAGGGCTCCGATGTAGCTAACTGGGCTCCTGCTGCCGTGGAGGCTTTCCAGGAGTTGAAACGCCGGTTTACTTCGGCGCCTGTTTTGTGCCAGCCTGACGTCTCACTTCCCTTTCAGGTTGAGGTGGATGCTTCGGAGATTGGGGCAGGGGCCGTTTTGTCGCAGAGAGGCCCTGGTTGCTCTGTTATGAAACCTTGTGCCTTTTTCTCTAGGAAGTTTTCGCCTGCCGAGCGAAATTATGATGTGGGCAATCGGGAGTTGTTGGCCATGAAATGGGCATTTGAGGAGTGGCGTCATTGGCTCGAGGGTGCTAAGCATCGTGTGGTGGTCTTGACTGATCACAAAAATCTGATGTATCTCGAGTCTGCTAAACGCCTTAATCCGAGACAGGCCTGCTGGTCATTGTTTTTCTCCCGCTTTGATTTTGTTGTCTCGTATTTACCAGGTTCAAAGAATGTGAAGGCCGATGCTCTTTCTAGGAGCTTTGTGCCTGATGCTCCTGGAGTCGCTGATCCTGTTGGTATTCTTAAAGATGGAGTTATCTTGTCAGCTATTTCTCCGGATCTGCGACGTGTGTTGCAGAGATTTCAGGCTGATAGGCCTGAGTCTTGTCCACCTGACAGACTGTTTGTCCCGGATAAGTGGACCAGCAGAGTCATTTCCGAGGTTCATTCCTCGGTGTTGGCAGGTCACCCGGGAATTTTTGGCACCAGAGATCTGGTGGCCAGGTCCTTTTGGTGGCCTTCCTTGTCAAGGGATGTGCGGTCATTTGTGCAGTCCTGTGGGACTTGTGCTCGAGCTAAGCCTTGCTGTTCTCGTGCCAGCGGTTTGCTCTTGCCCTTGCCTGTCCCGAAGAGACCTTGGACACATATCTCCATGGATTTCATTTCTGATCTTCCGCTATCTCAGGGCATGTCCGTTATCTGGGTGATATGTGATCGCTTCTCCAAGATGGTCCATTTGGTTCCTTTGCCTAAGCTGCCTTCCTCTTCCGATCTGGTTCCTGTGTTTTTCCAGAACGTGGTTCGTTTGCACGGCATCCCTGAGAATATTGTGTCTGACAGAGGATCCCAGTTCGTTTCCAGGTTCTGGCGATCCTTTTGTAGTAGGATGGGCATTGATTTGTCGTTTTCGTCTGCTTTCCATCCTCAGACTAATGGACAGACGGAGCGAACCAATCAGACTTTGGAGGCTTATTTGAGGTGTTTTGTCTCTGCTGATCAGGACGATTGGGTGACATTCTTGCCGTTGGCTGAGTTTGCCCTTAATAATCGGGCTAGTTCCGCCACCTTGGTTTCGCCTTTTTTCTGCAACTCTGGTTTCCATCCTCGCTTTTCTTCGGGTCATGTGGAGCCTTCTGACTGTCCTGGGGTGGATTCTGTGGTGGATAGGTTGCAGCAGATCTGGAATCATGTGGTGGACAACTTGAAGTTGTCACAGGAGAAGGCTCAGCGCTTTGCTAACCGCCGCCGCGGTGTGGGTCCCCGACTACGTGTTGGGGATTTGGTGTGGCTTTCTTCCCGCTTTGTTCCTATGAAGGTCTCCTCTCCCAAATTTAAACCTCGTTTTATTGGGCCTTACAAGATATTGGAAATCCTTAATCCTGTATCTTTTCGTCTGGATCTTCCTGTGTCGTTTGCTATTCACAATGTATTTCATAGGTCCTTGTTGCGGCGGTACATTGTGCCTGTAGTTCCTTCTGCTGAGCCTCCTGCTCCGGTGTTGGTTGAGGGCGAGTTGGAGTACGTGGTGGAGAAGATCTTGGATTCTCGCCTCTCCAGGCGGAGGCTTCAGTACCTGGTCAAGTGGAAGGGCTATGGTCAGGAGGATAATTCCTGGGTGGTCGCCTCTGATGTTCATGCGGCCGATTTAGTTCGTGCCTTTCATGCCGCTCATCCTGATCGCCCTGGTGGTCGTGGTGAGGGTTCGGTGACCCCTCACTAAGGGGGGGGTACTGTTGTGAATTTGCTTTTTGCTCCCTCTAGTGGTTACTAGTTTTTTGACTCTGGTTTTTCTGTCATTCCTTTTATCCGCACCTGGGTCGTTAGTTAGGGGTGTTGCTATATAAGCTCCCTGGACCTTCAGTTCTATGCCTGGCAACGTAGTTATCAGAGCTAGTCTGCTGTGCTCTTGTCTACTGATCCTGGTTCCAGTTATATCAGCTAAGTCTGCCTTTTGCTTTTTGCTATTTGTTTTGGTTTTGTATTTTTGTCCAGCTTGTTCCAAATCTATATCCTGACCTTTGCTGGAAGCTCTAGGGGGCTGGTGTTCTCCCCCCGGACCGTTAGACGGTTCGGGGGTTCTTGAATTTCCAGTGTGGATTTTGATAGGGTTTTTGTTGACCATATAAGTTACCTTTCTTTATTCTGCTATCAGTAAGCGGGCCTCTCTGTGCTAAACCTGGTTCATTTCTGTGTTTGTCATTTCCTCTTACCTCACCGTCATTATTTGTGGGGGCTTCTATCCAGCTTTGGGGTCCCCTTCTCTGGAGGCAAGAAAGGTCTTTGTTTTCCTCTACTAGGGGTAGCTAGATTCTCCGGCTGGCGCGTGTCATCTAGAATCAACGTAGGAATGATCCCCGGCTACTTCTAGTGTTGGCGTTAGGAGTAGATATATGGTCAACCCAGTTACCACTGCCCTATGAGCTGGATTTTTGTACTCTGCAGACTTCCACGTTCCTCTGAGACCCTCGCCATTGGGGTCATAACAGGAAGGTATCCTTCCACAATGTATTCCTCACAATGTATTCCTGTGAGAAAATAGTCCCTAGTCTCACTTTATGCCATTTCTGTGTGAGATATTTTCCCAGGCAACAATTGCCATAAAGTGAGACTCAGAGGTTACTATAGTTCAGTGATGCACTGCAGGAGCCATTGGCTCCTGTCAGTGTGTCACTGAGGGTCCTATAGAGCTGTGACATCACCCGATGTCACTGTTCTATAGGGGAGATCGTCGTGGGACACTCGTTATTAATTGGACTACGGCGGACAGGTAGTATACGGTTTATTATTTTACGTTTTTTGCAGGCGCTGAAGTATGGTAAGTATGGTTAAATGAAGAATATTAAAATACATTTTTCCTAATGTGTGTGTGTTTTATTAACCCTTTATTACTATTGGATTAATAACGGATAGGCGTCTTATTGACGCCTCTCCGTTATTAACCCGGCTTAATGTCACTTTACAATAGCAAGGTGACATTAATCCCTTATTACCCCATATCCCACCGCTACACGGGAGTGAGAAGAGAGGGGCTAAGTGCCGGAATTGGCGCATCTTACAGATACGCCATTTGCGGGGCGGCTGCGTACTGGTATTTGTAGCCGGGGGGACCAATATCCATGGCCCCTCTCTGGCTATGAATATCAGCCCGCAGCTGTCTGCGTAGCCTTTCTGGCTATAAAATATAGGGGGACCCCACGTCATTTTTTGGGGGGGTCCCCCTATTTTAATAGCCAGTAAAGGCTACGCAGACAGCTGAGGGCTGATATTTATAGCAGGCTACAAATATTGGCCCCCGGCAGTCGGCTTTCCCCCTCTGGTGCAGAAAATTGTGTGGGAGCCCACACTGTTTTTTTCCGTTTTTTTATTAAATTAAACACTTATTTATGCCTCTTTCAGGCTATGCGTCGGGCGGACGTACTGACCAGCACGTTGTTAAATTTGTGCACGTGGACAGGGGATGCATCCGTTGCACGATGGACGCGACGTGTGGCCATCCGTCGCAATCCATCACTAAGACAAGTCTATGGGTAAAGAACGCATCCTGCGAGCACATTTGCAGGATCCGTTTTTTTCCCAAAAAGACGGATTGCTAAAAATGCAAGTGTGAAAGTAGCCTTAGAAACATCGGTCTTTCTATTATATATCTATGGCTATATCTATCTATAGATATATTTATAGATAGATATATCTATAGATACATAGATGTATCTATCCATATATATGGCTGCTTTCACACATCAGGTTTTTGCCGTCAGGCACAATCCGGTGAGTTTTGAAAAAAACGGATCCATTTTTTTCCGCCGGATCCGTTTTTTTCTCATAGAGTTGTATTAGCGCCGGATTGCGCCTGATGGCCACACGTTTCATCCGTTTTTTGCCGGATCGGTCAAAAAAGCTGTTTGCGCCGGACGGAAAACACATACAGAGGAACATTTTTTCTGTCCGGCGAAAAAACGCACAGCGACAGATCCGGGAAAAAACATATGAAACTGAGATGTGAAATGATGAATCCGGCCTCGGAATCCGTTTTTTTCATGCATGTTTCCTTTCAAATCATGCACATTTTCCATTTATTTATTTATTTCCAAAAACTGCATCAAAATCGCGCAAAAACTGCACCAAAAACAGCATCAAAACTGCACCAAAAACTGCATCAAAACCTGGTGCAGTTTTAGTGCGGTTTTGATGCAGTTTTTGGTGCAGTTTTGCAGTTTTGGTGTGGTTTTGATGGAGTTTTTGGTGTGGTTTTGATGCAGTTTTTGGTGCAGTTTTTGCGCGGTTTTGATGCAGTTTTTGGTGCGGTTTTGGTGCAGTGTTGATGCAATTTTGGTGCGGTTTTGATGCAGTTTTTGGTGCGGTTTTGATGTAGTTTTTGGTGTAGTTTTGATGCGTTTTTTATGCACGGTTTTGATGCATTTTTTTATTCGCTTTTGGTGCGGTTTTTGCATGTTTTTTATGTGTTTTGGTGCGTTTTTGAAAGCTCAATAAAGATGTATTATTGAACAACAAAAAAAAGATTTGTGATGTCATTGTCCAACCTCCTCTTTTACATTTGCCCTGCCCACACTCCATTACACACACAGATAGATAGATGATAGATGAAATGGATAGACAGATCTACATATAGATAGATCTATAGATGCATACATCTATCTATTCATATATATATCTATAGATATATCTGGATAGATATATCTATTGATAGATGTATGGATAGCGTAGGGTGTGTGTAAACTGTCCAGATTAAATCCTAATTAGTTGCAGATTGGATGCTGCGTACTTGTAGTCCCATTGGATGATGCCTGCACACACACCCCAAAAGACCCCCCATACAGCCCCTCACACACCCGAACAGTCCTGCACACACCCGAACAGCTCCGCACACACACGAACAGTCCCGCACACATCCGAACAGCCCGCAGACCCAGCACACACATACACGCACACAGTCACCGCCCACATTCCGCCCACACACTTCCCTCCTCCCGAACTGCAGCGTTTCTCGGACCCACATCCGCAGCAAAACTGCAGATCTTTTTTATATCTGCGGTTTTGCTGCGGATGTGCCCGAATCAATGAAAGTCTAAAGGTGCAGAAACGCTGCAGATCCACACAAAAGGAGTGACATGCTGCGAGAAAAAAAAGCTGCGTTTCGGTGCGGCTTTTTCCGCAGCATGTGCACAACAAGTCTGCGGCTCCCATAGACTTACATTGGTTGTGCACTACACTGCGGATTTGATGCAATTCTGTGCGGCAAAAAACGCTGCGGATCTGCAATCAAATCCGCAACGTGTGGACACAGCCTTAACATTTAGTGAACCTAGCAAAAAAGCCAAGCAAAAAACAAGTGTGGGATTGCACTTTTTTTGCAATTTCATTGCACTTTGAATTTTTTTCACATTTTCTGTTACCCGACATGGTAAAACCAATGGTGTCGTTCAAAAGTAGAACTTGTCCCGCAAAAGATAAGCCCCCACATGGCCATACTGACGGAAATATTATGGCTCTGGAAAGAAGGGGAGCGATAAATGAAAACAAAATAGCTCCAGGGGTGAAGCGGTTTAGAAACATGGATATGGACATATATATAGAAATAGACATAGATATATAGATATATCTGTATGTATCTATCTATCCATCCTATATCTATCTATCTATCTATCCATCTATCTGTGTAATGGAGTATGGGTTGGACAAATGTAAAAGAGGAGGTTGGACAGAAATTACATCACAAATCTTTTTGAAGATAGAGGAGGGAGAGGAGGGAGGAGTTGGGGTGTGTTTTGGAGTGGGTGTGCCAGGTGCAGAGTTACAGGCGAGTGCAATGCATCATGGAACTTGTAGTATTAGAGCACAGTAAGTCAGATGAAAGGAAGTTGTCAATTAACCCCATGAGAGCTGGATCCAGCACTAAAGATGTGCTGCTACAGCATGATAAAAGGTAATATTGTTAAAATAAACACAGTAGATGTTTTCAGTGGCACATAATAGCAAGATTTATGAAAAAAAAAAAAAAAAGGTTATAGTAGTGGACAACTTCTTTAATTCTCTAAATGCTTTCTTTTTGTCACTTATTGCGCCCCTTACAGCTCTATTTAGCCATATTGGTTTCCTCCTATTTCTAGTATGTTTATTCCCATACGGTATATACTGTGCACAGGTCCTATCCAGGATGCTAATAAACGTCTCCCATTTTCTTTGGGTATTTTTATGTCTCAGGATATCGTCCCAGTTAATTGCACCAAGATCATCTTTCATCCAGTGGAAATTTGCCCTCCTGAAGTTTAGTGTCCGTGTAACCCCTCTACTACACATCTTATTAAAGGATACATGAAAACTTATTATTTTGTGATCACTATTCCCCAAGTGACCCCCAACCCTTATATTTGATATGCGGTCTGGCCTGTTGGTTAATATTAGGTCTAGCAGTGCCCCCCTTCTTGTTGGGTCCTGAACCAGTTGTAAAAGGTAATTGTCTCTCATAGTTGTCAAAAACCGATTGCCTTTGCTGGAACTGCAGGTTCTGTTCCCCAATCTATTTCAGGGTAGTTGAAGTCCCCCATAATTATGACTTCTCCTTGAGTCGCAGCTTCATCTATTTGCTTTACGAGGATTTTCTCCGTTGCTTCCATTATTTTTGGAGATTTATAACAAACCCCTATCAGTAATTTATTATTTTTCTCCCCTCCCCTTATCTCCACCCACAGGGACTCTACATTTTCATTAAATTCACCTATATTATCACGCCGGATGGGTTTTAAGGACGATTTTACATACAGACACACCCCTCCCCCTCGCTTATCTGTACGGTCATTTCTGAAAAGGCTATAGCCCTGTAAGTTAACAGCCCAGTCATGGCTCTCATCCAGCCATGTTTCAGATATCCCCACCATGTCATAATTATGCTCCAACAACATTAATTCTAATTCGTCCATTTTGTTGGCGAAGCTTCTGGCATTAGTATACATACACTTTATATATCTCTGTGTACCTCTATTCTTTCTTAAATTATTAACTGTTCTAACCCCACCCCCCAAGCCACCGCCGATGTTCCTCTCTGTACCTCTATTCTTTCTTAAATTATTAACTGTTCTAACCCCACCCCCCCATGCCACTGCTACCCCCAACTTCCTTATTTGTGCCCAGGTCTCTATCTGCACTATCATCCGCTCCTATAAAATGAATACCCTCCCCCCAATCCCTAGTTTAAACACTCCTCCAACCTTCTAGCCATTTTCTCCCCCAGCACAGCTGCACCTTCCCCATTGAGATGCAGCCCGTCCCTAGCGTAGAGCCTGTAGCCAACTGAGAAGTTGGCCCAGTTCTGCAGGAACCCAAACTCCTCCTTCCTACACCAATTCTTGAGCCACTTATTACACCTCCCTAATCTTCTGTTGCCTCTCTGGCGTGGCACGTGGTACAGGCAGTATTTCGGAAAATACCACATTGGAGGTCCTTGCTTTCAGCTTGCAGCCTAATTCCCTGAAATCATCTTTAAGGATTTTCCACCTACCTCTAACTTTGTCATTTGTGCCAATGTGCACCATGACCGCTGGGTCCTCACCAGCCCCTCCCAGTAATCTGTCCACCCGATCAGTGATGTGTCGGACTCGAGCGCCAGGTAGGCAGCACACCGTTCGACGATCCCTGTCTTTGTGACAGATTGCCCTATCTGTTCCCCTAATAATTGAGTCCCCCACTACCAGCACCTGTCTGGCCTGCCCTGCTCTCCTATTTCCCTCCTTACTGGAGCAGTCACTCCTCCGGCTTTCAGAGGACATGCCTGGCTGCAGCAGTGCTACCCCTGTACTGGCACCCCCCTTATCTGCCAACTTAGCAAACTTATTGGGGTGTACCAGATCAGGACTAGCCTCCCTGGCACTCTTCCCTCTACCCCGCTTCCTAACTGTCACCCAGCTTGCTACTTCACTGTCCTGCAGCTCCATCCTACCATCCCCCCCTCATCTATCCCATTGAACGTCTGCTCAGTGAGCAGAAGTCTCCTCTCCATATTGTCTATGGATCTCAGTGTTGCCAGCTGCACATTTAGATCCAGAATCTTTTTCCCCTCTGCAGCAATCCACCTTGCTGTTCAATGCACTTCCAAAAAATTCTGCTCAGAATTTAGTTTCAGTAGCACCTTTATAAATATACTTAGATAGTTGGTGACATATTCAATACTTATTCACCCTCTACCATACCTCCCAACTCTCCCGGATCCAGCGGGACTGTCCCGATTTTGATAGTCAGCCCCATGATCCCGGGCGGGACATTAGTTGTCCCGCTCTGGTTGGGACGTGTGTATATCACCCGGTCACCTCCCTGAGCCCCTGCACCCACAGAGCAGCATATTGGCTGCTCTGTGTGCACAGGACCTGTGATGAAGTCACAGGATGGGAGGAGTCAGGGGGTCACATGATCGGGAGGACCTCCGTGTACAGGACTCTGCTGGTTGTCATGGCGTTGGAGGTGGGTAAGCGTATGTGTGAGGTCAGGAGGTGTTTACAGTGTGGATGTAGCATAGCCGTGTGTGTATGAGATGTATGGATCGGAGCAGCATGTGAAAGGTGTATGGAGCAGAGTCATGTGTGTAAGACGTGTATGGAGCGGAGCCATGTGTGTAAGAGGTGTGCGTATCGGAGCACAGTGTGAAAGGTGTATGGAGCAGAGTCATGTGTGTAAGACGTGTACGGAGCGGAGCCATGTGTGCAAGAGGTGTGCGGACCGGAGCAGAGTGTGAAAGGTGTATGGCGCAGAGTCGTGTGTATGAAGTGTATGGAGCGGAGCCACGTGTGTAAGAGGTGTGCGGATCAGAGCAGAGTGTGAAAGGTGTATGGAGCAGAGTCGTGTGTATGAAGTGTATGGAGCGGAGCCACGTGTGTAAGAGGTGTGCGGATCGGAGCAGAGTGTGAAAGGTGTATGGAGCAGAGTCGTGTGTGTAAGACGTGTACGGAGTGGTGCCGTGTGTGTACGAGGTGTGCGGATCGGAGCAGAGTGTGAAAGGTGTATGGAGCAGAGTCATGTGTGTAAGACGTGTACGGAGCGGAGCCATGTGTGTAAGAGGTGTGCGGATCGGAGCAGAGTGTGAAAGGTGTATGGAGCATAGTTGTGTGTGTACGAGGTGTATGGAGCGGAGCCACGTGTGTACGAGGTGTACAGAGCAGAGCCACGTGTGTACGAGGTGTGTGGAGCAGAGCCATGTGTGTACAAGGTATATGGAGTGGAGCAGCGTGTGCAATGTGTATGGATCGGAGCCATGTGTGTACGAGGTGTATGGAGAGGAGACGTGTGTGTATGAGGTGTACGGAGCGGAGCCATGTGTGTGCAAGGTATACGGAGCGGAGCAGCGTGTGCAATGTGTACGGAGCAGAGCCGTGTGTGTACGAGGTGTACGGAGTGGAGCCGTGTGTGTATGAGGTGTATGGAGCGGAGCCGTGTGTGTACGAGATGTATGGAGCGGAGCAACGTGTGCAATGTGTACGGAGCGGAGCCATGTGTGTAAGAGGTGTAAGGAGTGGAGCCGTGTGTGTATGAGGTGTACGGAGCGGAGCTGTGTGTGTACGAGGTGTACAGAGCGGAGCCGCATGTGCAAGGTGTATGGAGCGGAGCCATTTGTGTACAAGGTGTACAGAGTGGAGCCGTGTGTGTATGAGGTGTACGGAGCGGAGCCGTGTGTGTATAAGGTGTATGGAGCGGAGCCGTGTGTGTACGGAGTGGAGCCGTGTGTGTATGAGGTGTATGGGGAGGAGCCGTGTGTGTACGAGGTGTACGGAGCGGAGTTGCATGTGTACAAGGTGTACGGAGGGGACGCTGGCTGTGTCGGATCGGAGCAGATATTGCTCCTCGCTCTGACACTGACTGGCACAGGAGACACGGAGAGGTCTTTATCAGTGGCGTATCACAGCTGCAGCGACGTGAGCAGTCAGCGGCACAGCTGGATGACACCATTCAGCGCCGTGGAAGTGGAAGCTGCCAGCTGCTGCGAGGGTGCGCGGTGAAAGGTATGTGTGTAGTGATGGAGAAGGCAATGATGGGGGTGGGGTAACTATGTGTGGCCATTATACTGTACCCAGCATTGTGTGGGGCCATTATACTGTACTCAGCATTATGTGTGGCCATTATACTGTATGGACCATCACACGGGGCAAGTATCCTGTACGCAGCATCATGTGGGGCCATTATACAGTATGGAGCATAATGTGGCCATTATACAGTGTGTGGCCATTATACAGTATGCAGCATCATGTGTGGCCATTATACAGTACGAAGCATCATGTGGGGCTATTATACAGTATGGAGCATAATGTGGCCAGTATACAGTATGGAGCATCATGTGTGGCCATTATACAGTATGGAGCATCATGTGTGGCCATTATACAGTATGGAGCACTGTGTGGCCATTATAAAGTATGGAGCACTGTGTGGCCAATATACAGTATGGAGCATCATGTGGAGCCATTATACAGTATGGAGCATTATGTGTGGCCATTATATAGTATGGGGCACTGTGTGGCCAATATACAGTATGGAGCATCATGTGTGGCCATTATACAGTATGGAGCATCATGTGTGGCCATTATACAGTACGCAGCATCATGTGTGGCCATTATACAGTATGAAGCATCATGTGGGGCTATTATACAGTATGGAGCATAATGTGGCCATTATACAGTATGGAGCTTTTTGTGTGGCCATTATACAGTATGGAGCATCATGTGTGGCCATTATACAGTATTGAGCATCATGTGTGGCCATTATACAGTATGGGGCATCATGTGAGGCCATTATACAGTATGGAGCATCATATGTGGCCATTATACAGTATGGAGCACTGTGTGGCCATTATACAGTATGGAGCACTGTGTGGCCAATATACAGTATGGAGCATCATGTGGAGCCATTATACAGTATGGAGCATTATGTGTGGCCATTATACAGTATGGGGCACTGTGTGGCCAATATACAGTATGGAGCATCATGTGTGGCCATTATACAGTATGGAGCATCATGTGTGGCCATTATACAGTACGCAGCATCATGTGTGGCCATTATACAGTATGAAGCATCATGTGGGGCTATTATACAGTATGGAGCATAATGTGGCCATTATACAGTATGGAGCTTTTTGTGTGGCCATTATACAGTATGGAGCATCATGTGTGGCCATTATACAGTATTGAGCATCATGTGTGGCCATTATACAGTATGGGGCATCATGTGAGGCCATTATACAGTATGGAGCATCATATGTGGCCATTATACAGTATGGAGCACTGTGTGGCCATTATACAGTATGGAGCACTGTGTGGCCAATATACAGTATGGAGCATCATGTGGAGCCATTATACAGTATGGAGCATTATGTGTGGCCATTATACAGTATGGGGCACTGTGTGGCCAATATACAGTATGGAGCATCATGTGTGGCCATTATACAGTATGGAGCATTATGTGTGGCCATTATACAGTATGGGGCACTGTGTGGCCAATATACAGTATGGAGCATCATGTGTGGCCATTATACAGTATGGAGCATCATGTGTGGCCATTATACAGTATGGAGCATCACGTGTGGCCATTATACAGTAAGCAGCATCATGTGGCCATTATACAGTACGCAGCATCATGTGGGGCTATTATACAGTATGGAGCATAATGTGGCCATTATACAGTATGGAGCATCATGTGTAGCCTTTATACAGTATGGAGCATCATGTGGCTATTATACAGTATGGAGCATCATGTGTGGCCATTATACAGTATGGAGCACTGTGTGGCCATTATACAGTATGGAGCACCGTGTGGCCAATATACAGTATGGAGCATCATGTGGATCCATTATACAGTATGGAGCATCATATGTGGCCATTATACAGTATTCAGCATCATATGGGCCCATTATACTGTATGGAGCATCACATGGGGCCAGTACACTGTACGCAGCATCATTTGGGGCCATTATACAGTATGGAACATCATGTGTGGCCATTATACAGTAAGGAGCATCATGTGTGGCTGTTATACAGTATGGAGCATCATGTGTGGCCATTATACAGTATGGAGCATCATGTGTGGCCATTATACAGTATGGAGCATCATGTGTGGCCATTATACAGTATGGAGCGTCATGTGTGGCCATTATACAGTATGGAGCGTCATGTGTGGCCATTATACAGTATGGAGCATCATGTGTGGCCATTATACAGTATGGAGCATCATGTGTGGCCATTATACAGTATGGAGCGTCATGTGTGGCCATTATACAGTATGGAGCGTCATGTGTGGCCATTATACAGTATGGAGCGTCATGTGTAGCCATTATACAGTATGGAGCATCATGTGTGGCCATTATACAGTATGGAGCATTATGTGGGGCCATTATACAGTACGCAGCATCATGTGGCCATTATACAGTACACAGCATCATGTGGGGCTGTTATACAGTATGGAGCATAATGTGGCCATTATACAGTATGGAGCATCATGTGTAGCCATTATACAGTATGGAGCATCATGTGGCTATTATACAGTATGGAGCATCATGTGTGGCCATTATACAGTATGGAGCACTGTGTGGCCATTATACAGTATGGAGCACCGTATGGCCAATATACAGTATGGAGCATCATGTGGAGCCATTATACAGTATGGAGCATCATGTGTGGCCAGTTGTCATGGTTCTCAACACACAGAGAACATAGTTGAGCATACAAAAAGGACTAGCTCTTGGAAGATGGGAACTCGAGCTGACCGTGAGCTAAACCTATCACAACAACTGAAAGTGGCCGGGTAGCGTGCCTACGTTTTATCCCTAGACGCCCAGCGCCAGCCGGAGAACTGACTGACCCTAGCAGAGGAAAATACAGACCTGGCTCACCTCTAGAGAAATTTTCCCCAAAAGGCGGACAGTAGCCCCCACAAATATTGTCGGTGATATTAGAGGAAATTGACATACGAAGTATGAAAATAGGTTTAGCAAAATTGAGGTCCGCTTACTAGATAGAAGGAAGACAGAAAAGGGGACTTCACGGCCAGCTGAAAACCCTATTCAAAATTCCATCCTGAAATTACTTTAGAACTCTAATATCAACTCATGACACCAGAGTGGCAATTTCAGTTCACAAGAGCTTCCAGTCTCAGAAATATTCAAACACAGAGAACTGGAACAAAAATGCAAACAAACTTAGGACAAAAATCCAACTTAGCTGAAAGTATACATACATAAAAAATCCAGCACGTCATATTCACTGGGGCCAAGGACGTACAATCCCAAACCTTCCCCATATATCAGAGCGGCATATTGCCAGGTGAAATACTCCAAACTACAATTTTTCCACCAAAGAAATAGAGTACAGATATCACCAACACATCAACTTAGAAAAAAATTCATTTTTATTAAGCATTTAATATAATAGCATACAAAAAACAAATATCTAGAGGAACAACAGTTGAACACTCAAAGGGAGGAACACTGCTACCATATGTAAGACTTGGTATAGCATATGTCAATATATTATATAAGGGAGAATTCCGTTACTGCTGGTGCTTCAATATAGAAAAAATCCGGCTCTCATCATAATAATACAACAAGGAACATCACCCTGATCTCAATGGTATCCAACATATATATCTCTGACATCAGTGCTTACCCATTGTAGGTCTGAAGCCCAGCGCCAGCCGGAGAACTGACTGACCCTAGCAGAGGAAAATACAGACCTGGCTCACCTCTAGAGAAATTTTCCCCAAAAGGCGGACAGTAGCCCCCACAAATATTGTCGGTAATATTAGAGGAAATTGACATACGAAGTATGAAAATAGGTTTAGCAAAATTGAGGTCCGCTTACTAGATAGAAGGAAGACAGAAAAGGGGACTTCACGGCCAGCTGAAAACCCTATTCAAAATTCCATCCTGAAATTACTTTAGAACTCTAATATCAACTCATGACACCAGAGTGGCAATTTCAGTTCACAAGAGCTTCCAGTCTCAGAAATATTCAAACACAGAGAACTGGAACAAAAATGCAAACAAACTTAGGACAAAAATCCAACTTAGCTGAAAGTAGTCTAGGAGCAGGAACATGCAACAGAAATGCTTCTGGTAACATTGTTGGCCGGCATAGAAATGACTGAGGAGCAAGGCTAAATAGAAACTCCCACATCCTGATGGAAACAGGTGAACAGAGGAGATGACAAACCCACGTTCAGTACCACCAGTGACCACCGGGGGAGCCCAGAAACCAAATTCACAACAGTACCCCCCCCCTCAAGGAGGGGGCACCGAACCCTCACCAGAACCACCAGGGCGATCAGGATGAGCCCTATGAAAGGCACGGACCAAATCGGAGGCATGAACATCAGAGGCTGTCACCCAAGAATTATCCTCCTGACCGTAGCCCTTCCACTTGACCAAATACTGAAGTCTCCGTCTGGAAACACGGGAGTCCAAGATCTTCTCCACAACGTACTCCAACTCACCCTCAACCAACACCGGAGCAGGAGGCTCAACGGAAGGCACAACAGGTACCTCATACCTGCGCAACAATGACCGATGGAAGACATTATGAATAGAAAAAGATGCAGGGAGGTCCAAACGAAAGGACACAGGGTTAAGAATCTCCAATATCTTGTACGGGCCGATGAACCGAGGCTTAAACTTAGGAGAAGAAACTTTCATAGGGACAAACCGAGAAGATAACCACACCAAATCCCCAACACAAAGACGAGGACCAACACGACGACGGCGGTTGGCAAAATGCTGAGTCTTCTCCTGGGACAACTTCAAATTGTCCACCACCTGCCCCCAAATCTGATGCAACCTCTCCACCACAGCATCCACTCCAGGACAATCCGAAGGCTCCACCTGACCGGAAGAGAAACGAGGATGAAACCCCGAATTACAGAAGAAAGGAGAAACCAAAGTGGCAGAACTAGCCCGATTATTGAGGGCAAACTCCGCCAAGGGCAAGAAGGCAACCCAATCATCCTGATCCGCAGAGACAAAACACCTCAAATAAGTCTCCAAGGTCTGATTAGTTCGCTCGGTCTGGCCATTAGTCTGAGGATGGAAAGCAGACGAAAAAGACAAATCAATGCCCATCCTAGCACAGAACGCTCGCCAAAATCTAGACACGAATTGGGTCCCCCTGTCAGAAACGATATTCTCCGGAATACCATGCAAGCGAACCACATTTTGAAAAAACAGAGGAACCAACTCGGATGAGGAAGGCAACTTAGGCAAGGAAACCAAATGGACCATCTTAGAGAAACGGTCACACACCACCCAGATGACAGACATCTTCTGAGAAACAGGGAGATCAGAAATAAAATCCATCGAGATGTGAGTCCAAGGCCTCTTCGGAATAGGCAAGGGCAACAACAATCCACTAGCCCGAGAACAACAAGGCTTGGCCCGAGCACAAACATCACAAGACTGCACAAAACCTCGCACATCTCGTGACAGGGAAGGCCACCAGAAGGACCTAGCCACCAACTCCCTGGTACCAAAGATTCCAGGATGCCCTGCCAACGCAGAAGAATGGACCTCCGAGATGACTCTACTGGTCCAATCATCAGGAACAAACATTCTACCAGGTGGGCAACGATCAGGTCTATCCGCCTGAAACTCCTGCAAGGCCCGTCGCAGGTCTGGGGAAACAGCAGATAAAATCACTCCCTCCTTAAGGATACCCGTAGGTTCAGAATTACCAGGAGAATCAGGCTCAAAACTCCTAGAAAGGGCATCCGCCTTCACATTTTTAGAACCTGGTAGGTATGAAACCACAAAATTAAACCGAGAGAAAAATAACGACCAGCGCGCCTGTCTAGGATTCAGGCGCCTGGCAGACTCAAGATAAATCAAATTCTTGTGGTCGGTCAATACCACCACCTGATGTCTAGCCCCCTCAAGCCAATGACGCCATTCCTCAAAAGCCCACTTCATAGCTAAGAGTTCACGATTACCAATATCATAATTTCGCTCCGCGGGCGAAAATTTACGAGAAAAGAACGCGCAAGGTCTCATCACGGAGCAGTCGGAACCTTTCTGCGACAAAACCGCCCCAGCTCCAATTTCTGAAGCGTCGACCTCAACCTGAAAAGGAAGAGTAACATCAGGCTGACGCAATACAGGGGTGGAAGAAAAGCGGCGCTTAAGCTCCCGAAAGGCCTCCACAGCAGCAGGGGACCAATCAGCAACATCAGCACCCTTCTTAGTCAAATCAGTCAGTGGTTTAGCAACATCAGAAAACCCAGTTATAAATCGACGGTAGAAATTAGCAAAGCCCAAGAATTTCTGAAGGCTCTTAAGAGAAGAGGGTTGCGTCCAATCGCAAATAGCCTGAACCTTGACAGGATCCATCTCAATGGAAGAGGGGGAAAAAATATACCCCAAAAAAGAAATCTTTTGAACCCCAAAAATGCACTTAGAACCCTTTACACACAAGGAATTAGAGCGCAAAACCTGAAAAACCTTCCTGACCTGCTGGACATGAGAGTCCCAGTCATCCGAAAAAATCAAAATATCATCCAAATACACAATCATAAATTTATCCAAATATTCACGGAAAATGTCATGCATAAAGGACTGAAAGACTGAAGGGGCATTTGAAAGACCAAAAGGCATTACTAAATACTCAAAATGACCCTCAGGCGTATTAAATGCGGTTTTCCACTCGTCCCCCTGCTTAATTCGCACTAAATTATACGCCCCACGAAGATCAATCTTAGAGAACCACTTGGCCCCCTTTATGCGAGCAAACAAATCAGTAAGCAATGGCAAAGGGTACTGATATTTAATTGTGATTTTATTCAAAAGCCGATAATCAATACACGGCCTCAAAGAGCCATCCTTTTTAGATACAAAGAAAAAGCCGGCTCCTAAAGGAGATGACGAAGGACGAATATGTCCCTTTTCCAAGGACTCCTTAATATATTCACGCATAGCAGCATGTTCAGGCACAGACAGATTAAATAAACGACCTTTTGGAAACTTACTGCCCGGAATCAGATCTATTGTACAATCGCAATCTCTGTGCGGAGGCAGTGAACCAAGTTTAGGTTCCTCAAAAACGTCACGATAATCAGATAAGAATTCCGGAATCTCAGAGGGAACAGATGACGAAATGGCAACCAAAGGTACGTCCCCATGAGTCCCCTGACATCCCCAGCTTAACACAGACATTGCTTTCCAGTCGAGGACTGGGTTATGAGATTGCAGCCATGGCAATCCAAGCACCAAAACATCATGTAGATTATACAATACAAGAAAGCGAATAATCTCCTGGTGATCCGGATTAATACGCATAGTCACTTGTGTCCAGTATTGTGGTTTATTACTAGCCAATGGCGTGGAGTCAATACCCTTCAGAGGTATAGGAACTTCCAAAGGCTCTAAATCATAACCACAGCATTTGGCAAAGGACCAATCCATAAGACTCAAAGCGGCGCCAGAGTCGACATAAGCGTCCGCGGTAATTGACGATAAAGAGCAAATCAGGGTCACAGATAGAATAAACTTAGACTGTAAAGTGCTGATTGAAACAGACTTATCAACCTTCTTTGTACGTTTAGAGCATGCTGATATAACATGAGTTGCATCACCACAATAGAAGCATAACCCATTTTTTCGCCTAAAGTTCTGCCGTTCGCTTCTAGACAGAATTCTATCACATTGCATATTCTCTGGCGCCTTCTCAGTAGACACCGCCAAATGGTGCACAGGTTTGCGCTCCCGCAAACGCCGATCAATCTGAATAGCCATTGTCATGGACTCATTCAGACCTGCAGGCACAGGGAACCCCACCATAACATCCTTAATGGCATCAGAGAGACCCTCTCTGAAAATCGCCGCCAGGGCGCACTCATTCCATTGAGTAAGCACAGACCACTTACGAAATTTTTGGCAGTATATTTCCGCCTCATCTGTACCCTGGGACAGGGCCATCAAGGCTTTTTCAGCCTGAATCTCTAAATGGGGTTCCTCATAAAGCAACCCCAAAGCTAGAAAAAATGCATCCACATTGAGCAACGCAGGATCCCCTGGTGCCAAAGCAAATGCCCAATCCTGAGGGTCGCCCCGGAGTAAGGAAATTACAATCCTGACCTGCTGTGCAGGATCTCCAGCGGATCGAAATCTCAGAGACAAAAACAATTTACAATTATGTTTGAAATTCTGAAAGCGAGATCTATCCCCGGAGAAAAATTCAGGTAAAGGGATTCTAGGTTCAGATATTGGAGCATGAATAACAAAATCCTGTAAACTTTGAACCTTATTAGCGAGATTACTCAAACCAGTAGCTAAACTCTGAGGATCCATTTTAATCAGGTGAGATCAGAGCCATTCAAGGATTAGAAGGAGAGAGAGACGAAGGCTGCAGTATAAGCAGAGAAGCAAACTCAGGGGAAAAAAAAAAAAAAATTCTCTGCAGACTTCTAATTCTCTCCTTTCTTCAGCCAATTATTTTAACCCTTGGCCGGCCAAACTGTCATGGTTCTCAACACACAGAGAACATAGTTGAGCATACAAAAAGGACTAGCTCTTGGAAGATGGGAACTCGAGCTGACCGTGAGCTAAACCTATCACAACAACTGAAAGTGGCCGGGTAGCGTGCCTACGTTTTATCCCTAGACGCCCAGCGCCAGCCGGAGAACTGACTGACCCTAGCAGAGGAAAATACAGACCTGGCTCACCTCTAGAGAAATTTTCCCCAAAAGGCGGACAGTAGCCCCCACAAATATTGTCGGTGATATTAGAGGAAATTGACATACGAAGTATGAAAATAGGTTTAGCAAAATTGAGGTCTGCTTACTAGATAGAAGGAAGACAGAAAAGGGGACTTCACGGCCAGCTGAAAACCCTATTCAAAATTCCATCCTGAAATTACTTTAGAACTCTAATATCAACTCATGACACCAGAGTGGCAATTTCAGTTCACAAGAGCTTCCAGTCTCAGAAATATTCAAACACAGAGAACTGGAACAAAAATGCAAACAAACTTAGGACAAAAATCCAACTTAGCTGAAAGTAGTCTAGGAGCAGGAACATGCAACAGAAATGCTTCTGGTAACATTGTTGGCCGGCATAGAAATGACTGAGGAGCAAGGCTAAATAGAAACTCCCACATCCTGATGGAAACAGGTGAACAGAGGAGATGACAAACCCACGTTCAGTACCACCAGTGACCACCGGGGGAGCCCAGAAACCAAATTCACAACAGCCAGTACACTGTACGCAGCATCATTTGGGGCCATTATACAGTATGGAGCATCATGTGTGGCCATTATACAGTATGGAGCATCATGTGTGGCCATTATACAGTATGGAGCATCATGTGTGGCCATTATACAGTATGGAGCATCATGTGTGGCCATTATACAGTATGGAGCATCATGTGTGGCCATTATACAGTATGGAGCGTCATGTGTGGCCATTATACAGTATGGAGCGTCATGTGTGGCCATTATACAGTATGGAGCGTCATGTGTGGCCATTATACAGTATGGAGCGTCATGTGTGGCCATTATACAGTATGGAGCATCATGTGTGGCCATTATACAGTATGGAGCATTATGTGGGGCCATTATACAGTATGGAGCATCATGTGTGGCCATTATACAGCATGGAGCACTGTGTGGCCATATTTTTTTGTTTATAATTATTGTTTACGAAACATTGTGATCAGAAGTGCTAAATGGGTGTGGTTGGGGCGTGACTAGTTGTGAAATGGGTGTGGTCAGAGGTGTGGTCTAAAATTTGCTGCAGCGCGCTGCGCGCGCCACTAACTATATATATATATATATATACAGCTCTGGCAAAAATTTAGAGACCACTGCAAAATGTTCAGTTTGTCTGTTTTTTCTCTTTATAGGTATATTTCTGAGTAAAATTTAAATTGTTCCTTTATTCTATAAACTTCTGACCACAGGTCTCTGAATTTCCAATCAATTATTCAATCAGAACTCAAATAATGCAAAGAAAACAAGTTCATAATCATTTAGAAACAGCAATAATAATGTTTTTACTCAGGAAGAATTCAGAAATCAATATTTTGCGGAATAGCCATGATTTTTAATCATAGCTTTCATGCGTCTTGGCATGCTTTCCACCAGTCTTTCACACTGATTCTGGCCAAAAATTTAAGTTCATCTTTGTTTGATGGCTTGTGACTATCCATCATCTATTACATTCCAGAGGTTTTCATTGGGGTTCAGGTCTGGAGATTGGGCAAGTTTATTAAAACTGCATAAACCATTCAGGAAGACAAAAGAACAGTCTTTTCCGGCACAAAGTGAAAACACAATGTAAAAAGTCCATACAATATAGCGGGTCCACCAGCTTATGATAGTGTCCGGTTCTTTAGGCCTTAGTATAGACCAACACATGGGAGATCGACACATCTCCAGACCTAGACAGTGAATGAGACACTCGGTCTCCATTTTATCTACCAAACCACGCCCCTGTGAGCAGTCATTAGCAGCCATCTCTTTTGAAAAGATTCTTGAAAAGATGTGGACCATCTCCCGGGCTATTCACCTTGTGGAAGAGTTTCGTAGTGGTATGGCCTAAAGGTACCATCAAGATATACTGATGTCCTCTGGCAAACTTGAGAAGGGGTCCCACTAGATCCATGGCTATTCGATCAAATGGTACCTCAATAATAGGCAGCGGCACTAAGGGGCTGTAGGAGTGAGCTACTGGGGATGTCAGCTGGCAGGTGGGACATGACTTACAATAATTTAAGATTTCTCTGTGATAACCGGGCCAATAGAAACTCTGGAGGATCCATTCTACACCCAGATGACCAACTAACACATGTGCATGGGTCTGACACCTTGAGTCTGTATGGCCCTGGCACCAGTAACTGCTCAATTACCTCACCTCTCAGCTAGGTGACCCGGTATAGTAACTCCACATTTACAGCATGGGTATTGGGTGTCAGCCCCAGCTCTTGAGCAACCCCATTAAGTACCGGTCTCCATTTTATCTGACAAACCATGCCCCTAGGGTGGGAATATGTGAGCAGTCATTAGCAGCGATCTCTTTTGACTGCTCATAAAACCCAATCCTGAAATGGCCTAATAACTCGCTCAGCTCTATATGTGCTGGAGCATGCTTTCCGTGCTCACATCACCGAAGTTACCAACTGTAATGATACATATCTCCCCTCAAGGACCCATCCAGTGGCCATCTTACAATATGTAATTTGTTAACCCATAACATGAAAGTAAGGTTAATATTATAACTTTCATTAAAAAAATCTTCAGTTTTACTTAAAGTAGTTTATGCAAAAATGAATACACCACACAAGAAAATCAAATTTATCTAGTATTTTGTATGACCTCCATGATTTATCCTAGGCATAGAATGAACAATTTTGAACTTCTTTTTCATTCTTCAAGAATTATGTTTTTTAGAACCTGGATGCTGGAGGAGAGTGATGCTCAACTTGTATCTTTAGAATTCCCCATAGATGTCTGATTGGGTTCAGATCAGGGGACACTTGGCTACTGAATCCTGAATCAAATTCACTCTGTTCATCTTCAGAAATGCAACAGTGTCCTCAAATATGTGTCTTTTTTTATTAATATCATGTTAGAAAAGTGCATATCTACCAAGCAAGGAATTATGGTAGCATCTTCTCTTTCGATGTAGAGCAGTAAATCTGCTAATTCATGATACCATCAATGAAATGTAGCTCCCCGACACCAGCAGCACTCATGCAGCCCCACGTAGGGCTACTGCCATCACCATGTTTTACTGTAGGTACCATGCATTTTTCTTTGTACTTCTCACCTTTGCAAAATCACAGTTTTGATGCCAGCAGTTCCAAAACTATTTATCTTGGTTTCATTACTCCAGATTTCTTTCAGCATGGGTCCTGGCAAATTGCAGGAGGGCTTTTTTGTGCATGTGCTTTAAAGGAATTCTGTCATGAGCATATTGTTACCTCATCTGAGAGTAGCATGATGTAGACAAAGAGACAGGTGGTGGTGGTGGTGGTAGTAGCCCAGGATGCCCAAGAATACACTGATCTGCTTCTTTGAGAAGGGTTGTGGCCAACTCTGAATCACGTCAACCTTACTTATTTATGGCTTCATTTCTACTCTGCAAATGACATAGCCTAAGTATGTATCTTCCTCCAAGCCCATGGCACATTTCTTTGGGTTTATAAAAAACTCTGCCTTCCATAGAGCATTAAGTATCACCTGGACTTTGCTCAGATGGTTTCCCCAATCCTACTGAAGATCACAATGTCATCCAGGTAGGTAACTGTTTACTTCTTGTGGGGAGCTAGGATCAAGTCCATGACTTTATGGAAGGCGGACAGAGCTCTTTGCAACCCAAACGGCATCCTTGTGTATTGGAAACAACCATCTGGCATTAAGAAAGCCGTCTTCTCCATGGCATCTTGAGACAAGGGAATTTGCCAATACCCTTTTGTGAGGTCAAGTGTTTCATCGACACCTGTTCTGTGACCTGTTCTCGGAGTTGCTGGGGCGTGCACAGGTGCTGGAGCATGAATTTTATACAGAGCTGCACATAAGAGTGAATCTCAAGCCATATAGGATTCCCGAAGCACACCATGAGGTAATCTCAAACAAGGTGAAGAGAATACAAAACTTCGGCGTGATAGAGGAGTCCAAAAGTGGATGGTCGTGTAGCACCTTATATATTTATTAAGGTTGAAGGAAGACTTTAAGTCCATCTAGTTCAACCCATAGCCTAACCTAACATGCCCTAATATGTTGATCCAGAGGAAGGCAAAAAAACCCATGTGGCAAAAAGTAAGCTCCACATTGGGGAAAAAAAATTAGACTAGTTCCCTGGATCAACGCCCTTTCAAGGAATCTAATATATAACCTGTAACATTATACTTTTCAAGAAAGGCATCCAGTCCCCTCTTAAATTTCAGTAATGAATCACTCATTACAACATCATACGGCAGAGAGTTCCATAGTCTCACTGCTCTTACAGTAAAGAATCTGCGTCTGTTATTATGCTTAAACCTTCTTTCCTCCAGACGAAGCGGATGCCCCCTTATCCCTGTCTCAGGTCTATGATTAAAAAGGTCATCAGACAGGTCTTTGTACTGTCCCCTCATATACTTATACATTAAAATAAGATCACCCCTTAGCCTTCGTTTTTCCAAACTAAATAGCCCCAAGTGTAATAACCTATCTTGGTATTGCAGATCCCCCAGTCCTCTAATAACCTTGGTCGCTCTTCTCTGCACCCGCTCTAGTTCAGCTATGTCTTTCTTATACACCGGAGACCAGAACTGTACACAGTATTCTAAGTGTGGTCAAACTAGTGACTTGTATAGAGGTAAAATTATGTTCTCCTCATGAGCATCTATGCTTCTTTTAATGCATCCCATTATTTTATTTGCTTTTGTAGCAGCTGCCTGACACTGACCACTAAATGTGAGTTTGTCATCCAACCATACACCCAGGTCTTTTTCATTGACGGTTTTGCCCAGAGTTTAGAATTAAGCACATAGTTATACATCTTATTACTTCTACCCAAGTGCATGACCTTGCATTTATCCCCATTAAAGCTCATTTGCCATTTGTCAGCCCAAGCTTCTAGTTTACATAAATCATCCTGTAATATAAAATTGTCCTCCTCTGTGTTGATTACCCTGCAGAGTTTAGTGTCATCTGCAAATATTGAAATTCTGCTCTGTATGCCCCTTACAAGGTCATTAATAAATATGTTAAAAAGAAGAGGGCCCAATACTGACCCCTGTGGTACCCCACTGCTAACCGCGACATAGTCCGAGTGTGCTCCATTAATAACCACCCTTTGTTTCCTGTCCCTGAGCCAGCTCTTAACCCACTTACACATATTTTCCCCTATCCCCATTATTCTCATTTGTATCAACCGTTTGTGTGGCACCGTATCAAAAGCTTTTGAAAAGTCCATATACACTACGTCCACTGCGTTCCCTTGGTCCAGTCCAGAATTTACCTCTTCATAGAAATTGATCAGACTTGTCTGACAGGAACGGTCCCTAGTAAACCCATGTTGATATCGGGTCATGAGGTTATTCCTCTTCAGATACTCCAGTATAGCATCCCTTAGAATGCCCTCCAGGATTTTACCCACAGTAGAGGTTAAGCTTACTGGCCTATAATTACCGAGTTCAGTTTTTGTCCCCTTTTTGAATATTGGCACATTTGCTATACACCAGTCCTGTGGTACAGACCCTGTTATTATGGAATCTTTAAAGATTAAAAATAATGGTCTATCAATGACTGTACTTAATTCCTGCAGTACTCGGGGGTGTATCCCATTCGGGCCTGGAGATTTGTCAATTTTAGTGATTTTTAGACGCCGCCATACTTCCTGCTGGGTTAAGCAGGTGACACTTAATGGGGAATTTTTGTTATCACTTATCATATTGTCTGCCATGGAATTTTCTTGAGTAAATACTGATGAAAAAAGTCATTAAGCAGATTGGCTTTTTCCTCATCCTCATCCACCATTTCACCCAGACTATATTTAAGGGGGCCAACACTATCATTTTTTAGTTTCTTACTATTTACGTAGTTAAATAATATTTTGGGATTATTTTTACTCTCTCTGGCAATGAGTCTCTCTGTCTCAATTTTTGCTGCCATAATTTGCTTTTTACAGAATTTATTTAATTTTCAGTATTTCTTTATTTAATGCCTCATCACTACCTACTTCCTTTAATTCTCTAAATGCTTTCTTTTTGTCACTTATGGCACACCTTACAGCTCTATTTAGCCATATTGGTTTCCTCCTATTTCTAGTATGTTTATTCCCATACGGTATATACTGTGCACAGGTCCTATCCAGGATGCTAATAAACGTCTCCCATTTTCTTTGGGTATTTTTATGTCTCATGATATCGTCCCAGTTAATTGCACTAAGATCATCTCTCATCCATTGGAAATTTGCCTTCCTGAAGTTTAGTGTCCTTGTAACCCCTCTACTACACATCTTATTAAAGGATACATGAAAACTTATTATTTTGTGATCACTATTCCCCAAGTGACCCCCAACCCTTATATTTGATATGCGGTATGGCCTGTTGGTTAATATTAGGTCTAGCAGTGCCCCCCTTCTTGTTGGGTCCTGAACCAGTTGTGAAAGGTAATTGCCGCCGCCACCCCCAACTTCCTTATTTGTGCCCAGGTCTCTATCTGCACTATCTTCCCCGCCTATAAAATGAATACCCTCCCCCCGTTCCCTAGTTTAAACACTCCTCCAACCTTCTAGCCATTTTCTCCCCCAGCACAGCTGCACCTTCCCCATTGAGGTGCAGCCCGTCCCTAGCGTAGAGCCTGTAGCCAACTGAGAAGTTGGCCCAGTTCTGCAGGAACCCAAACCCCTCCTTCCTACACCAATTCTTGAGCCACTTATTAACCTCCCTAATCTTCCGTTGCCTCTCTGGCGTGACACGTGGTACAGGCAGTATTTTGGAAAATACCACGTTGTAAGTCCTTGCTTTCAGCTTGCAGCCTAATTCCCTGAAATCATCTTTAAGGACCTTCCACCTACCTCTAACTTTATCATTTGTGCCAATGTGTACCATGACCGCTGGGTGCTCACCAGCCCCTCCCAGTAATCTGTCAACCCGATCAGCGATGTGTCGGACTCGAGCGCCAGGTAGACAGCACACAGTTTGACGATCTCTGTCTTAGTGACAGACTGCCCTATCTTATCCCCTAATAATTGAGTCCCCCAGTACCAGCACCTGTCTGGCCTGCCCTGCTCTCCTATTTCCCTCCTTACTGGAGCAGACACTTCTCCGGCTTTCAGAGGACATGCCTGGCTGCAGCAGTGCTACCCCTGTACTGGCACCCCCCTCATCCGCCAACTTAGCAAACTTATTGGGGTGTGCCAGATCAGGACTAGCCTCCCTGGCACTCTTCCCTCTACCCGGCCTTCTAACTGTCACCCAGCTTGCTACTTCACTGTCCTGCAGCTCCATCCTACCATCCCCCCCTCATCTATCCCATTGAGCGTCTGCTCAGTGAGCAGAAGACTACTTTCCATATTGTCAATGGATCTCAGTGCTGCCAGCTGCACATTTAGATTCAGAATCTGGGCTTCCAAATGCTCAACGTGCTCACATCTCGCACAGCAGTATGCACCCTCGACCGGCTGATCAAGGACTGCATACATGTGGCAAGATGTGCACGGGATGGCATTAACGATAGTGGAGCACATTTCCTAATGGGGATTGCACCAGACAAAAGCGTTAAATAAAAAAATAAATGCAAAGTATTAATAAAATACAGACAGCAATTTAGTAATTCCTCCCTTGGAAACTCCCTGAATCCAAAGTCACTGAATCACAAGTCACACACTTACCGCCATGCACACTTACCACCGTTCACACTCAGCTCGTTCACACTCGCTAAGCTGAAGATTTAAAGAGATTCTTTTTTTTCTTTTTCTTTCTTTTTCCCCTCAGCAGCAATCCACCTTGCTGTTCAATGCACTTCCAAAAAGGACTTGAGCCACAACCAGCTGCCCCTTATAAACCCTTAATTATAAGCCCCCACCCTAAATTAACCCCTTGTGAATATATCTATTCCCAATTCAGCAACACAGACCAATTCACACAGGTATTTGTTAAAGGCTTTCCAAATACCTCTTCACTGAATCACAAGTCACACTTACCGCCATTCACACTTACACTCAGGTCACACTCAGCTCGTTCACACTCGCTAAGCTGAAGATTTAAAGAGATTCTTTTTTTTTTCTTTCTTTTTCCCCTCAGCAGCAATCCACCTTGCTGTTCAATGCGCTACCATCCTCATCCCAAAGCCCAACGGTGAGTGGCAGTTTTGTAATGACTACCACAGGCTGAATGAAGTGTTCAAATTTGATGCATGCCTGATGCTCCGCGTCAATGAACTCATTGAGAGGCTTGGACTTGTGAGGTACATTACCATTCTCGACCGGGCAACGGGTTACTGGCAGATCCCCATGTCCCAGAATGCCAAAGAGAAGACGGCCTTCTTGATACCTGATGGGTGTTTTCAATATACCAGAATGCTTTTCAGGCTGCCCCAATCACCTCCCAGAGGGCCATGGATTCGATCATAGCTCTACATAAGAAGTATGCCACAGCCTATATCGAAAACATTGTAGTCTTCAGCTCAGACTGGGGTAGTCAACTACCAAAAATACAGGCGATTCTGGAGGTTCTGAGAAAGGCGGGGTTTACCATAAATCTAAAAAAAGTGCCATGGGTAAGGAAGATGCCAAGCAATTAGGCTACATCGTTGGAATTGGCAAAATCAAGCCACAAGTAAACATGGTTGAGGCAATCTAGAAGTGGTGGCAATTACTTTCCAAGAAGCAGGTGAGAGCGTTTCTTAGAATTGTGGGATATTACCAGAGGTTTAACCCAAATTCCACCAAAACTGCCGCACCACTGACGGTTTTTCGTAAAGGCACCAAATCGATGACGATGGCCAAATGGACGGATGAAATTGAAATGGCTTTCCAAGAGTTGAAGCTATCCTTATGTAAACAGCCGGTCCTGGTAGTACCGGACTTCAGTAAAAAATTTGTGGTCTAGACAGGTGATTCAGGGTTGAGAGCTGTGCTGTCTCAGTAGATAAATGGTGAAGAACATCCCATCTTGTATCTGTCGGAAGCTCTCTTCCTGAGTGAAAAACTATGCCATTGTCGAGAAACAGTGCTTAGGCATCAAATGGGTCATGGATACTCTGAAATACTACCTACTAGGTTGAAGGTTTAAACTGGTGTCAAAAAAGAAAAGGGTAAAGAAGGGTAAGAATGCCCAGGTGACTAGGTGGTTCTTAGGCATCCTGGACTTTAGTTTCCATGTAGAACATAGACCCAGGAACTTACAAGGTAATCCTGATACCCTCTCCAGAGTTCCCTGTTTGGTGTCTGAAAGTGTCAAAACCTCTGGCTTTGGGCAGAAGGGGGGGAAATGTGACAGGGTCAATGTGCCAGGGACTGGCAATATGCATGAGAGGATATATATCACAAAGATTGCCATCTTCTGTGATGTGAAACCCAGAAGTTTCTCTCCAGCATGTTATGTGATGAGGGGTTAGTCGGCCATGACAGGGTTGTTTTTTTTCTGTAAGAGATGGGTGCGACGACTACTCACCATATCTCCACCTCAAGCTTGTGATTCGGGAGGTTAAATGTCCAGCCACTAAGTTTTTCTGTCTACATCATGTTCCAAATTATTATGCAAATTGGATTTAAGTGTCATAAAGATTTAATTGTTTTGTTTTTCAAATAAACTCGTGAATGGTATTGTGTCTCAAGGCTGAATGGTTCACTGAAATCAATCTTAAACACATGTGATAATTAGTTTTCCAGGTGATTCTAATTAAAGGAAAACTACTTAAAAATGATGTTCCACATTATAAAGCAGGCCACTGGTTTCAAGCAATATGGGAAATAAAAAGGATCTCTCTTCTGCTGAAAAGCATTAAATAGTGCAATGCCTTGGGCAAGGTATGAAAAGATTAGATATTTCATGAAAACTTAAGAGTGATCATCATACTGTGAAAAGATTTGTGACTGAAATAGAGCACAGACAGAGTTCATGCAGATAAAGGCATAATGAGGAAGGTTTCTGCCAGATAAATTCATTGGATTAAGAACGCAGCTGTCAAAATACCATTACAAAGCAGCAAACAGTTATTTGAAGCTGCTGGTGCCTCTGAAGTCTCTCGAACCTCAAGGTGTAGCATCCTGCAAAGGCTTGCTGTGGTGCATAAACCTACTATTTGGCCACTCCTAAACAGTGTCATTTGCACCGACCATTTAGGAAAATCCAAGAAAAATGTCATTTGCATAATAATTTGGAACATGGTGTATGTGTCTGGAGGTAAGAGCTCCAGAGAAGTGCTTATTTTAAACAGTGCTGAACTCTGTGCTTTGTTGTTGTAGCCCGAACGGGTGGATCTCGGCAAGCATATGGACTGTGCTATATGTTTGATTTCTTATTCTGTTTTTGCCAGAAAAGCCATGTTTTTATATTTAACCCTACACTGATTTATGCCGAAGTTTTAAATAAACCAGCAGAAGAAATGTTCCTGTGTCTACCTCTGTGAGCAGCCGAGTGCATAGCATTACCACATTGGTAATATATAACATAAAACAACTAACAACAATAATAATATAATAAAAACAACACACTGAAGGTACCTTTTTTAAAAGCTGTTATAGTGTCTGCCATTACTACCTCTTGTCGTAGGGCATTCCGCAGTCTGACTGCTCTAACTGTAAACAATTCCTTTCCTATTTAGCTGCCAGAATCGCCTTTCTTCCACCCGTAATTATGAATTAGATTTTGTGAAGGAGCATTAAAGAAAAAAAATATTGAGTGAAAAAATATGTGAAAAATGATTCAAATTGGTGAATCTATATGAAATATGGTGTTCCATAAATGCCATATTCCGTTAATGATGAGCTCATCATGGAAAGTATCAAAGGTTACCTGTCATACAGTTATAAAAACCCTACAACCTGAGTAAAATCCTAATTATGGTATAAAGCAGACATACCATTGTTGATACAATTAGCTATAAAGCTGTGCTCCTCCCTAGATCATAAATGCCTTTAGTCATTGTAAATTAATAGTGGGTGTGGGCTGAGGATACTATGACACTTACTTCTTACTTCTACTTACATCATCACTAAGCTATTGTCCAAACCAAATTTTAAAAAGAGTCTATTTCTATTATAATTTCAGAATGTACCTTACCTTAAAGTGAAAGCATATACTCCTACACTTTCACTCGCTATTGGGTTTTCTCATTCCAAGCAAATGTGAATTGTACAGCCATAGAAAAACAGTGGTAGTAGATTATATTGTGCTGCTGTAAGAGTGGTGGACTATGCTATTGTGTTCCTGCACCTGAAGTCACCAATCGCATTATAATATAGTGTGAACAAGGTTATACAGTGCGGAAAAAAAGTATTTAGTCAGCCACCAATTGTGCAAGTACTTCCACTTTAAAAGATGAGAGAGGCTTGTAATTGACATCATAGGTAGACAACAACTATGAGAGTGAAAATGAGAAACAAATCCAGAAAATCACCTTGTCTGATTTGGCAAGAGTTAGTTTGCAAATTATGGTGGAAAATAAGTATTTGGTCATTAACAAAAGTTCATCTCAATATTTTGTTATATATCCTTTGTTGGCAATGACAGCGATCAAACGTTTTCTGTAAGTCTTCACAAGGTTGGCACACACTGTTGGTGGTATTTTGGCCCATTCCTCCATCCAGATTTCCTCTAGAGCAGTGATGTTTTGGGCCTGTCGCTGGGCAACATGGACATTCAATTCCCTCCAAAGGTTTTCTATGGGGTTGAGATCTGGAGACTGGCTAGGCCACTCCAGAACCTTTATATGCTTCTCCCGAAGCCACTCCTTCGTTGCCCTGGCGCTGTGCTTGGGATCATTATCATACTGAAAAACCCATCCAATTTTCATCTTCAATGCTCTTGCTGATGGAAGGAGGATTGCAGTCAAAATCTCGCGATACATGGCCCCATTCATTCTTTCATGTACACAGATCAGTCGTACTGGTCCCTTTGCAGAGAAACAGCCCCAAAGCATGATGTTGCCACCCCCATGCTTCACAGTAGGTATGGTGTTCTTTGGATGCAACTCAGCATTCTGTCTCCTCCAAACACAACAAGTTTTGTTTCTACCAGTTCTACTTTGGTTTCATCAGACCATATGACATTCTCCCAATACTCTTCTGGATAATCCAAATGCTCTCTAGCAAACTTCAGATGGGCCCGGGCATGTACTCTCTTAAGCAGGGGGACACGTCTGGCACTGCAAGATCTGAGTCCCTGGTGGCGTAGTACGATAAGGATGGTAGCTTTTGATATGATGGTCCCGGCTCTATGTAGGTCATTCACTAGGTCCCCTCATGTGGTTCTGGGACTTTTGCTCACCATTTTTGTGATAATTTTGACCCAACGGGGTGAGATCTTGCATGGAGCACAAGATCGAGGGAGGTTATCAGTGGTCTTGTATGTCTTCCATTTTCTTATTATTGCTCCCAGAGTTGATTTCATAACACCAAGCTGCTTGCCTATTGCAGATTCAGTCTTCCCAGAATGGTGCAGGGCTACAATTTTGTTTCTGGTGTCCTTCGACAGCTCTTTGGTCTCTTTAGAGTTTGGAGTGTGATTGTTTGAGGTTGTAGACAGGTGTCTTTTACACTTATAACAAATTCAAACAGGTGCCATTACTACAGGTAATGAGTGGAGGACAGAGGAGCCTCTGAAAGAAGAAGTTACAGGTCTGTGACAGCCTGAAATCTTGCATGTTTTTAGGTGACCAAATACTTATTTTCTATATTTTGCAAAATCAGATTTTCTGGATTTGTTTTCTCATTTTGACTGTCATAGTTGTGGTCTACCTATGATGTCAATTACAGGCCTCTCTCATCTTTTAAAGTGGGAGAATTTGCCCAAATGGTCGCTGACTAAATAATTTTTTTCCCACTGTATATTTTTTTCCCCGGTATATTGTATCCTCCTTGTATGCACCTATTGACACTAGTTTGGATGTGCCAGTCAGTTTTTGTTGTTTCTATGTTAGCTTACTGCCCGAGCACTCCGCCCTTCACCATGAGGTGATTTTAATTGCTGCAGGTTTTTATCTACCCATAAATGCAAGCTTTACTGAGAGAGGTGTCCACATTCACCCAGGAATTCAGACATCAGCCTAAGAGAGGTGTTCACACTGGTTAAGGACCCATCACTTACTTGAGACCACATTGACGTTGGTTGATGGGCAGACATTATTTGGCCAAATTTTGTGCAAAGCGTCTTATTTTTTCCTAATATTCAGAAGGCGTATTGCTATTTATATTTCATATATTTCACATTGAGATGCTTTAGCATGATAGATGCAACCTTTTTTTGTATATTGTGACATAGACTATTATATGGTAATATGCATAATGTTGATAGTGTACAGCATATGGTAAGACATAGGTTAGGCTAAAGCCCCCGTCTCACTAAGCAAGATCGCTAGCGAGATCGCTGCTGAGTCACAAGTTTTGTGACGCAACAGCGACCTCAGTAGCGATCTCGCTATGTGTGACACGTAGCAGCGACCAGGCCCCTGCTGTGAGATCGCTGGTCGTGTCGGAATGGCCTGGACCTTTTTTTGATCGTTGAGGTCCCGCTGGGTAGCACACATCGCTGTGTTTGACACCTTACCAACGACCTCGTTGACGACTCAGACACTGAATCGTCATAATAGCTCCCATGTGACATCGTTGTACAGGTCGCTGGTGAGATGTCAAACAGTGAGATCGCAGCAGTGATCGTTGGGAAGATCTCACTGTTTGACATCTCACCAGCGACCACATAGCGACGCAGCAACGATCCCTGACAGGTCGTATCGTTGTCGGGATCGCTTTAGCGTCGCTAAGTGAGACGGGGCCTTTAGGCTTAGGACATAAGATAGACTCCAG
Organism: Ranitomeya variabilis; assembly: GCF_051348905.1. Classification (NCBI taxonomy): domain Eukaryota; kingdom Metazoa; phylum Chordata; class Amphibia; order Anura; family Dendrobatidae; genus Ranitomeya; species Ranitomeya variabilis. The sequence goes on from NC_135232.1 coordinate 391,078,289, forward strand.
AATGCATTATAAGTATAATCTATGTAATGTATGTAAATGTAATTAATACATAGTGTTTGTGATGTAGATCTGCCCAGCTATATATTGTAGATACATTCATAGTTAAAGTTTGGGACTTGCCCATAGTGGGAGGGGAAAGCCCCAGTAAAAAGGGACTACTTCCACATAGATAGTCAGATAGGGTAGTTATAGTAGTCAAGGTCAAGTTCAATTGTGGTGAGTTGCTAGTTCAAGACTTGTTCAAGGCAGTTGGAGGTCTTACTGGAATTCCTTGCTGACATTCCTGCAAAGTCCGAAGCTCAGGGCTCAGTTCAGGTACTACAAAGAGTGCCTCATCCTCTGGCATACAGGGGACGCTAGACGTGGAACTGTATTAAGGAAACAAGGAGTGAGAAAGTGTTGTACCCAATACTGCATGTTACAAAAAAAGACAGAAAAACTGGAGCAAGTTTAGAGAAGAGCTACCAAGAAGGTGAGAGGACTGCAAATATGTCCTACAAGCAACGTTTAAAGCAGGGGTGGGGAACCTCAGGCCCCAGGGCCATTTACGGCCCTTGATTACCTTTTTTAGGCCCCCGGGCAGATTCTCAGGGACCGCATTTTTGGGCAGGGAGCTGTACTTTGATTACAACTAGCTCATTAATTTTTTCTTGCTCTTCTAGCACACACAGACAGTGTTCACTACTGTACACTAAAGGGCATGCAATGAAAGATTATGTCCTGACACCAGTCAGTGTCAGGATGCACTTTATGGGCGGAGTTAGTACGGCTCCCAAAGGATGGTAGAAATATCCAAATGGCCTTTGGCAGAAAAAAGATTCCCCACCCCTGGTTTAAAGGATCTGATAATATTTAGCTTGCAAAAAAGAAAGCTAAGAGGAGACTTAATAGCTGTCTACAAATATCTGAAGGGCTGTCACAGTGTAGAGGGATCAGCCTTATTCTCATTTGCACATGGAAACACGAGAAGCAATGGAACGAAACTGAAAGAGAGAAGATACAGATTAGATATTAGAAAATAGTTTTTCACAGTGAGAGTGATCAATGAGTGGAACAGGCTGCCACGAGAGGTGGTGAGTAGTGTTGTGCAAGTATGCTTGTTACTTGAGTTTCTCTGAGCATGCTTTGGTGGTCTCCAAGCATTTTGGCATGCTCGGTGATTTAGTTTATGTTGACATAGCTGAATGATTTGTGGCTGCTAGACAGCTTGAATACATGTGGGGTTTGCCTAACAAATAGGCAACCCCCACATGCATTCAAGCTGTCTAGCTGCTGCAAATCAAGCAGCTGCATCGACATAAACTAAATCTCCGAGCACGCCGAAATACTCGGAGAAACTCAAGTAACGAGCATACTCTCTCATCAGTGGTGAGTTCTCCTTCATTGGAAGCCTTCAAACAGAGGCTGGACAGACATCTGTCTGAGATGGTTTAGTGAGTGCTGCATAGAGCCGGGGGTTGGACACAATGACCCCGGAGGTTCCTTTCCTCGCTAACATTCTATGATTCGATGAACTTCAACTGTGCAGTAATCTTTTGCTTGTTAAAATTAACTGCATGTCCCCTGAGTTATGTGGGGTGGCAACTGAAGATGGAGGCCTGGAGAAAGGTGAGGCCTGCGGCCTACAAGTGAATGTGATGCACCCACCATCTGGTAGCACATTGGGTTGTGACACGATTTTCCTGTAAAGTGTCAGGACGTTATGAAGCAGCAGGTTGGCCATGAGCACCGCCGTGGTCACTTTACACTATCTATCTTTTCACATGGCACCACCAGAAGATGCCACCTATCCAATCATTCTGCTCTGATCTTTTTCTGCTAATGCTGCCCCCCCATTTCGTTCACCTTAAGCACTCATAAAGTTGACAGAATTAGACCTCTGACTGAGTTTTGAAGTGCCCAACCAACTCATATTCTTATGACTTAATCGATATTAATTCCCATAGCTGTATTCAGAATCTATTTTAAACTGTTCCCAGAAATGCAGAGCTTAGTACAGCATTCTGTAATAACAGTTCAGCATGCTGTAGTGTGTATGGGAGTACAGACAATGCTTATTATATCTAAAGCCGGTACAGTGTTTAGATGAATGGTATTTTTTACTTCACAGCTCAAGCTGTACAGTGACGAAAACATTCTCCAATTATTCTCTATAGCCAATAAGAAATCTTGCAAATCTAACATTCTAACTCCCAGTTCACACCTCATCATATGTTCAAGCTTACAGGGATTTCCTTTTTTACTGCTTTTTTTTTGTTAAAAAAGCACAAAAAACAACAAACCTTTATTTACTGTGACAATGGATGAATCAGCCACTCCTCTTGTGGGTGTATTTTGGCATCCATATTTGAATCTTTACACTATTTAAAGAGGTTTGCTGGTCTAAATTGATAAGTCTGCAGTCATTCTTGTGTGACTGCACACTTGTGAATCCCCCAGCGCACACACTGTGCGCTGCGAAGATTTGTGGGTTTGTGAAACAGTATCACTGGACAGCCGTGTCACGAGATGGGGCATGGCCTTGCTCCATACAAGTGTATGGAGCGAGGCAACGCCAACTAAACAGGCCCTGGCCGGGAGTATGTATATAACCCATACGTCCCGGCTCAGACACCGGTGAATCCCAGCAGCACACAGTCGACTAGCTCAACTCTCACCCAATGTAACCTCACCCAATGTCCCTTGTAGACAATGCCTTTCGCAGGCTGGCGTGTACTCCGGAGGACAGAGAATGAACTTCAATCCAATATTGCGGCCAGCATGCAGCCAGCGGGTAAGGAAAGGGTGAATCAAACACCCGAAAACCCCGCCCATATGACCCAAAACTGGTCCTGCCAAATTCAGGTGACAGGTTCCCTTTAAGGACCAAGGGTATTTCTATTTTTGCATTTCCATTTTTTGCTCCCCTTCTTCCCATGGCCATAACTTTTTATTTTTCCATCAATATGGCCATGTGAGGGCTTGTTTTTTACAGAACGACTTATACTTTTGAACGGCACAATTGATTTTACCACATCATTTACTGCAAAGTGAGTGAAATGCAAATCCAAATGCAGTGAAATTGCAAAAAAAGTGCAATTCCCCAAATTGTTTTTTGGATTTTTTTTACCATGTTCACTAAATGCTAAAACTGACCTGCAATTATGATTCTCCAGGTCATTACGAGTTCACAGACATGAAACATGTCTAGGTTCCTTTTTATTTAAGTGGTGAAAAAAAATTCCAAAATTTGAAAAAAAAAAAAAAGCTGCCATTTTCCGAGTCCGAGTTTTTCGGGATCTGAGGCCGGGTGAGGGCTTATTTTTTGCATGCCGATCTGACGTTTTTATACCATTTTGGTGGAGATATGATTTTTTGACCGCCCATTATTGCATTTTATTGTAATGTTGCAGCAACCAAAAAAACTAATTCTGGCATTTAGTTTTTTTTTCTTGCTTCACTATTTACTGATTGGATTAATTATTTTTATATATTGATAGATCGGACGATTCTGAATGTGACGATACCAAATATGTGAATATTTGATTTTTTTATTGTTTTATTTTGAAAGGGGCGAAAGGGGGGTGATTTGAACTTTTATATATATATTTTTTTATATATATATTGTTAAAACCATTTTTTACTTTTGGCATGCTTCAATTGTCTCCATGGGAGACTAGAAACTGCCATATCGACCCGATCGGCTCTGCTACATACAGGTGATGATCAGATCGCCTGTATGTAGCATAATTATTCATTTGCCATGAGCGCCGACCAGAGGAGACCTTTGGATGTCATGCCAACCCATCGGTGACCCGTGATCACGTGAGGTCACGGATGGGTGAATTTCTGGCGTGCTTGCCGGAAGTGCATGTTAAATGCCACTGTCAGAGATTGACAGCGGCATTTAATGGGTTAACAGCCGTGGGAGGATCACGATTCCTCCTGTGGCTGTTAGGGGCACATGACAGCTGATCAGATGAGCCTGCACCGAACAGGGGGAGGCATCCAATGATGGGGTAAAGCCAGAAAGTACACTGCAGTAGCAAAATCCAAGTAGCACATGTTGCAATGTTTTTAATTCATTTTTTTAAGCCTAGACTATCAGTCTTTGTGAAATTCTACATTTACCTGCACTGGACCATGTACTGTCTTATCCATTTTGCATATGGACATAGCACAGATGTTTAGGATGTCCGTCAGAATGACCCTTAAGGCTATGTTCGTATGTACTATTTTGCTGTTAGAAAAAAATACTGTTTACACAATGTGGGTAAAGCCGGCATAACTTTCATGAAATATTGCCATATGTTCTTATACAGCTGTGGCAAAAATTAAGAGACCACTGCAAAATGTTCAGTTTGTCAGATTTTTCTCTTCATAGGTATATTTTGATAAAAAGGTAAATTGTTCACTTATTCCATAAACTTCTGACTAGTGTTGAGCATTCCGATACCGCAAGTATCGGGTATCGGCCGATACTTGCGGTATCGGAATTCCGATACTTGCCGCGTATTGGATACCGGAATCGGAAGTTCCAAGATTCAAAATGCAGAAATTCAGCCAATGAGAATGATTCCAAGTGTGGGCACATCCTGTTTAGCATGGAGGGCATGAAACTACTGGCAAGGCTGTGATTGGCTGCTGAAATGATGTCATGATGCAGTTTAAAAGTCGCTGGCGCCATTTTGCGATCACTCTGCTGTGAATTCAGTTAGTGACAGGACGCTGTTTGCTGACTGAGGGACAGTTTAGAGATAGCGATTTGCTTCTTTGTGCTTTCCAAAGGCTAATTTAGCAACCGCTGTGTTCACCTACTATTCACCTTGCTTTTGCCTTGTAGCGCTGTTTTCACAGCGATCTGCAAGGTCTGTGTGTGTGTGTGTGTGTGTGAGTGCAGCCCACTCTCTAGTCTGAGTGCAGCCACATAGGCCATCCATAGCTGGTTGTATTCAGTTCAGGGAGGGTGGTTCATTGCCTCATACTGTTCTTTTTTTTTTTTTTTTTTCAAGTAGTGTAGTCTGCTGCTAATTTATTCAAAAAAATCCTATTAGTGTCTTTCCACCCGTCTCCAGCTAATTTGTGGAAAAACACTACATAGGATAATGTAGAGGAGGGTTTTTGGGCCTTGCAGCGCCGTTTACGGCTGTCTGCACGGTCTCCGTGTGATTGCAGCTCGCCCTGTAGTCTGTGAGCAGCCATAGCCTGGTTGTCTCCAGCTCAGGGTTGTTCACTGCGTCATACCGCCAAATCAATTTTCATTTTGTTTTAAGTAGTGCAGGCTGCTGCACATTTTTTCAAAAAAATCCTATTAGTGTCTTTCCACCCGTCTCCAGCTAACTTGTGGAAAAACACTACATAGGATAACGTAGAGGAGGGTTTTTGGGCCTTGCAGCGCCGTTTACGTCTGTCTGCACGGTCTCCGTGTGACTGCAGCTCTATCCGTTGTCAGTTCAGCCCCAAAAAAATAAATAAATAATAAAGTTCACCAAACACACCAGTTACACCACTTTACATTTGTGTAGGCCACATTAGCTCATATTAAAGTCTAGTCCACACTTTAGAAAATTAGTGTTTCTTATACCTGTTAGGAGGAGTTGCTCAGGAATAAGCACACAAAGCCGTTAGTACTTTTCTGCTTATCTTTATCAGTCAACCAAGATGAAGAAGGCAGTGAGTAAGGCACGTGGGCGTGGGCGTGGGCGCGGAGCAGGGAGGGGACGTGGGGATTCTGTGCCTGCTGCGGGCACCGGTGACTCATCAGCACCCACTTTCACCAGGCAACAGTCATTCATGCGCAGCTTTGTGTCAGAGCGCCGTACACCGCTGCTGCGTGAAGAACAAATTGAAGCCGTTGTCGGATGGATGGCAGCTAATGCATCAACTTCAATTAGTGCCACATCCTCTCAGACACAGAGCACTGGAGAGCAGCCATCTGTCTCTTCACCACCTGCCAAATTGCCCAGGCAGAGAGCCCAGGACAGGAGCCGTCTCTACTTCTGTTCTCTGAATCTCTTGGCTTGGAAACAGGGGGCCAGCCAAGCAGCATTGGAGAAATGGAAGAAGAGGCAGGGTGCAGTGATGCCCAACAGCTTTTTCTCTCTTCCTCTGAAGAGGCGGGTGGGCCAGTGGCTCCGGTCACCACATCGCAGGCCGCATCAGCTGATGATGACACTCAGGTGCCACTTACTGGTGCGTGCTCTGCTGCTGAGACTACCCAGGAGGAGCAGTTGGGGGCAGAGGGTAGTGTAGATGATGAGGTCCTTGACCCATCTTGGCGTGAGGGACAGGAAGGTGGTGGGAGCAGCTCTGAGGAAGAGATTCCCCGTACGGCCCAAAGAGGGAGAGGGAGGGGGAAGAATGCGGATTCTGCAGCCTCCGCTTTGGCACCCGTTAGGAGCATGTCTCTTCCAAAAGCCAAAAAGGGCGCTCCCAAGACTTGCAGTGCCTGGTCCTTTTTTGACACAGTTGCAGATGAGATTTGCTATGTCAGATGCAAGGTGTGTCATCAAAAAGTCAAAAGAGGTCGAAATGTCAGCAACCTCAATACCTCCAACATGTGGAAACATGTGCGCAACAGGCACCCGGCGGAGTTAGAAAAACACACTGAAGAGGTAGGCCAACCAACAGCGGCAGCTACCACCTCTTCAGCTCGTGTTGCCTCTTCCTCTAGCTCACACGCAGCTGGTTCGGCTTCCTCCCAGGATCGCCGTGGAAGAACCTCTGGCCCTGTTGTCCAGAGACCCGCTGTAATTCCACCCGCAGCACCACTTTCCCAGTCATCCACACACTCCCAGCCCAGTCTACAGCCATCGGTAGTACAGGCATGGGAGAAAAGGCGGCCTTTCTCGTCAAACCACCCACGAGCACAGGCTCTGACTGCAGGCATTGCCAAACTTCTGTCACTGGAAATGCTGTCATTCAGGCTGGTGGAGACCGACAGCTTCCGTGACTTGATGTCATTGGCAGTCCCACAGTACAATGTGCCCAGCCGCTTTTACTTCAGCAGGCAAGCCGTCCCTGCCCTGCACAAGCATGTGGAGGGACACATAAAACACGCGCTACTGAACGCCGTCAGTAGCAAGGTCCACCTCACCACCGATGCGTGGACCAGTCAACATGGACAGGGGCGATACCTTTCCCTCACTGCCCATTGGGTTAATGTCGTTGAGCCGGGTACAGACCGTGCGAGTGGCGCAGGACGTGTCCTGCCCACTCCAAGGATTGCAGGAATCCATTCTGTACGCATTGACTCCTCCTCTTACACCAGTTCCTCAGAATCATCGCTGCAGGAGCCGTCACAGTCCACCTCCACATGGACCCGTGATGAACGTGTACCTGTTACGACCGACATGAGCACAGCCGTGGCCAAACGTCAACAGGCCGTCTTGAAATTAATTTTTTGGGGGAATCGTAGCCACACAGCGCAGGAGCTCTGGAATGCCATCAAGCAGGAGAGCGATGTGTGGTTTGTGCCAGCGAATCTCCAGCCAGGCATGGTAGTGTGTGATAATGGCCGAAATCTGGTGGCAGCTCTGGGCCTCGGCAACCTCACTCACATCCCATGTCTGGCACATGTGCTCAATTTGGTCGTGCAGAGCTTTTTGAGGGACTATCCGGATCTTGATGCACTGCTGCACAAGGTCCGCCTAGAGTGTGCTCACTTGCGGCGTTCCAGCACGGCAAAAGCGCGCATTGCGGCTCTGCAGTGCCGACACCGCCTGCCGGAACATCGCATCATATGTGACCTACCTACCAGGTGGAATTACACGTTACATATGTTGGAGCGGTTGTGTGAGCAGCAGCAAGCTGTAATGGAGTACCAGCTGCTTCAGGCGCAAAGAAGTCGCAGTCAGCGCCGTACAGACTTCACAACCACAGAGTGGGCCACTATGAATGACGTCTGCCAGGTTTTGCGTCCCTTTGATTATTCCACGCGGATGGCGAGTGCAGATGATGCACTAGTCAGCATGACTGTCCCCCTTATCTGCCTGCTTGAAAAATCACTGCAAGCGCTAAGGGATGATGTTGTGGAAGAGGTGGAGGATGAGGATTCACCATTTCCATCATCTTCTGGACAGTCAGCGCCACGTGGTTCCTCACAAACGCGTAGGCAGGGGACAGTTTGTGAGGAGGATGAGGAGGAGTCAATGGAGGAGGAAGACATCCGTCCAGAGGAGGGAGTTACCGAATTGTCCAGTACTCAGTGTGTACAGCGAGGGTGGGGTGATGACGAGCGGGCAGAGATCACGCCTCCAGCAGGGGACAGCATTTCTTGGGCAGTTGGCAGTCTGCAGCACATGGTGGATTACATGCTGCAGTGCCTGAGAAACGACCGCCGCATCGCCCACATTCTCAACATGTCTGATTATTGGGTGTTCACCCTCCTCGATCCTCGCTACCGGGACAACGTAGAAAGCCTCATCACACCGTTGAACCGGGAGCGAAAAATGCGGGAGTACCAAGACACACTGGTCAATTCCATCATCTTCTCCATTCCAACTGAGAGAAGTGCTGCTAGTGCATTCCAAAGCAGCTCAGTGCGTCCAGGCAGTGGTGGAGGCTCTGCACAAAGAGGGAGCAGAAGCAGTGCCTCTGCCCAAGGCAAGACCAGTATGGCCCAACTGTGGCACAGTTTTCTGTGCCCCCCACAAAAGTCTACACCATCACAGACGGCTCCAGTCAGCAGGAGGCAACGGTTCCGTCAGATAGTGACAGACTACATGTCTTGCCCTCTTGCTGTACTCCCAGACGGCTCTTCCCCTTTCAAGTTTTGGGTCTCAAAGCTGGATACATGGCCAGAGCTAAGCCAGTATGCATTGGAGGTGCTGTCTTGCCCTGCGGCCAGTGTATTATCGGAACGTGTCTTTAGTGCTGCAGGTGGTGTACTAACTGACCGTCGCATGCGACTATCCTCCGATAACGTTGACCGGCTTACTTTCCTGAAAATGAACAAGGCCTGGATCTCGCAGGAATTTGCCACTCCTCCTCCTGATTAAATAATTAGGTCACTGTATACGTTATCCAGGTCTCCTGTTGTGTTCATCTTTCTACCACCTGAACTTAAATTCCTGGGCTCCAACACCGCCAGTTGAGGCTCAGAAGTGCCGTCTGCACAGTCAAAACATACGACCCAGTGTTATTGGGTTTCAGTAACGTCAGCTGATCCCCAGCTGTGTAGCCGACAATGTGTCATGCGACCGCCATGCTGACACAACAACTGAAATGTAAGGGAATCTGTCCCCCCCCCAAGGCGTTTGTTACTGAAAGAGCCACCTTGTGCAGCAGCAATGCTGCACAAGGAAAAGGTAGCTATTTTGGTTTAGCTCCTTCACACGCAGAACTTAACACTTATAAAATGTGTCCACTGATACCGTAAAACCGTCCCGGAGGTGGGACTTTCCTTCGTAATATGACGCAGCACAGCCGTCATTCCTCCCCCCCCCCCGGCGCCGCGCCCCGGCTCCTCAGCGTTGTTTGATTCCGTCCCGGAGCCTGCACTGTTATGTTATCCCGTGGCCAGGCACACTTAGCGCTGCCCGTCTTCTGGCATCATTTGGTGTCAGGATGGCTGCGCCTGTGCGGCCGCGCTGGCCGAGAGCCCGCCTCACAGTGTCTTCTGATTTAATCCCACTGGGGGCCTGGGATCCATGGACATGCGCAGTGCATATCTGAACCTCCACCTCTCACTCATCTCCCTATGGCTTCTTCAGACTGTTCGGTGTCAGCTGGTCCCTAATAGCATGCCACGGCCGTGACACCGCACAGTCTTAAGAAGCCGTAGGGAGGGGAGTGAGAGGCGAGGATATGCACTGCGCATGGCCATGGATCCCAGGCCCCCAGTGGGATAAAATCAGAAGACACTGCGAGGCGGGCTCTCGGCCAGCGCGGCCGCACAGGCGCAGCCAGCCTGACACCAAATGATGTCAGAAGATGGGCAGCGCTAAGTGTGCCTGGCCAAGGGATAACATAACAGCGCAGGCTCCGGGACGGAATCAAACTACGCTGAGGAGCCGGGGCGCGGCGCCGGGGGGGTAGGAATGACGGCTGTGCTGCGTCATATTACGAAGGAAAGTCCCACCTCCGGGACGGTTTCACGGTTTCAGGGGACACATTTTATAAGTGTTTAGTTCTGTGTTTGCAAGGAGCATGATGAAAAGAGCCACCTTTTCCTTTTGCATCTTTTGTGCTGCACAAGCTGGCTCTTTCAGCTACAAACACCTTGGGGGGGGGTTAAAGGTTCCCTTTCGACTTTCTCAGGCTTCGGCCTACATTGTGTTCCTCTGCTTTTCCACCTGTCCCTGGGCTCCAACACCGCTAGTTGCCGTCCAGAAGTGCTGTCCGCACAGTCCCAACAGTCGCTCCTCTGTTATTGGGGTTCAGTAACGTCAGCTGTTCCCCAGCTGTGTGTGTGGCAATCCCTCCTACCTCCTCCTACCTCCTCCTCCTCCACCTGTCCCTGGGCTCCAACACCGCTAGTTGTTGCCTGGTAGTGCTGTACGCACAGTCCCAACAGTCCCTCCTCTGTTATTGGGGTTCAGTAACGTCAGCTGTTCCCCAGCTGTGTGTGTGGCAATCCCTCCTACCTCCTCCTACCTCCTCCTCCTCCACCTGTCCCTGGGCTCCAACACCGCTAGTTGTTGCCTGGTAGTGCTGTACGCACAGTCCCAACAGTCCCTCCTCTGTTATTGGGGTTCAGTAACGTCAGCTGTTCCCCAGCTGTGTGTGTGGCAATCCCTCCTACCTCCTCCTACCTCCTCCTCTTCCACCTGTCCCTGGGCTCCAACACCGCTAGTTGTTGCCTGGTAGTGCTGTCCGCACAGTCCCAACAGTCGCTCCTCTGTTATTGGGGTTCAGTAACGTCAGCTGTTCCCCAGCTGTGTGTGTGGCAATCCCTCCTACCTCCTCCTACCTCCTCCTCCTCCACCTGTCCCTGGGCTCCAACACCGCTAGTTGTTGCCTGGTAGTGCTGTACGCACAGTCCCAACAGTCCCTCCTCTGTTATTGGGGTTCAGTAACGTCAGCTGTTCCCCAGCTGTGTGTGTGGCAATCCCTCCTACCTCCTCCACCTCCTCCTCCTCCACCTGTCCCTGGGCTCCAACACCGCTAGTTGTTGCCTGGTAGTGCTGTACGCACAGTCCCAACAGTCCCTCCTCTGTTATTGGGGTTCAGTAACGTCAGCTGTTCCCCAGCTGTGTGTGTGGCAATCCCTCCTACCTCCTCCTACCTCCTCCTCCTCCACCTGTCCCTGGGCTCCAACACCGCTAGTTGTTGCCTGGTAGTGCTGTACGCACAGTCCCAACAGTCGCTCCTCTGTTATTGGGGTTCAGTAACGTCAGCTGTTCCCCAGCTGTGTGAGTGGCAATCCCTCCTACCTCCTCCTACCTCCTCCTCCTCCACCTGTCCCTGGGCTCCAACACCGCTAGTTGTTGCCTGGTAGTGCTGTACGCACAGTCCCAACAGTCCCTCCTCTGTTATTGGGGTTCAGTAACGTCAGCTGTTCCCCAGCTGTGTGTGTGGCAATCCCTCCTACCTCCTCCACCTCCTCCACCTGTCCCTGGGCTCCAACACCGCTAGTTGTTGCCTGGTAGTGCTGTACGCACAGTCCCAACAGTCCCTCCTCTGTTATTGGGGTTCAGTAACGTCAGCTGTTCCCCAGCTGTGTGTGTGGCAATCCCTCCTACCTCCTCCTCCTCCACCTGTCCCTGGGCTCCAACACCGCTAGTTGTTGCCTGGTAGTGCTGTACGCACAGTCCCAACAGTCCCTCCTCTGTTATTGGGGTTCAGTAACGTCAGCTGTTCCCCAGCTGTGTGTGTGGCAATCCCTCCTACCTCCTCCACCTCCTCCTCCTCCACCTGTCCCTGGGCTCCAACACCGCTAGTTGTTGCCTGGTAGTGCTGTACGCACAGTCCCAACAGTCCCTCCTCTGTTATTGGGGTTCAGTAACGTCAGCTGTTCCCCTGCTGTGTGTGTGGCAATCCCTCCTACCTCCTCCTACCTCCTCCTCCTCCACCTGTCCCTGGGCTCCAACACCGCTAGTTGTTGCCTGGTAGTGCTGTACGCACAGTCCCAACAGTCCCTCCTCTGTTATTGGGGTTCAGTAACGTCAGCTGTTCCCCAGCTGTGTGTGTGGCAATCCCTCCTACCTCCTCCACCTCCTCCTCCTCCACCTGTCCCTGGGCTCCAACACCGCTAGTTGTTGCCTGGTAGTGCTGTACGCACAGTCCCAACAGTCCCTCCTCTGTTATTGGGGTTCAGTAACGTCAGCTGTTCCCCTGCTGTGTGTGTGGCAATCCCTCCTACCTCCTCCTACCTCCTCCTCCTCCACCTGTCCCTGGGCTCCAACACCGCTAGTTGCCGTCCAGAAGTGCTGTCCGCACAGAGCCAAACACCTCGCCAATGTGTTAGTGGGGCTCAGCACCACCAGCTGTTCCCCTGCTGTGCAGCCGGCAACAAGTACTGCGACCGCCACGCAGGCACAACAAGTTAAATTTAAGGGAACCTGTCCCCCCCCCCCCCCCCAGGCGTTTGTTACTGAAGGAGCCACCTTGTGCAGCAGTAATGATGCAAAGGGAAAAAGTGCGTCTTTTCGTGGTGCTCCTTGCACATGCTGATCCTAACACTTATGAAAAGTGTCCCCTCCTACCGTGATACCGTCCGGTTGGTGGAACTTTCCTTTGTGATGTGACGCAGCACAGCCGTCATTCTTACCCCCTTGGCACCGTGCGCCGCCTCCTCAGCGTTGTTTGAATCAGTCCCGGAGCCTGCGCTCTTAGGTTAGCCCTTGGCCATGCACACATTTAGCGCTGCCCGTCTTCTGACATCATTTGGTGTCAGGCTGGCTGCGCCTGTGCGGCCGCGCTGGCCGAGAGCCCGCCTCGTACTGTCTTCTGATTTAATCCCACTGGGGGCCTGAGATCCATGGACATGTGCAGTGCATATCTGAACCTCCACCTCTCACTCATCTCCCTACGGCTTCTTCAAACTGTGCGGTGTCAGCTGGTCCCTAATAGCATGCCACGGCCGTGACACCGCACAGTCAGAAGAAGCCGTAGGGAGATGAGTGAGAGGTGGAGGTTCAGATATGCACTGCGCATGTCCATGGATCTCAGGCCCCCAGTGGGATTAAATCAGAAGACAGTACGAGGCGGGCTCTCGGCCAGCGCGGCCGCACAGGCGCAGCCAGCCTGACACCAAATGATGTCAGAAGACGGGCAGCGCAAAATGTGTGCATGGCCAAGGGCTAACCTAAGAGCGCAGGCTCCGGGACTGATTCAAACAACGCTGAGGAGGCGGCACACGGCGCCAAGGGGGTAAGAATGACGGCTGTGCTGCGTCACATCACAAAGGAAAGTTCCACCTACCGGACGGTATCACGGTAGGAGGGGACACTTTTTATAAGTGTTAGGTTCAGCATGTGCAAGGACCATAATTAAAAGAGCTAAGTTTACCTTTTCCAGCATTAGTGCTGTACACGATGGCTCCTTCAGCTACAAACGCCTGGGGGGGGGGTTAAAGTTTCCCTTTCAACTTGCTCCAGTGCAGGCTTCGGCCTACACTCTGCTCCCTCTCCTCCTCCTGCTGACCCTGGGCTCTAACACCGCCAGTTGGGGCCCAGATGTGCTAGCTGCACAGAGCCAAACACCAGCCAATGTGTCAGTGGGGTTCAGCACCGCCAGCTGTTCCCCTGCTGTGTAGCCGGCAACGTGTCCTGCAACAGCCACGCAGACACAAGAACTGAAATTGAAGGAAACCTGTCCCCCCTCCCCCAGGCGTTTTTACGTTTTACAGCCACCTTGTACGACAGTAATGCTGCATGTGTGCAAGGTGGCTCAGAAACTTAATCTCCTTGCCCATGTTGAAGTGAACACGTCTAAAAATGAGTCCTCTGCGACCATTAAAACGTCCCTCAGGTGTGATTTTCCTTTGTATTGACACGCAACAAGCTCCTTGGTAGCGCTGCCCGTCTTCTGATATCATTGTTTTGCTGCCTGCGCCTCTGCGGCCGCCTTGCCCCACACAACGCCCCTCGGTGTCTTATTTATTTGGACTGCGAGGGTGTGATTGATGGGCATGAACGGTGCATTTCTTCGCCTGTCCCTCATCTCCTTCCGCCTTCCTCAGACTGTGCGGCTTCATGGCCGCGGCATGCGATAAGGGATCAGCTGACGCCGCACAGTCTGAAGCGGGTGTAAGGACCTGAGTGTGAGAGGCGAACATATGTACTGCGCCAGGCCATGAATCCCAGCCCCGCAGTGTTTTAACAATGTTAACACACTGGGGGGCTGGGATGCATGGTCATCGCAAACCGCAACAGCCGACATAACATGATGTCAAAGGATGGTCAGCGCTAACAGCCCAAGGCCAAGGGATAACACAAAAGCGCAGACTCCTGTGCAACAAATAACGATGCTCAGGAGGCCGCGCAAAGCACCAAGGTGGCATTTTTGCCAGCTGTACTGCGTCTCTTTATGAAGGGAACTCACGCCTCAAAATCAGTTTGACTGTGTAAGGGCCTAAATGTTATACGTGTTCCTTTCAGCATGTGCAAGGAGCAAAATTAAAATAGCAACCTTTGACTTGTGCAGCACTACTGCTGCATAAGCTGTGGCTCTTCTACTTTGTAACCCCTGAAGGGGGGTTAAAGGTTACCTTTGAAATTGGTTCAAGTAGGCTTCGGCCTACACTCTGCTCCCCCTGCAGAGCCCGGGCTCCAACACCGCCAGTTGGGGCCCGGTACTGCTAGCTGCACAGAGCCAAACACCAGCCAATGTGTCAGTGGGGTTCAGCACCGCCAGCTGTTCCCCTGCTGTGCAGCCGGCAACGTGTCCTGCAACTGCCACGCAGGCACAACAGACCCAAAGCTGCCGCCAGTGCAGGCTTCGGCCTACACTCTGCTCCATCTCCTCCTCCTGCTGACCCCGGGCTCTAACACCGCCAGTTGGGGCCCAGATGTGCTAGCTGCACAGAGCCAAACACCAGCCAATGTGTCAGTGGGGTTCAGCACCGCCAGCTGTTCCCCTGCTGTGCAGCCGGCATCGTGTCCTGCAAAAGCCACGCAGACACAAGAACTGAAATTGAAGGGAACCTGTCCCCCCTCCCCCAGGCGTTTGTACGTTTTTAAGGCCACCTTGTACAGCGGTAATGCTGCATGTGTGCAAGGTGGCTCATAAACGTATTCTCCTCGCACATGTGGAACTGAAAACACGTCTGAAATGTGTCCTCTGTGTGACCATTTAACCGTCCCGGGGGTGTGACTTTCCTTTGTAATGACACGCTGCAACCCCCTTGGTAGCGCTGCCCATCTTCTGGCATCATTGTTTGGCTGCCTGCGCCTCTGCGGCCGCCCTGACCCACACAACGCCCCTCGGTGTCTTATTTCTTGGGACTGCGAGGGTGTGATTGATGGGCATGAGCAGTGCATCAGTTCGCCTGTCCCTCATCTCCTTCCGCCTTCTTCAGACTGTGCGGCTTCATGGCCGTGGCATGCGATAAGGGATCAGCTGACGCCGCACAGTCTGAAGCGGGTGTAAGGACCCGAGTGTGAGAGGCGAACATATGTGCTGTGCCAGGCCATGAATCCCAGCCCCGCAGTGTTTTAACAATGTTAAGACACTGCGGGGCTGGGATTCATGGTCATCGCGAACCGCACCGGCCGACATTAAATGATGTCAGAAGATGGGCAGCGCTAACAGCGCTAGGCCAGGGGATAACACGACAGCGCAGACTCCTGTACAGCAAATAACAACGCTCAGGAGGCTGCACCCAGCACCAAGGTGGGATTCTTGACATCTGTGCTGCGTCTCATTACAAAGGGAACTCGCGCCTCCAACACAGTTTGACTGTATAAAGGGCTAAATGTTATACGTGTTTCATTCAGCGTGTGCAAGGAGCAAAATTAAAAGAGCAACCTTTGACTTGTGCAGCACTACTGCTGCATAAGCTGTGGCTCTTCTACTTTGTAACCCCTGAGGGGGGGTTAAAGGTTACCTTTGAAATTGGTTCAAGTAGGCTTCGGCCTACACTCTGCTCCCCCTGCAGAGCCCGGGCTCCAACACCGCCAGTTGGGGCCCGGTACTGCTAGCTGCACAGAGCCAAACACCAGCCAATGTGTCAGTGGGGTTCAGCACCGCCAGCTGTTCCCCTGCTGTGCAGCCGGCAACGTGTCCTGCAACTGCCACGCAGGCACAACAGACCCAAAGCTGCCGCCAGTGCAGGCTTCGGCCTACACTCTGCTCCATCTCCTCCTCCTGCTGACCCCGGGCTCTAACACCGCCAGTTGGGGCCCGGTACTGCTAGCTGCACAGAGAAAAACACCAGCCAATGTGTCAGTGGGGTTCAGCACCGCCAGCTGTTCCCCTGCTGTGCAGCCGGCATCGTGTCCTGCAAAAGCCACGCAGACACTTGCTCTTGTACCTTCTGCTCCCCATCCTGGTTCCAGTACCGTCAGCTGGTTCCGGGCAGAGCCTTTGGCTTAGGTGCCTCCCTCTGGGTATCCGAGTTCCACCAACGTCAGGTGGTCCTTGGTAGTGCTTTCAGGCACGGGTACCTCCTGCTTAGTAACCGGGTTCCAGTAATGTCAGCTGGTCTTCGGTAGTTCCATTGGCTCTTGGACCTTCGGCTACCCATCCGGGTTCCAGCACCGTCAGCTGGTTCTCGGCAGTGTCTTTTGCTCTTGTACCTTCTGCTCCCCATCCTGGTTCCAGTACCGTCAGCTGGTTCCGGGCAGAGCCTTTGGCTTAGGTGCCTCCCTCTGGGTATCCGAGGTCCACCAACGTCAGGTGGTCCTTGGTAGTGCTTTCAGGCACGGGTACCTCCTGCTTAGTAACCGGGTTCCAGTAACGTCAGCTGGTCCTCGGTAGTTCCATTGGCTCTTGGACCTTCGGGTAGCCATCCGAGTTCCAGTTCCATCAGCTGGTTCTCGGCATTTTCTCAGCCTTCTTGTACCTTCTGCTACATTTCCAAGTTCAAGAGACTAAACACGATGACCCGGAAGACCACCCCTAAGATGACGACGACACCAGAGACGACAACCACCGTGATGACGACGACCCTGGAGACGATGACCCTGAAGACCACCCCGATGACGACGACCCCGGAGACGACGACCCTGAAGACCACCCCGATGACGACGACCCCGGAGACGACGACCCTGGAGACGACGACGACCTGGAAGACCGAGAAGCAGAAGAACAAGAGGCTGCAGAACAAAGAGCAGAAGAACATTAAGCATAACACTAAATATCAGAGCAAAAAATATTATCTAAATTATAAGCAGAAAAAGACTAAGCAGTGTATGGGGGTGAGTCCGTTCCTCCTCGTGGTGCCCCTGGATAAAGCCTGATGCTGCAGGCCAAACTGAACGCGGACAAATGTAACTCTTTTGTGACAGGCAGAACGGAAGGTGTAATCTTCAAACTTTTATAGATAACAACTACGGGAATGCCTGTCACAAATAAGAATATGATGAAGAAGTAGAATATGATGAAGATAATAGTAAAATAAAAAGAATATGAACAATGTAACCAAAAAAATAATAGGTAGAAGATGAAGAAGAAGATGAATAAGGTGAAGAAGTTGATGTCAAAGAAGCTGATGATGAGGATAATGAAGAAGAAAGTGTGGGAGAAGTAAAAAAGAAGGTGAAGGGCGTGGAAGTAGTGAAACATCAATATCTGACAAAAAAAAAAAAAAATTAACATAGTCAAAATCTTTCTACCGCCGAACGTCATAAAAAAAAACAAAATCCTGCTATTCTATTACATTGGGCTAAACCTCTGTGCCTTTAATGTCTCCGCCACGTCCCCCAATACATCCTACATTATTCTTAGTTGTTTTCCTTCATGTAGAATGAACCTACAAGTTTATAAAGGGTTTATTTTAATTCCGATATTTTCGTCCCATTGACTTGCATTGGGATCGGGTATCGGTATCGGATTAGATCCGATATTTTGACGGTATCGGCCGATACTTTCCGATACCGATACTTTCCGATATCGGAAAGTATCGCTCAACACTACTTCTGACAAATGGTCAAAATTTAAAAAAAACCAGTGCTTTCAGACCTCAAATAATGCAAAAAAAACAAGTTCATAATCATTTAGAAACCACAATACTAATGTTTTAACTCAGGAAGAGTTCAGAAATCAATATTTTGTGGAATAACCATGATTTTTAATCACAGCTTTCATGCGTCTTGGCATGTTTCCACCAGTTTTTCACACTGCTTCTGGCGCAAAAATGTAAGCAGTTCTTTGTTTGATTACATTCCCACTTAATGCCCCTATACATATTGGACTAGTGCTGGCTGAACCCACAGTTGTTGATAGGTTTGTTTGACAGTTTAATGTGTATGGGGCCACATGACTATCCTCCAAGAGATGATGTTGGGGAGGATAAGGATCCGGTATGTCAGATTTCATTCCTCCAATCCTTCTGTTCTCCCTGTGCCAAGCCGCCACCAGAGATGTTTGGCATCAGCTCTCTAAGGGTATGTTTCCACTGTCAGGATGGCCGGCGGTATCGCCGCAGCGGCGAAGCCGCTCGGCGCTAAGCCCCGCCCCCTTTCTGGGACGCGATCATGCCGGATGTGTTAACTCTTCACATCCGGGATGATCGCTCTCTCCCATAGCGCCCTGTGATATGCCTTGCGGGGACGCTGCGTCCCCGCAAGGTGTACGGACATGCTGCGATCTGAAAAGACGCGCAGCATGTCCGTAGTCGCAGGGCCGCCGCGTGCGGGTTTCCACGCATAGTGGAGACGGGATTTCATAAAATCCCCTCCACTATGCTGGAACATCTGGACGCTGCTTGTTTGACGCTGCAGCTCTGCGCAGCGTCAAACAAGCAGCGTTTCCTGACCGTGGAAACATACCCTAAGGGTATGTGTCCACGTTCAGGATTGCATCAGGATTTGGTCAGGATTTTTCATCAGTATTTATAAGCCAAAACCAGGAGTGGAACAATTAGAGGAAAAGTATAATAGAAACATATGCTCCACTTCTGTATTTATCACCCACTCCTGGTTTTGGCTTACAAATACTGATGAAAAATCCTGACCAAATCCTGATGCAATCCTGAACGTGGACACATACCCTAAGGGTATGTGTCCACGTTCAGGAAACGCTGCGTGTTTGACGCTGCGTTTTTCCGCAGCGTCAAAAACGCAGCGTCCAGATGTTACAGCATAGTGGAGGGGATTTAATGAAATCCTGTCTCCACTGTGCATTAAAAAATGCATGCATTTTTCCCGCAAAAACGCACATGCGGTGCGTTTTTTCAGAACGCAGCATGTTGCTACAATGAGCAAAACACGCAGGTGACCTGCCAGTGACCTCTGGTGCATTTTTGGTCAGGATTTTACCTGCATAAAATCCTGACCAAATCCTGATGCAATCCTGAACGTGGACACATACCCTTATAGTGAATACAGGAATCTACTGAATCATTGTTCAGTCGACAGCTATCTAACATGTATGGCTTTATGCTTGAGGGTCTAAATGCAATCTTACTGTATGCACCCGCTATATCTTCATCCCTGTGCAAGACTGTAGATTTTGCTAGACTAATCCCTGACCCAACAAGGGTCACTGTCTAAACACACACTTATACTTGTGTCCTTTGCTCATTCAATATCCTAAAATGATCATACTTCTTTTTTGCAACTTCTCATTACCGTTTGTAAATCTTCTCCTGTGCTGCACCCATTTTGTGGAAATCCATATTATATGCCATAAATATCTGATACATGTAGCTTATCTGGGACCTGCACTTATATCGAGAATAGGGATCAATCACTTTCATTTTGTGAACACTTTGTAAGAAGTGGTGACCACGTCACAGAGACTACAGGATAGAGAATGTGATAGCTGCAGAGAGATATAGAGATGGAATCCGCATCTATGACACTTATCTTATACACAGTATATGCCAAAAATGACAGCACATGATTACTGTACATTGAATTTATTGGGTAACATGTAGGCTCTTTATTCTCCTGTTCCACAAAAAGTAGTATGCTCCAACTATATCACTTTTGAACACATACTGTTTATATGACATTTCTTTTTTTCTTACATTTATTCTTTTTTTGTGACCATATTTTGTATGCGTTTAGCTGATTGCAGATTTTTATTATAACAAGGACAAATTCCTTTCTTCATGACTGATATTTTGGCAAGAGAAATGAGTGTTAACTTGATAAAACCATCTGAAATATGTGAAGAAAATAAACAGAGCATACAGCTACCAGTTACAAATATTATGCTAGTGCAGATTAGTAAAACATCGAGAGCACATTCATCATAAAGCAGTGTCAGCGGATTTTTTTAGAAACATTTTCTCCCAAGTCAACAGTTAGGAACTCAATTATAACACGTCTTGGCTTGGTTCAGTCTAAAATATATGTAAAAAATGCAACAATTATGAAACAAGCAATACAAAAACAGGCTGTTACTATCTTTGATCTATTTGCCTGTTTATAAAGCAATTACATATTTTACAATCTCCATATAACTTTATTACCTTATAAGTTGTTTTTTTTACTGCTACTATTTTAAATTGATCTTTTTATATGCATATAGTTATTGAAGGGGTTGTCCAGCACCACTCAATATTAATGTACGATATCTACTAACTATGCAGTGTCCCATCAGGTATTTTCAGATATACCCTCATCAGCGTCCTTCACCTTCGCTTGCGGAAGTGAGCAGTGCTACTTACCTCAATTAAAAAAGCACTCCCAGTGCCTATTAATATTGTCACGGCACTGTTGCAGGATATCCCGGGGCTAGGGGCTCCTTCCTTATGTTCAAAAGATAGAGGTGCCCTAGCTATCCCTGCTCGCTGAATTACTTCTGATGGTGAATATGCCGAGGCCACTTGGCTTGCTGAGCTTCTAAATCAGGCCTTATCTGTCCTCTCTCCCACCCAGGGAAGTCTGGAGTTGTAGTGTTTAAGAATACACAAATCAGACTAACAAGGGAAGACATATAGGGATAAATGAAAATACCAATCATACAAATATGCACTCACAAACAACAGAGTGGAACACCGGGAAGTAAAGGAAGGAAAAAACAAATAGGAAGGATGAGGATATGAACACAGACAAAGCACCAAGCAACAGTCTTCTGAACAACACTCCAAATGCCTCCTCAAACAACCAATACCTCCAACTCCAGAACCATTCAGTAAGAAATTAACACTGGCAGTCCCTGATTACCAGAGGCGAGTGGTCAACACTGAACAGCTAAAACAAAGCAGGAAAACTCTAGGAGCTCTCAACTGAACAAATTAACCCCTGCACACGTGAAATCAGAAACCTTGGTCTTCTTGCCTCCTCGTCACAGTAAACACATAAAAAATATATTGCAGTTATCTAGTACCATAGCTACTGGGGGAAGGGGGTAGAGGGCTTGGTCTCCCCGAGGCCCTATGCTTTGAGGTACCCACTCGGAGCTATGCTACTTTTAATTGTATCGACGTTCGCAGTGTGCTGATTCAGTTAAACCCTACTACAGAGCAGGGGGTCATGATCTCCCTGCACTGCTGCAAGCCAAGCGGCGACTATGGGGCCCGTGAGCCAGGTGGTTGCACCACAAGACTGTCATCAGAAGTTCAACTGTATGCGCATCATGCCCATACAGTTGAAAGCAATAGTGAAAGAGAGAATGTCAGCCGACACGCCCTTCTACACCATTCTTCCTTGGCGTCTGATGCCTCAGCACAGCGGACACGATGATGTCACTAGATGGTACTGCAGAGACCATAGCAGAAGGAATGAGGAGGTATATATTGTATTTTTTTTTTTTTCAAATCAGTGAGAAAATTGTGGTGGCCAGAATAATATATGGAGGACTATGGGGAGTGCATTATACTGTATGGAGGACTATGGGAAGTGCATGAAACTGTATAGAGGACTATGAAGGGTGCATTATGCTATATGGAGGACTATGGGGAATGCATTTTACGATATGGAGGACTATGGGTAGTGCATTATACTATATGGAGGATTGTGGGGAGTGCATTTTACTATATAGAGGACTATGGGGTGCATTATACTATAGCGAGGTGTAATGGGTCTGCTGTGCTGGAATACCTCTTTCAGTACCACCCCGTGTTTTAGGAGGTCCACTCTGCTTTGGCTGGATTCTGAATGAAGGACGCTGACTGGAATGGCTTCATTACATGGGCGCATATAAAATATCACTGCTTCTCCACGTATTTCCAGTGTGACAACTCTTTACTCACAGGACACAGAATATATATCACAACAGATACAGAGGGCAGGCCAATTCAAAAGTGGCAGGCCAGACATACATTACAATAGCCGCAGGTGGCCGGAGCCTGCCGATATTTACTGTGGGAATTACAAAGGTGGGGGAGGTCAGAAAGAGAATATCTTGTCCCCTCTGCCCTGGGGCGCAGTCTGTGGGCTGATGCATTAGGGACATGAATCTCACATGGAACCTGTTATACATACATATGACTGCACAACATATTCTGGGTGCTGGGGGGTTCTGTAACACGGCTCCCCCTTTCAGCTACGCGATCGACATACACAGTCTGATCCTTAACGGATCGGTTTGGGGATGACCGAAGTTTATGGGGTTGGTACAAGTTCCGTTTGTCGACTTAGTCTATCAGCGTTACCGTTTTGTTTGCCGGGTCTATAGTGGATGGTGAAGTCCAGAGGTTGTAGGGCTAAACTCCACCGCAGTAATCTGGCGTTGTCTCCGGACACCCGATTAAGCCACACTAGGAGATTATGGTCCGTTAGGAGGGAAAACGGTCGTCCATACAAATATGGTTGTAACTTTTTGAGTGCCCATGCTACTGCCAGGCACTCCTTCTCGATGGCCGCATAGCTTACTTCACGGGGCAGTAGTTTCCGACTCAGGTTAGCTACCGGGTGTTCTTGGCCGTCCGGCCCGACTTGGCGCAGTACTGCCCCAATGCAAACGGGACGTGTCCGTGTGAACAAGGAAACGTTTAGTTGGATCGGGTGCGGTCAATACAGGGGTATTGGTGAGGGCGTCCTTTAGCTGGCGGAAGGCTTCCTCACACTCTGGGGTCCAGGTTACCTGGCGGGGTTGGTTCTTACGGGTCAGATCAGTGAGGGGCTTGGCTACGCTGCTGTAATTGGGGACGAATTTCCTGTAATACCCTGCTGTCCCTAGAAAAGCCATGACCTGGGTTTTCGTGCGTTGGGTGGGCCATTTGGCTATGTCCTCAATCTTGGCTGGTTCTGTTCGCTGTTTCCCACTTCCCACCCAATGTCCTTAATACTGAACCTCCGCTTTGCCCACGTGACACTTGTTTGGGTTCAGGGTGATTCCAGCCTTGTGGATCCTTTCTAATACTGTCTCTAGGTGATTTAGATGCTCTTCCCATGTCACGCTGTAGATGGCAATGTCATCCAGGTAGGCACACGCATAGTCCTGGAGACCATCCAGAAGCCGGTCAGCCAGCCTCTGGAAGGTCGCAGGGGCATTCTTCATCCCGAATGGCATAACTCGAAACTGGAATAAGCCGAACGGGGTGACAAATGCAGACTTGGGAATAGCGTCAGGACTAAGGGGAATCTGCCAGTAGCCTTTGCATAGATCGATGGTGGTCAAATACTTTGCCCCCGCCAGCCGCTCTAACAGCTCATCCACGCACGGCATGGGATACGCATCCGTCACCGTTTTCTCATTGAGCCTGCGATAGTCTACACAAAACCATGTAGTCCCATCCTTCTTGGGCACTAACACTAAGGGGGATGCCCAGGGACTATCTGATTCTTCAATGACCCCTAAGCGCAACATCTCTCGTATCTCTTGTCGCATCCCTTCTCGTACAGACTCAGGGACGCGGAAGGGGGGTTGTCTCAGGGGGGGTCTGATCCTGGGTCTTATCCTTGTGTTGTGCCAGGTGGGTGTACCCAGGTCTCCCTAAAAACATCCTCTGTCGCTGCCTCAACAACGCCTCTGCCTGCTGTCTCTCCCGGGGACCTAGGTCTTCACCCCAGTGTACCTGGTCCCATGTTGTAGACTGAGTCCTCTCCCCTAAGACATCAGGCAGGGGAGTCCGGCTAAATCCTCTGCTTCAGGTGCACAGATGGCCACTACCTCTTCAGGGCGCTCCCTGTCATGATCTCCATGGCCAGAGAACTAGCATAAGCCTCAATAGGAACAAGCTCTTGGAAGATGTAACTATACTGACCATGAACTAAACCTACCGCATCATCTAGAAGTAGCCAGGTAGCATGTCCTACTTTTTATCCCTATATGCCCAGCGCCGGCCGGAGAACTAAATAATGCTAGCAGAGGGAAATATAAGACCTGACTCACCTCTAGAGAAATGCCCAAAAAGGAGACAGAGGCCCCCCACATATATTGGCGGTGATATGAGATGAAACAACAAACGCAGCAGGAAAATAGTTTAAGCAAATTTGAGGTCCGCTTTCTAGATAGCAGAAGACAGAAAGCATACTTTCATGGTCAGTAGAAAACCCTAACAAAACACATCCAGAAATTACTTTAGGACTCTGGCATTAACTCATAATACCAGAGTGGCAATTCCTGATCAACAAGAGCTTTCCAGACACAGTAACGAAACTGCAGCTGTGAACTGGAACCAAAATACAAAAACAAAACATGGACGAATGTCCAACTTATCTAGTAGATGTCTGGGAGCAGGAACAAGCACAGAGAGGCTTCTGATAACATTGTTGACCGGCAAGCATCTAACAGAGAAGCCAGGTTATATAGCGACACCCAGATCTAATCAGAACAGGTGAACAGGGAAGATGATGTCACAAGTTCAATTCCACCAGTAGCCACCGGGGGAGCCCAGAATCCAAATTCACAACAGTACCCCCCCCTCAAGGAGGGGGCACCGAACCCTCACCAGAACCACCAGGGCGATCAGGATGGGCCCTATGAAAGGCACGAACCAGATCAGAGGCATGAACATCAGATGCAGTGACCCAAGAATTATCCTCCTGGCCGTATCCCTTCCACTTGACCAGATACTGGAGTCTCCGTCTGGAAACACGGGAGTCTAGGATTTTTTCCACAACGTACTCCAACTCACCCTCAACCAACACCGGAGCAGGAGGCTCAACGGAAGGCACAACCGGTGCCTCATACCTGCGCAATAACGACCGATGAAAAACGTTATGAATAGAAAAGGATGCAGGGAGGTCCAAACGGAAGGAAACAGGGTTAAGAATCTCCAATATTTTATACGGACCGATGAACCGAGGCTTAAACTTAGGAGATGAGACCCTCATAGGGACAAAACGAGAAGACAACCACACCAAATCTCCAACACAAAGCCGAGGACCAACACGACGGTGACGGTTGGCAAAAAGCTGAGTCTTCTCCTGGGACAACTTTAAATTGTCCATCACCTGCCCCCAGATATGATGCAATCTCTCCACCACCGCATCCACTCCAGGACAATCCGAGGATTCCATCTGACCGGAGGAAAATCGAGGGTGGAACCCCGAATTACAGAAAAACGGGGACACCAAAGTGGCAGAGCTGGCCCGATTATTGAGGGCGAACTCCGCCAATGGCAAAAAAGCAACCCAATCATCCTGGTCAGCAGACACAAAACACCTCAGATATGTCTCCAGGGTCTGATTAGTCCGCTCGGTCTGGCCATTAGTCTGAGGGTGAAAAGCAGACGAAAAAGACAAATCTATGCCCATCCTAGCACAGAATGCCCGCCAAAATCTAGACACAAATTGGGTTCCTCTGTCAGAAACGATATTCTCAGGAATACCATGCAAACGAACAACATTTTGAAAAAACAGGGGCACCAACTCGGAAGAAGAAGGCAATTTGGGCAGGGGAACCAAATGGACCATCTTAGAAAAACGGTCACACACCACCCAGATGACAGACATCTTCTGAGAAACAGGCAGATCTGAAATAAAATCCATCGAGATGTGTGTCCAAGGCCTCTTAGGAATAGGCAAGGGCAACAATAATCCACTAGCCCGAGAACAACAAGGCTTGGCCCGAGCACAAACGTCACAAGACTGCACAAAGCCTCGCACATCTCGTGACAGGGAAGGCCACCAGAAGGATCTTGCCACCAAATCCCTGGTACCAAAAATTCCAGGATGACCTGCCAATGCAGAAGAATGTACCTCAGAGATGACTCTACTGGTCCAATCATCAGGAACAAACAACCTATCAGGCGGACAACGATCCGGTCTATCCGCCTGAAACTCCTGCAAGGCCCGCCGCAGGTCTGGAGAAACGGCTGACAAGATAACTCCCTCCTTAAGAATACCTGTGGGGTCAGAGTTGCCGGGTGAATCAGGCTCAAAACTCCTAGAAAGGGCATCCGCCTTAACATTCTTAGAACCCGGTAGGTACGATACCACAAAATTAAACCGAGAGAAAAATAATGACCAGCGCGCCTGTCTAGGATTCAGGCGCCTGGCGGTCTCAAGATAGATCAAATTTTTGTGGTCAGTCAATACCACCACCTGATGTCTGGCCCCCTCGAGCCAATGGCGCCACTCCTCAAACGCCCACTTCATGGCCAAAAGCTCCCGATTCCCAACATCATAATTCCGCTCAGCGGGCGAAAATTTACGGGAAAAGAAGGCACAAGGCCTCATCACGGCGCAGTCAGAACTTTTCTGCGACAACACTGCCCCAGCCCCGATCTCAGAAGCGTCGACCTCAACCTGAAAAGGAAGAGTCACATCAGGCTGACGCAACACAGGGGCAGAAGAAAAACGGCGCTTAAGCTCCTGAAAGGCCTCCACAGCATCAGGGGACCAATTAGCAACATCAGCACCCTGTCTAGTCAAATCGGTCAATGGCTTAACGACATCCGAAAAACCAGAAATAAATCGACGATAAAAGTTGGCAAAGCCCAAAAATTTCTGAAGACTTTTAAGAGAAGAGGGCTGCGTCCAATCACAAATAGCTTGAACCTTGACAGGATCCATCTCAATGGAAGAGGGAGAAAAAATATATCCCAAAAAGGAAATTCTCTGAACCCCAAAAACGCACTTAGAACCCTTGACACACAGAGAATTAGACCGCAAAACCTGAAAAACCCTCTTAACATGCCGGACATGAGAGTCCCAATCATCCGAAAAAATCAGAATATCATCCAGATACACTATCATAAATTTATCCAAAAAATCGCGGAAAATATCATGCATAAAGGACTGGAAGACTGAAGGGGCATTAGAAAGACCAAAAGGCATCACCAAATACTCAAAGTGGCCCTCGGGCGTATTAAATGCGGTTTTCCACTCATCCCCCTGCCTGATCCGCACCAAATTATACGCCCCACGGAGATCAATCTTAGAGAACCACTTGGCCCCCTTTATGCGAGCAAACAAATCAGTCAGCAACGGCAATGGGTATTGATATTTAACCGTGATTTTATTCAAAAGCCGATAATCAATACATGGTCTCAAAGAGCCGTCTTTTTTTGACACAAAGAAAAAACCGGCTCCTAAGGGAGATGACGATGGACGAATATGTCCCTTTTCCAAGGACTCCTTTATATATTCTCGCATAGCAGCATGTTCAGGCACAGACAGATTAAACAAACGACCCTTTGGGTATTTACTGCCCGGGATTAAATCTATGGCACAATCGCACTCACGGTGCGGAGGTAGTGAACCCAGCTTGGGTTCTTCAAAGACGTCACGATAATCAGACAGGAACTCAGGGATTTCAGAGGGAATAGATGATGAAATGGACACCAAAGGTACGTCCCCATGAGTCCCCTTACATCCCCAGCTCAACACAGACATAGCTCTCCAGTCAAGGACTGGGTTGTGAGACTGCAGCCATGGCAATCCCAGCACCAAATCATCATGTAGATTATACAGCACCAGAAAACGAATAGTCTCCTGGTGATCCGGATTAATACACATAGTCACTTGTGTCCAGTATTGTGGTTTATTATTAGCCAATGGGGTGGAGTCAATCCCCTTCAGAGGAATAAGAGTCTCCAAAGGCTCTAAATCATACCCACAACGATTGGCAAAGGACCAATCCATAAGACTCAAAGCGGCGCCAGAGTCGATATAGGCGTCCGTAGCAATAGATGACAAAGAGCAAATCAGGGTCACAGACAAAATAAATTTAGACTGTAAAGTGCCAATGGGAACGGATTTATCAAGCTTTTTAGTACGCTTAAAGCATGCTGATATAACATGAGTAGAATCCCCACAATAGAAACACAACCCATTTTTCCGTCTAAAATTCTGCCGCTCGCTTCTGGACAGAATTCTATCACACTGCATGTTTTCTGGCGTCTTCTCAGTGGACACCGCCAGATGGTGCACTGGTTTGCGCTCCCGCAGACGCCTATCGATCTGAATGGCCATTGTCATGGACTCATTCAGACTTGCAGGCACAGGGAACCCCACCATAACATCCTTAATGGCATCAGAAAGACCCTCTCTGAAAGTAGCCGCCAAGGCACACTCATTCCACTGAGTAAGCACAGACCATTTACGGAATTTTTGGCAGTAAATTTCAGCTTCATCTTGCCCCTGCGATAGGGACATCAAAGTTTTTTCTGCCTGAAGTTCCAAATGAGGTTCCTCATACAGCAAGCCCAAGGCCAGAAAAAACGCATCCACATTGCGCAACGCAGGATCCCCTGGTGCCAATGCAAAAGCCCAATCTTGAGGGTCGCCGCGGAGCAAGGAAATCACAATCCCAACCTGCTGTGCAGGGTCTCCAGCAGAACGAGATTTCAGGGACAAAAATAACTTACAATTATTTCTAAAATTCTGAAAGCTAGATCTATTCCCTGAGAAGAATTCCGGCAAAGGAATTCTCGGCTCTGATACCGGAGCATGAACAACAAAATCTTGCAAACTTTGTACTTTCGTGGCGAGATTATTCAAACCTGCAGTTACACTCTGTAGATCCATTATAGACAGGTGAACATAGAGCCATTCAAAGATTAGAAGGAGAGAGAAAAAAAAGAAAGACTGCAGCATAGACAGACTGGCAAGTGATCCAATTAAGAGCACAGAGAAAAAAAAAAAAAAAAAAAAAAACTCTCAGCAGACTTCTTATTTCTCTCCTTTCTCAGCCAAGGATTTTAACCCTTTAGTGGGCCGGTCAAACTGTCATGATCTCCATGGCCAGAGAACTAGCATAAGCCTCAATAGGAACAAGCTCTTGGAAGATGTAACTATACTGACCATGAACTAAACCTACCGCATCATCTAGAAGTAGCCAGGTAGCATGTCCTACTTTTTATCCCTATATGCCCAGCGCCGGCCGGAGAACTAAATAATGCTAGCAGAGGGAAATATAAGACCTGACTCACCTCTAGAGAAATGCCCAAAAAGGAGACAGAGGCCCCCCACATATATTGGCGGTGATATGAGATGAAACAACAAACGCAGCAGGAAAATAGTTTAAGCAAATTTGAGGTCCGCTTTCTAGATAGCAGAAGACAGAAAGCATACTTTCATGGTCAGTAGAAAACCCTAACAAAACACATCCAGAAATTACTTTAGGACTCTGGCATTAACTCATAATACCAGAGTGGCAATTCCTGATCAACAAGAGCTTTCCAGACACAGTAACGAAACTGCAGCTGTGAACTGGAACCAAAATACAAAAACAAAACATGGACGAATGTCCAACTTATCTAGTAGATGTCTGGGAGCAGGAACAAGCACAGAGAGGCTTCTGATAACATTGTTGACCGGCAAGCATCTAACAGAGAAGCCAGGTTATATAGCGACACCCAGATCTAATCAGAACAGGTGAACAGGGAAGATGATGTCACAAGTTCAATTCCACCAGTAGCCACCGGGGGAGCCCAGAATCCAAATTCACAACAGTACCCCCCCCTCATATATTGGCGGTGATATGAGATGAAACAACAAACGCAGCAGGAAAATAGTTTAAGCAAATTTGAGGTCCGCTTTCTAGATAGCAGAAGACAGAAAGCATACTTTCATGGTCAGTAGAAAACCCTAACAAAACACATCCAGAAATTACTTTAGGACTCTGGCATTAACTCATAATACCAGAGTGGCAATTCCTGATCAACAAGAGCTTTCCAGACACAGTAACGAAACTGCAGCTGTGAACTGGAACCAAAATACAAAAACAAAACATGGACGAATGTCCAACTTATCTAGTAGATGTCTGGGAGCAGGAACAAGCACAGAGAGGCTTCTGATAACATTGTTGACCGGCAAGCATCTAACAGAGAAGCCAGGTTATATAGCGACACCCAGATCTAATCAGAACAGGTGAACAGGGAAGATGATGTCACAAGTTCAATTCCACCAGTAGCCACCGGGGGAGCCCAGAATCCAAATTCACAACAGCTCCCGGTAGGGCTTCAGCATGTTCACGTGGAACATGCGGATAACCCTGGAGTCGTCACAATCGGCGACATTATAGGTGGTGTCGGCTATTTTCCCCACTACCTGGTAGGGCCCCTGCCTTGCAGCTTGGAACTTGTTCTGCCTAGTGGGTTCTAACACCAGGACCTTCTGTCCTATCTCAAAGGTGCGTTCTCTGGCCCTCCGATCATACCATACGCGCTGGTGCCGTTGGGCCACCTGCAGGTTCCCACATACAGCCTGGGTCAGCTCCTGCAGGCGGTCCTGGATTTCCAGCACATAGGGTACAATAGGTACCCCTTCTATGGTGCCCTCCCCTTCCCAGTGTTCTATCACTAAGTCTAGGGATCCCCTTACCCACCTCCTGTATACCAGTTCAAACAGGGAGAACCCCGTGGATTCTTGGGGTACCTCCCGATAGGCAAACAGGAGGTGTGGCAAGAATTTCTCTCAGTCCCTATAGGTCCTGGTAAAAGTCCCAATGAGTTGTTTCAACGTTCCGCTAAAGTGTTCACACAACCCATTGGTTTGCGGGTGGTACGGGGCGCTCCTAATGGACTTTATGCCACACAGCTTCCACAGTTGGTTGGTCACTTCAGCTGTAAACTGGGTACCCTGGTCCGAGATAATCTCCCGGGGAAATCAAACCCGTGAGAAAACCTGGAGCAGAGCAGCCGCCACCGTCTCTGCCAATATGTTAGGTAACGCAACCGCCTCTGGATACCGTGTGGCATAATCTACCACTGTCATTATATACCTTTTCCCTGACGGACTGGGTTTGGCTAACGGCCCTATCAGATCGACCGCTATTCGGCTAAATGGCTCCTCCACAATGGGGAGGGGGCGTAATTTGGCCTGGCAGCGATCTCCTCTCTTGCCAATGCGCTGGCAACTGTCACAGGTCTGGCAGTACTGACGAACATCATAGGTTACCCCCGGCCAAAAGAAGTTTTGTGTCAGACAATGCCTGGTGCGACTGACGCCGAAGTGCCCGGCCAAGGGTATGTCATGAGAGATTCGCAGTAACTCCTGCCTGTACTTCTTGGGAACTACCAGCTGTAGTTTTATAGTGGGGCTCGTCCCTGTGTGGTGCTGCTCGGTAACCCGGTAGAGGAGTCCCTGCTGCCATACCAACTGCTCCCCTTCCAGTACTCCTCTCCCCTCCTGTGCCTTCCCACGATATCCCTCTAATGAAGGATCCTCAAGTAACTCCTTCTTAAATTCAGCTGGGGTGGCCCAAGAAATGTGTCTGGCTATGGGAATATGTGTAGGACTGGGGTGACTTACCTGGGCCTCCTGAGTGTGATTCCACCTCCGCAGCTCGAGCTTGTCTCCGGGTGGTCACAAGATATGTCTCAGCCAGAAGGCCGACCGAGAAGGCAGACAACATAGGCCCCAAGTAATTTCCCAGCAAGACATCTGCAGGCAATTCCTCCATCAAGCCGACCTCAACCAGGCCATCCCGACTCCCCAGTTCAGGTGAATCCTGGCAGTGGGCAGTCGGTGTATGGCTTCCCCTGCTACACGGACTGCCACTGTCTGGTCCATCTTCTCTTGGTCCCGGACAAGATGAGGCTTCACAAGGGTCAAAGTTGCTCCGGAATCTCTTAGACCCTGCATACGTTTCCCATTAACCCACACGACCTGTCGATGCTGTTGTCGATTATCTGCCCGGGCCGCCTGCACGGGGTCTACTTCAAGCAGCACTTCCTCCATCTCTTCCATCCCCTGGTTAGTCATAGCCCCCAATGCCGGATCAGCTTCGCCTTGGTAGCAGTGTACAGCGGCCCGGCTGAAGGTAGCTGTTCCCGTCTTTGGCCACTGGGTACGCTGAGTCTGGTTGGGACATTGTCTTTGCAGGTGGCCCAGCTGATGGCAGGTGTGGCATCGCGCCCCAGGGGGACTGTGGTAGGTCAGGTTTTGAGCTGGTCCCCCGACAATCTTCTGTGGTTTGGGGGCTTCCAGACCCATGGGAGGACCCCTAGTGACCATCTTTGATCCGGCCGACTGAGACCTCCTGGCATCATGGTGTTTGTCGGCCAGATGAGTGGCCTCCTCGAGTCATTGGTCATCTGTCCCGAAGCCATTCCTGTGTCTCGGGGGTTAGTCCATTAAAGAATCGCTCTAACAAGAAGAGCTGGAGGACGTCCTCCTTAGTGGTTGCTTGGCTCCCTTGTACCCACTGTAGCAGTGAACGCCGTAATTTACAGGCCCATTCAGCGTGGGTATCGGTTACCCGTTTTATAAGTCCACAAAACTTTTGGCGGTATGCCTCTGGTGTCAGCACATACCGGGCCAAGATCACTTCTTTGATCCGCACATAGTCCATACAGTCCTCATCATGTACCGTGAGATAGGCGTCCGCTGCCCGGCCTGTCAGCTTGCTGGCCAGAATCTGAACCTGTTCCTCCGACTTCACTTGATGCAGGGCACACTGCCGCTCAAAGTCCTGCAGAAAGCCATCACTGTCTTCCTCTGCCTCCCTCAACTGTCGGAAGGCATTATACTGGATCTTTTTGTGGCTTAATGTTGAAGGTACCTGGGCAGAGGCCAGAGCTCCCCCTGCTCGCTGACTCTCCTCTCCCTCTCTGCCATCTCCACCTTGGCCAGCTCTATTTTGGTCCGCTCTGCCATCTCCATCTTGGCTAGCTCTATCCTGGTCTGCTCTGCCATCTTTTCCTTCAGATCCGTACGCATATTATTATTATTATTATTATTTATTTATATAGCACCATTAATTCCATGCATATCAGCCATCACCTCTCGTATGAGCTCTACTGCAGGGTTTAGGCCATAGAACCCCAGTCTGTTCTTTACCTCCCTCTGGAATTCAGTCTCCTGCACGTTCACATTGGGGGGCGCTGCACTGTCGTGTTCCATGATGGCTGCTATCAAATCCGCTTTTGTTTTGTTGCTGGCGATTAACCCTCGAGCTTCCACCAGGTCTTTTAATGTAGTCCTCTTTAACTTCTGGTAGTTGTTTTCAATTCATTCCTTTCCTCCTGTAGATGGGGTATCACATCCCGCTGTCTGCCACCAGTGTAACGGGGTCTGCTGTGCTGGAATACCTCTTTCAGTACCATCCCGTGTTTTAGGAGGTCCACTCTGCTTTGGCTGGATTCAGAATGAAGGACGCTGACTGGAATGGCTTCATTACATGGGCGCATATAAAATATCACTGCTTCTCCACGTATTTCCAGTGTGACAACTCTTTACCTCACAGGACACAGAATATATATCACAACAGATACAGAGGGCAGGCCAATTCAAAAGTGGCAGGCCAGACATACATTACAATAGCCGCAGGTGGCCGGAGCCTGCCGATATTTACTGTGGGAATTACAAAGGTGGGGGAGGTCAGAAGGAGAATATCTTGTCCCCTCTGCCCAGGGGCGCAGCCTGTGGGCTGATGCATTAGGGACATGAATCTCACATGGAACCTATTATACATACATATGACTGCACAACATATTCTGGGTGCTGGGGGGTTCTGTAACATGAGGACTATGTGGGAGTGCATTATACTATATGGAGGTCTATGAGGAGTACGTTATACTATATGAAGGACTATGAGGAGTGCATTATACTACACTGTGTTCCAAATTATTATGCAGAAAGAGTTTAGGAGTGATAAGGTTAGAATTGTTTTGTTTCTCATTTAAACTCATTGATGGTTATGTGTGTCAGAGCTCTTTATATCACTGAAAGCAATTGCAGATACCTGTGCAAATTAGTTTGGCTGGTATGTCCAAATAAAGGCAAGACTACTTAATGCTGTTCCACATTATTAAGCAGCCTACATTTTTTGCCAAAATGGGAAAGAAAAAGGATGTGTCGGCTGCTGAGAAGCAACAAATTGTGGAGTATTTAGGTCAAGGCATGACTACAATCAACATTGCAAAGACTCTTCATCGTGATCATCGCACAATCAAGAAGTATGTAGCTGATTCCCAGCACACACGTGTGCGTGCTGATAAGGAAAAATTGAGGACTCTTTCCAACAGGCAATTGCGTAAGGTTAAAAGAGCAGCTGCAAAAATGCCTTGTCATTGCAGCAGACAAGTTTTTGAAGCTGCTGGTGCCTCCAGCGTCCCCAGAACAACAAGATGCAGGGTCCTTCAGAGGTGCGTAAGCCATCCTGTCAACCACCTCTATCCACTGCACACAAGCAGAAACGGCTCCAGTGGGCCAAACAATACATGAAGACTGACTTCCAAACTGTTTTGCTCACCGATGAGTGCCGTGCAACGCTCGATGGTCCAGATGGATGGAGTGGAGGATGGCTGGTTGATGGACACCCCATGAAAACACGGCTAAGGCGCCAACAAGGAGGAGGTGGAGTAATGTTTTGGGCTGGAATCATGGGGAGAGAGATTGTCGGCCCCTTTATGATCCCTGAAGGGGTAAAGATGAACTCCATAATCTATGTGGAGTTTCTAAAAACACTTCCTGCCATGGTTCAAGAGGAAGAACCGTGCTTTCCGCATCAAGATCATTTTCATGCATGATAATGCACCATCTCATGCTGCAAAAAACACATCTGCATCTCTGGCTGCTATGGGCATAAAAGAGGACAAACTTATGGTGTGGCCACCATCTTCCCCTGACCTCAACCCCATTGAGAACCTCTGGAGCATCATCAAAAGGAGTGTCTATGATGGCGGGAGGCAGTTCACATCTAAGCAACAGCTCTGGGAGGGTATTCTGTCCACATGCAAAACAATTGAAGCAGAAACCATCCAAAAACTGACAAATTCAATGGACGAGAGAGTTCAGAAGCTTCTTTCGAACAAGGGGTCCTATGGGCAAATGTAACATCACCTAGAATAAAGTTTTCACTTGAAAACTGTTTGATTTCATTTTGTAATAAGCTGATAATGCTTATAACTTCACAATTGACCATTTTTTGTTCAAAATAATAAAAAAAAAGGTTGAAAACTCTGCTGTGCATAATAATTTGGAACATGCATTTTGAGTGTTTATTTTTTTTTTAAAAGATACTGTTTTCATAGGCAGTTTGTTCCAAAACATTGCAATTATACTGGAATAGTAGATGACTGGAAAATAACAATGACTGCAATTCAGATAGGTAACTTAGAGAAAATATGAGGAAATATTATTTGCATAATAATTTGGAACACAGTGTATGTGGAGGACTACGGAGAGTGTGCTATATTATATGGAGAATTATGGAGAGTGTGTTATACTATACTCTTTGTTGTTACCTCTGCAGCCTAGTACTAGCTGGAAGTTGATATGTCTGTCTTGGCCAGATGGAAAAGATGGGAAAAGTGAATGACTCCACCAGAAAAAATGTTAGCTGTAAGTTACCATCAATAACTGTGCTGTAATCTCTTATATGTCCTGCAGAACCAGTATCTACCACTATATGGTCACCATGGTTGTACTTTTATACTGTATTCTTTTGAAAAAACTCACCAAACCAGGCACATGACAGTGTCAAAGTTCAGCAGTGTCACGGGACAAATGTTAGTTGCAGATCTAAAATAACACACTTAATAATTTATCACGCAGTATGACCTATATTACACACCTAAATAAAAACGAAGAATAAAATATCAATGATAAAATGATTTATTTAGATGTGTAATATAGGTGATATTGTGTAATAAATTATTAAGTGTTTCATTTTAGATCTGCAACTAACATTCGTCCCGTGACACTATTAAACTTTGACACTGTCATGTACCCGATTTGGCTGTTTTTTTCAAAAGAATACAGTATAAAAGTACATCTATTCCTGACAGTCACACCAAATTTCTGTCCTGATGAAGAGGTCCTCTGCAACCTCGAAACGAGTTGACCCTGTAAACCTGTTTAATAATTTTTTATGTGTTGGAAACCATTGTGGATTCATAAGCAGCAGCGCAGGAATGTCTTCTTCTTCCTGATTGTTTCAATCTCAGGGTCTGGCATCTTCAATTTTAGTTTCAGTTCAACACAGTAGAGCTTCCTGTGTCGGCACATGGTCAGAGAAGAGGCTGGCTTAGTTTTCAATATAATCCATTCATCTAGCCCAATTCATACCCACCACTAGTAACTTGCTGATACAGGATTCTCTCGCCTGTGTTGAAAGAAAGTCAGAAATTTGTGAAGGTGCTGTAAGATGGCTACCGGACAGGTCCTTGAGGGGAGATATGTAACATTGAGGTAGCTTCGATGATGTAAGCCTGGGAAAGCTGGCTCCAGCACATATAGTGCACAGAGTTAATATGTCATATCAGGGCCAAGTTTATGAGCAGTCATAGAGATGGTTGGTGTCACGGGGTTACAGCGACAATGTGGAGCCAAAAGACCGCAGTGTGAAATTGCTCCTAGTCTGGCTCTGAGAAGAAGCACTTCTCCATTTTATATGCTTTTATTCCCTCTGGCAGAAGAGAGGTTAATCAGCCATGTTGGAAATTCCTGTGCTCAAAGCTGAGCTTGGTTAGTCACTGCTTTTCCCTTTATAATCTGGGCTCTGATACAAATCATTGTCAGAGTTAGCTTTACTGCTGCATAGCTGACAGAGGGAGAGGAGTTGTTATGAGAGTTGGAGGAGTTATTAGTGACTGTTGCTTGGTTTGTATGCATGGTAATTCCTTATCCTTCTCTATTTTGAGTTATTCCCCTACCTTTACACCCTGGTGCATTCCTCTGTTATATGTGAGTGAATATTTTGTATGTCTGGAGTTTTCTGTTAACCCTTGTTTGTATTGCCTTGTTTGTCGGGTTGGTGTACTACGGTGCACAGTAGCTCCCCTCTTCCCTGGGTGGGGGAAGAGAGCAGACGGAGGGCTAAGTCATGAGATAAGGAAAGGGAGGAGGCCCCAGCCCCTTGTCCCCGTGTACGAGTAAAAAGGTCATTAGAAAGGTCTCTGTACTGTCCCCTCATAAATTTATACATTAAAATAAGATCACCCCTTAGCCTTCGTCTTTCCAAACTAAATAACCCCAAGTGTAATAACCTGTCTTGGTATTGCAGACCCCCCAGTCCTCTAATAACCCTGGTCGCTCTTCTCTGCACCCGCTCTAGTTCAGCTATGTCTTTCTTATACACCGGAGACCAGAACTGTACACAGTATTCTAAGTGTGGTCGCACTAGTGACTTATATAGCGGTAAAATGATGTTCTCCTCATGAGCATCTATGCCTCTTTTAATGCATCCCATTATTTTATTTGCCTTTGTATATAAACCTGACCTTCCTTTGAACTAGTTGAGAATCTGGAGCATTACAATTGTTGGTTCCATTAAACTCTCAAAATGGCCAGAAAAAAAGAACTTTCATGTGAAACTTGACAGTCTATTCTTGTTCTTAGAAATGAAGGCTATTCCATGAGAGAAATTGCCAAGAAACTGAAGATTTCCTACAACGGTGTGTACTACTCCCTTCAGAGGAGAGCACAAACAGGCTCTAACCAGAGTAGAAAAAGAAGTGGGAGGCTCCACTGCACAACTGAGCAACAAGACAAGTACATTAAAGTCTGTAGTTTGAGAAATCAGCGCCTCACTGGTCCTCAACTGGCAGCTTCATTAAATAACACATGCAAAACACCAGTGTCAACGTCTACAGTGAAGGGGCGACTCTGGAATGCTGGCATTCAGGGCAGAGTGGCAAAGAAAAAGCCATATCTGAGACTGGCTAAAAAAAGGAAAAGATTAATATGGGCAAAAGAACACAGACATTGGACAGAGGAAGATTGGAAAAAAGTGTTTGGACAGACGAATCCAAGTTTGATGTGTTTGGATCACACAGAAGAACATTTGTGAGACGCAGAACAACTGAAAAGATGCTGGAAGAGTGTCTGATGCCATCTGTCAAGCATGGTGGAGGTAATGTGATGGTCTGGGGTTCCTTTGGTGCTGGTAAAGTTGGAGATTTGTACAAGGTAAAAGGGATATTGAATAAGGAAGGCTATCTGTTATGGATCCTGGTGGCAAGGATCACAAAACTGACCTGATAGGTAAACGGAATATAGGACAAGCTCTGGGGATGTGGGAACTTTACTGACCGCAACACTGATCCTATCCAAACACACTAAAGGCAGCCGTGGAGCGTTACCTAAAATCCTAGACGCCTCTTCACAGCCTGAGAAACTAGCTACCCCTAGAGAGAAAGCAAGCCTCACTTGCCTCAGAGAAATAACTCCAAAGTTTAGACAGCCCCCCCCAAATAATAACGGTGGGTTAAGGGGAAAGCACAAACATAGAAATGAAAACAGGTTTTAGCAAAATGAGGCCCGCTAATACTAAATAGTCAGAAGATAGCAAGGGATCTGTGCGGTCAGTAAAAAACACTATCAAAAACTATCCACGCAGAGAATACAAGAACCCCCACACCGATTCACGATGTGAGGGGCGCACTCCGCACCCCAGAGCTACCAGCAAGCGAGAAAATCACATATAAGCAAGCTGGACTGAACTCATCAGATAGTGAGAAACATTTTCAATGAAACAATGAGCAAATGAACTAGCAAGACTTAGCTTCTCCGGATGGAGACAGGTCACAAGGAAGTCCAGAGAGATCAGAACCAGTACTGAATACAACGACAGCAGGCAACCAGTAAAGGTCCAGGTGAATTAAATAGGAACTAGAATAGCAGGAAACGAGACAGCTGAGCCACCTACAGACCAGCCGTAACGCTAAAGGCCACAAGAGGGAGCCCAAAACAGAACTCACACAGTACCACTCATGACCACAGGAGGGAGCCTGAGAACGGAATTCACAACAGCTATCACTCCATTTTGTAACGCCATGTGGACAGCGCTTGATTGAGCCAATTTCATCCTACAACAGGACAATGACCCAAAGCACACCTCCAAATTATGCAAGAACTATTTAGGGAAGAAGCAGGCAGCTGGTATACCTGTAATGGAGTGGCCAGCGCAGTCACCAGATCTCAACCCCATTGAGCTGTTGTGGGAGCAGCTTGACCGTATGGTACTCAAAAAGTGCCCATCAAGCCAAACCAACTTCTGGGAGGGGCTTATGGAAGCATGGGGTGAAATTTCTCCAGATTACCTCAGCAAATTAACTGCTAGAATGCCAAAAGTCTGCAATGCTGTAATTGCTGCAAAGGGAGCATTTCCACTATGGAGTAATTTTCGCAAGATAACAGCTTCCAACTTAGATACATTATGGAGTGCTCTCCCCTGTTCACCTCTGGTGATAAGACA
The DNA here is from genome assembly GCF_051348905.1 of Ranitomeya variabilis. Classification (NCBI taxonomy): domain Eukaryota; kingdom Metazoa; phylum Chordata; class Amphibia; order Anura; family Dendrobatidae; genus Ranitomeya; species Ranitomeya variabilis. The sequence continues at coordinate 391,117,802 of NC_135232.1, forward strand.
GCACTGACTCGTCCATTTGAACTACAAATTCTTTGGAGAAATCTGGCACCACCAACACTGGCTGTTTACACCATGCTAGCTTCACTACCTGGAAGGCCATCTCAGCTTCTGGAGACCACTTAGCCATAGCCGACTTTGTCCCTTTAAGGAGGTCGGTCAGAGGGTCAGCTATCATGGCAAAGTTAGCGATGAACTGGCTGTAGTGGCCAACGATGCCCTAGAACGCCCTGACCTGCTTCTTTGAGAGAGGTTGTGGCCAAATCTGGATCGCATCAACTTTATTTATTTGGGGCTTTATTTCGCCCCTGCCTATGACATAGCCCAAGTATTTAGCTTCCTCCATGTCCACTGCACATTTCGGGTTTATGGAAAACCCCATTTTCCGTAGACTATCAAGTATCACCTGGACTTTACTCAGATGGCTTCCCCAGTCATCCAGGTAGGCCATTGCGTACTTCTTGTGGGGCGCTAGGAAACGGCAAGGCTCTCTGCAAGGTGGCCGGAACTCCTTGCAACCCAAACGGCATCCTTGTGTACTGGAAACAGCTGTATGGCGTTGAAAAGCGGCCTCCTTGGCATATTGGGACAGCTTCAAGTTCACCTGAACATGAAGCTCCATGAGAACCTCATGCTCTATGACCAGAGTACAACCTGATAATTCTGAGAACAGGCCTCTGTTCAGATGTAGCAACTCTCTAAACTGCTTCTTTTGGGCACGCGACAGTGACTCTGCCACCTTGACCCCTTTTACGTCGGCTTCAGACTTAGCCACCAATCAGGGAGCTTCCCCGGACTTCCTATCTCACTACAGCTTAATCAGGTTGACATGGTACACCTGGTAGAGCTTCCTTCTTGCCAACTACTTCATAAGGGCCCTGCCACTTGGCCAAAAAGTTGCTTTCCATCGTATGAACTAGCACCAGTACCCGATCCCCAGGATTGAAGTGTTTCACCTTCGCCGATCTATTGTACACCCTCGACTGCCTCTTGTGTTTTGAGGTGTTCTTTCACAATGGGCATCACCTCCGCAATTCTCTCCTGCATCTGGGACACATGTTTGATTACACTCTTGTAGTATGTAAACTCCGCCTCCCAGGTGTCCATCGCATCCAGGAGTCCACTGGGGTGTTGGCCATATAACAGTTCAAAAAGGAAGAAACCAGTAGAGGCCTGTGGGACTTCTCACATGGAGAATAAAAGGGACGGCAGTAGACAGTCCCAATCTTGTCCGTCCTTTTCTACGACCTTCTTTAACATGGCTTTCAAGGTTCCCAACCATCCATCTGTGGATGGTAAACTGAGGTCCGGAGTTGTGTGATTTGCAGGGTTTTGCACAACTCTTTCCTCACCCTTGACATGAATAGTGTCCCTTGATTTGTTAGGATCTCATTTGGCAACCCCATTCTGACAAAGATATGGACCAACTTCCAAGTTATACTCTACCATTCAAAAGTTTAGGGTCACCCAGACAATTTTGTGTTTTCCATGAAAACTCATACTTTTATTAGTCAAATGAGTTGCCAAATGAATTGAAAATCTAGTCCAGACATTGACAAGGTTCGAAAAAAAGATTTTTATTTGAAATAATACATTTCTCCTTCAAACTTTGCTTTTGTCAAAGAAAGGAATGTTTAGCCATCAAGTAGACGCTAGACACTCTAAGTTACTACCTCTTAAGCAGAAAATTCAGGCTAGTGTTAGACCATGCCCCACTGCGATGGATGAGGAAGGAAAAGGAGAACAATGTCCGAGTGATCAGGTGGTTCCTAGCACTTCAAGATTTTAACTTCAATGTAGAGCATAGACCCGGGAAACTGCATGGCAATGCTGACGCACTGTCGAGGGTCCACTGTTTGATGGTGTCAAGCCCCCCGGCTTTGGGCAGGGGGTATTTAAGATGGCCGCTGGACAGGTTGGTAGCTTCGGTGATGTAAGCCTGGAAAAGCTGGCTCTAGCACGTATAGTGCTGAGAAAGTGAATAGGGCGTATCAGGGCCGGGTTTATGATCAGTCAAAGAGATGGGTGGGATTGGCTGCTCACATATCCCCACCCCCTGGGGGCATGGTATGGCAAATAAAATGGAGATCAGTTATCTCATTCAGAGTGTGTGACTGGAGATATGCGGATCTCCATTGTGTTTGCTAAAGGACACTAACCTGACATTTTGATGAAACCACTTCCTTTGCCTACCTCAACCGCAGCTGAGTAAGTAAAACCCTTCAGTGCCAAGACCCAGGACCAGAGCTAATATCTCAAGATCGGTGCAGCTTTCATAATTCAAGTATATTGGTAACTAGCTGTACTACCCGGCTTCGCCCGGGTTAATGACTGCTGTTAGCAAAATAGAATGTGTTAACAAAAATTTATTCTGCACACAAAAACCACAAAACAAATAGATAGAAATGTAATTATTAAAAGGCAAAAACTAAGCAAATAGAAGCATTTCACAACATATATTAGCTTTGTTATACTGAGAATGTCTTTGTTGCCTATATTAACCAATCAGAGCTCAGGTTAATTAACTGTAGCAAAATAGAAGCTGAGCTGTGATTGGTTGCTATTGGCAGCCTGATAAATCCCCAGCCAACAGGAAGCCCTCCCCCCTGGCAGTATATATTAGCTCACACATACACATAATAGACAGGTCATGTGACTGACAGCTGCCGTATTTCCTATATGGTACATTTGTTGCTCTTGTAGTTTGCTTATTAATCAGATTTTTATTTTTGAAGGACAATACCAGACTTGTGTGTGTTTTAGGGCGAGTTTTATGTGTCAAGTTGTGTGTGTTGAGTTGCGTGTGGCGACATGCATGTAGCGACTTTTGTGAGATGAGTTTTGTGTGGCGACATGCGTGTAGCAACATTTTGTGTGTTGAGTTGCATGTGACAGGTTAGTGTAGCAAGTTGTGTGCAGCAAGATTTGTGCATGGCGAGTTTTGCGCGTGGCGAGTTTTATGTGTGGTGCATTTTGAGTATGTGCAAGTTTTGTGTGAGGCAACTTTTGCATGTGGTGCAACTTTTGTACATGTGGCAATTTTTCTGTGTGTGCAAGTTTTGCATGAGGTGAGTTTTCCATGAGGTGAGTTTTGCACGTGTGGCGAGTTTTGCGTGAGCCTAGTTTTGCATATGGCGAGTTTTGCATGTAGCGAGTTTTGAGTGGTGACTTTTGTGTTTCGACTTTTATGTGGCGAGGTTGGTGTGTGTGTGTGGTGAAATGTGTGCTGAGGGTGGTATATGTGTTCAAGCACGTGGTAGTGTGTGGCGCATTTTGTGTTTGTGTTCATATCCCCGTGTGTGGTGAGTATCCCATGTCGGGGCCCCACCTTAGCAACTGTACGGTATATACTCTTTGTCGCCATCGCTCTCATTCTTTAAGTCCTCATTGTTCACATCTGGCAGCTGTCAATTTTCCTCCAACACTTTTCCCTTCACTTTTTCCCCATTATGTAGATAGGAGCAAAATTGTTTGGTGAATTGGAACGCGCGGGGTTAAAATTTCACCTCACAACATAGCCTATGACGCTCTCGGGGTCCAGACGTGTGACTGTGCAAAATTTTGTGGCTGTAGCTGCGACGGTACAGATGCCAATCCCGGACATACACACATACATACATACACACATTCAGCTTTATATATTAGATATACCTGTATGTAATCTCCTGTATATAGTATATACCTGTGTGTCATCTCACCTATATATAGTATATATCTGTGTGTCATCTCCTGTATATAGTATATACCTGTATGTCATCTCCTCCTATACATAGCATATACCTGTGTCATCTCCTCCTGTATATACTATATACCTGTAGGTAATCTGCTCCTGTATATAGTATATACCTGTGTGTCATCTCCTCCTGTATATAGTATATACCTGTATGTCATCTCCTCCTGTATGTAGTATGTACCTGTATGTCATCTCCTCCTCTATATAGTATATACCTGTGTGTCATCTCTCCTGTATATAGTATATATCTGTGTGTCATCTCCTCCTGTATATAGTATATACCTGTGTGTCATCTCCCCTGTAAATAGTATATACCTGTGTGTCATCTCCTGTATATAGTATATAGCTGTATGCCATCTCCTCCTGTATTAGCCCTCGTTCACACGTTATTTGGTCAGTATTTTTACCTCAGTATTTGTAAGCTAAAATGGCAGCCTGATAAATCCCCAGCCAACAGTAAGCCCACCCCCTGGCAGTATATATTAGCTCACACATACACATAATAGACTGGTCATGTGACTGACAGCTGCCGGATTCCTATATGGTACATTTGTTGCTCTTGTAGTTTGTCTGCTTATTAATCAGATTTTTATTTTTGAAGGATACCAGACTTGTGTGTGTTTTAGGGCGAGTTTCGTGTGTCAAGTTGTGTGTGTTGAGTTGCGTGTGGCGACATGCATGTAGGGACTTTTGTGAGATGAGTTTTGTGTGGCGACATGCGTGTAGCAACTTTTTGTGTGTCGAGTTGCATGTGACAGGTTAGTGTAGCAAGTTGTGTGCAGCAAGTTTTGCGCATGGCGAGTTTTGCGCGTGGCGAGTTTTATGTGTGGTGCCTTTTGAGTATGTGCAAGTTTTGTGTGAGGCAACTTTTGCATGTGTTGCAACTTTTGTGCATGTGGCAATTTTTCTGCGTGTGGCAATTTTTCTGCGTGTGCAAGTTTTGCGTGTGGCGAGTTTTGCACGTGTGGCGAGTTTTGCATGTGGAGAGTTTTGCGCGTGGCGAGTTTTGAGCGGCGACTTTTGTGTTTCTACTTTTATGTGGCGAGGTTGGTGTATGTGTGGTGAAATGTGCACTGAGGGTGGTATATGTGTTCGAGCACGTGGTAGTGTGTGGCGCATTTTGTGTGTGTGTTCATATCCCCGTGGTGGTGTGATTATCCCATGTTGGGGCCCCACCTTAGCAACTGTACAGTATATACTCTTTGGTGCCATCGCTGTCATTCTTTAAGTCCCCCTTGTTCACATCTGGCAGCTGTTAATTTGCCTCCAACACTTTTCCTTTCATTTTTTCCCCATTATGTAGATAGGGGCAAAATTGTTTGGTGACTTGGAAAGCGCGGGGTTAAAATTTCACCTCACAATATAGCTTTGACGCTCTCAGGGTCCAGACGTGTGACTGTGCAAAATTTTGTGCCTGTAGCTGCGACGCCTCCAACACTTTTCCTTTCACTTTTTCCCCATTATGTAGATAGGGGCAAAATTGTTTGGTGAATTGGAAAGCGCGGGGTTAAAATTTCACCTCACAACATAGCCTATGACGCTCTCGGGGTCCAGACGTGTGACTGTGCAAAATTTTGTGGCTGTAGCTGCTACGGTTCAGATGCCAATCCCGGACATACATACATACATACATACATACACACACACACACATTCAGCTTTATATATTAGATTTTCATCTTTATTTAATTTATACAGATTCTAACAACTTTTTTTTAATCTATAAAACTCCTTTAAAGGGAACATGTCATACGATTCATGCTGCCCAAACAATGGGCAGCATAAATCAGAGCCTGCCTGACTACAACCCAGTATATTTTGTATGTGTTTTTCAACATGTCAGAGACAATATAGTTTAAATGTTTGGCCAGATACTATGGCTGGCAACGAGACTAGTCCTGTGGCGCCCTCGCCTGGCTCATCCCAGCACAGGTTCAGGTAACTGACAGCAGAAACTGACTTTTCTCGTCTCCTGCCATGGTCCCCAGCGGATCTTCAAACTACACTGGTTTAGAGAGATACAGCTCTGGCAAAAATTAAGAGACCACTGCAAAATTTTCAGTTTGTCTGATTTTTCTCTTTATAGGTATATTTTTGAGTAAAATGTAAATTGTTTTTTTATTCTATAAACGTCTGACAACATGTCTCTAAATTTCCAAGCAATAAATTTTGGGGTTTTTTTTTCTGATAAGGAGAAATGGTACAAATTAAAAAAAACAGTGCTTTCAGACCTCAAATTGTGCAAACAAAGCAAGTTAATAAGCATTTAGAAACAACAATACTAATGTTTTAACCCAGAAGAGTTCAGAAATCAATATTTAGTGGAATAACCATGATTTTTAATCACAACTTTCAGGCTATGTGCACAAGTTGTGGATTTAGATTTGGATCCGCAGCATTTTTGGAAGCATGGAATTGCATAAAATCCGCAGTGTAGTGCACAGCCAATGTAAGTCAATGGGAAATTGAGAATTTTTGCGCACATGCTGCGTGAAAAAAAAGCGCGGATTTGCAGTGTTTTATTTTCTGCAGCATGTCAACTCTTTTTGTGGATCAGCAGCGTTTCTGCACCCATTGAGTGCAGAATTCATACTGTCATTTGGGGCACCGCTGCGTGGGAAAATGCTCACGCAGCAGTGAAGTAAAGTGAGAGGCAATTGAACCCTCAGTGATAACATTGCAGGAGCCATTGTCTCCTGTCAGTGTGTCACTGGAGGCCTATAGAGCTGTCACATCTCCTGATGTGACAGCTCTACAGGGGAGGTCGTCATGGGACACTCATTATTAAATGGACTGCATCGGACCAAGGAGTATTTGTGTTGGTTTATTATTTTTTCTTTTTTTTTCCAGGAGATCTAAGGCGTCGCATGGATTGGCAGAACAATAAAGATGGCAAAACTGTGTGATGTTTTATTTCATTAATATACTTTAATTCTGCATGTGTGTGTGTTTATTTAACCCATTAACAACTATAGGATTAGTATTGGATAGGCGTCATCCTGCAGGGACAGGACAACTGGTTGTCATTGAAGGAAACATGAATGCGGCCAAGTAGAGAAATATCCTGGATGAAAACTTCTTCCAGAGTGATCTGGACCTCAGACTTTGTTGAAGGTTCACCTTCCAACAAGACAATGACCCTAAGTGCACAGCACAAAATAACAAAGGAGTGGCTTCAGAACAACTCTGTGACCATTCTTGACTGGCCAAGCAAGAGCCATGACCTAAACCCAATTGAGCATCTCTGGAGAGACCTGAAAATGGCTGTCCAGTGTCCACCAATGTTCACCATCCAACCTGATGGAACTGGAGAGGATCTGCAAGGAAGAATGGCAGAGGATCCCTAAATCCAGATGTGAAAAACTTGTTGCATAATTCCCAAGAAGACTCATGGCTGTACTAGCTCAAAAGGGTGCTTCTACTCAGTACTGAGCAAAGGGTCTGAATACTTACTATGTGATATTTCAGTTTTTATTTTTTAATAAATTTGCAAAAATTCTACATTTCTGGGGGGTTTTCAGTCAAGATTGGGTGCAGAGTGTACATTACTGTGAAAAAAATGAACTTTTTTGAAATTAACAAATGGCTGCAGTTAAACAAAGAGTGAAAAATTTAAAGGGGCCTGAAAACTTTCCGTACCCACTGTATGCCTACTGGAGGCGGACACCCAAACACAGTCTATTACGTCTGAGTACCCACCTCCAGTAGGCGTACTAGCCTGAAAATGATGCACATCAGAGCACACATTCACTTTGTCGTCACCATTATATGCCTTATCTCAAACACCTGCTATGCAGTGTACCATAAAATAGATACAAATTTATCTGGGTTTAAAAAAAAAATGTTTCCTTTTCCAGAGACACTGCATTTGTCTTGGAACTTACTGTAACATCAGAAATCGACAATGGATGAGAGTGGTTCAGTGTTTTGCTGAATGAGTCCCATGGCCCCTTGGTGAACATCCTAGCTGTAAGGACACCACTGAACATACATTGGTGGCATAGTCAGACAGATTTCAATATTTGCATTTGTGTTGTTCTTCCTGTGATTATGCTGAAAATAACATTGTTCTTATGAAATTCTTTAATACTTTGAAAACTTAAAACATTTTTTTATTGCAGCACAAAGGGAGTCAGCGGTAACAATGGAAATGAAACAAAGCATGTATACAAAGCATGTATAGACCACACTACGGCGTCTGAAGATTTTACGATCAAAGTCACATAAAAAGATGAAAAATAAATAGTCATTTTATGAGAAGTTTTCACTCCATGATACAAAGAAAGTTCCAAACTCTCCATCATGATGAATACAACAAGATAGATAGATCTAATGTAGCGTTTAGTGCTACGGAAAGTTCTTGTTCCAAGAGCTGATGAAGAGATACGCCATCATGAGAATACACCCAACTTTTTCCACTCCAGTCATATCTTTTAGGTCCACTGTTTAAAAAGGAAATATTCTAATATCAAAGAGGTGTTCAAAAGTACTGGAAGAATAGAATGACAAAATAACATTTGACAAAAACAATTACAAGACGACAGTATGCCATTCATTTTTCTGTCTGCTGCCCTCTTCTACTGCAAATAATATCTTCTTCTATGCCCTGCACAGGTTTCAACTGCACCCTAGCAGAGCATTATGCAGGAGCTATGGAACTGAACTCCACTAAGGTTTGGATACAATTTTGACTAATCTTTTTGTAAGAATGACAAAAAAACAAAAAAAAAAACATTCAAGACTTGCATGTGTGAACACAGCCTAAAACTTCACATAATGAAAAAAGAAATTGCTGAGCCAAATATGAGAAATGAGGGTGGATAGAAATAAGCTGTACTCAAAATAGCACATATAGGATCAAACAATTAAAATGAGAGTATCGGTTTCAATACTACAATGAAGAGAACTTGGCAGTCGATTGTAAATGCTGAATAAAGTGTATGATATTTTTGCTAACATGAGAGAATACATATGTTCAAGAAAGCAGAGCGCTCCCCACTTCCTCTATATGTGCACATATAAAAGAAAGGGGGATATCTCCTGCTTTTCTCCTTTTATATGCAATCGATAGGTCGGAGGAAAGTCTTCGTCAAGACTACAATGTCACGTATGCATCATCTTGTATTGCAAAAAATTAACACTTTATTCAGCATTTACAACTAAATGCTAAGTTCTATTTGTGATATTATGCTAGGAGATGGAACCATACATTATAATGCTCCGTTTTGTGTATCCAAATCTGTGTAAGCTCCAATGATACCCATTGTGCGGCAGTCTGATAATTGCCATGCCAAAGAAACTTTTTTCTTTCCCCACCCCCCTGTTGAATTTATAGCAGCAGTGGTTAAAGAACAGGAGATGAAAACTTTCATCCCGACAGTACAATAAAGAGAAATCATGAAAATGAATACATCAAATGATGATCAAAACAGTAGCATCTTTAACAAAGCTGATATCAGTCTGCAGCTGTGCTTACCTGGTGGGAGAGGACAGCCAGATCTGTTTGTTTGGGGTCTGTTTATTGATTACATATGTTCCAAAGTTCTTTCCCACTTTAACTGTAAGAACCCCATTCTGGCAAAGGAAGCAAAATGAAAATCTGGCATTAGAATTCCAATGGTATATATTATTATTACAGTGACATCCTTTTGACATAGAAAGCAATCAACAGCTGATGACAAACCATATTACTAAAGGTGTGGGGTCTGCATGCTCACCTGATGATGCCAAGGTAGAGCAAAAGTAAATATTTTTCATTACTAGAATATTTTGATTTTCCACTCGGGAAAAGAAGATGCAATGCTGTACACCAGTCTTACCTCTTTGGAGCGTACTAAATTTTTATGTATTTTGGAATAAACAGAAAAGAAGGGGGGAGGGGGGGAGGATGCGGTCTTCCTACATATTTAGAAATCGTCCTACAGATTTAAAATGTGCTTTAAGGCTCTCTTTCCATTGCATTATGCAATGCATTATGCATTACAACACCCCTTTTACCTGTTTTATGCTGAACCTTTCTTACTGTAGTGAATTGCAGTGTTTTGAATGTGGGGAGTTTTCTTTGTGGTGGAGAGGGAGTTGGTGGGGTTTGTATTGTCTGTTTTACTAAATAAGAAAAAAAGTAATTTTATTATCTTGCCTAGGTCTGTGATGTAGTTTTGGTGTTATGCTGCTGGCACTTAGTGGGATTACCATACATTGGTACATTGAGGGTATTCAGTCCCCTTTACATTTGTCACTCTGTTTCATTGCAGCTATTTGGTAAATTCAAAAAAGTTCATTTTTTCTTATTAATGTACACTCTGCACCCCATCTTGACTGAAAAAAAAACAAATGTAGTAGTTTTTACAAATTTATTAAAAAATAAACTGAAATATCACATGGTCATAAGTATTCAGACCATTTGCTCAGTATTGAGTAGAAGCACCCTTTTGAGCTAGTACAGCCATGAGTCTTCTTGGGAATTATGCAACAAGTTTTTCACATCTGAATTTGGGGATCCTCTGCCATTCTTCCTTGCAGATCCTCTCCAGTTTCGTCAGGTTGGATGGTGAACGTTGGTGGACAGCCATTTTCAGGTCTCTCCAGAGATGCTCAATTGGGTTTAGGTTAGTGCTCGGATTGGGCCAGCCAAGAATGGTCACAGAATTGTTCTGAAGCCACTCCTTTGTTATTTTAGCTGTGTGAATAGCGTCATTGTCTTGTTGGAAGGTGGTGAACCTTCGGCCAAGTCTGAGGTCCAGAGCACTCTGGAAGAGGTTTTCATCCAGGATATCTCTGTACTTGGCCGCATTCATGTTTCCTTCAATGACAACCAGTTATGCTGTCCCTGCAGCTGAAAAACACCCCCATAGCATGATGCTGCCACCACCACCTTTCATATCTCTTGCACTGAGGAGAGGCTTTCATCGGGCCACTCTCCCAATCAGACACCCCACGAATCAGCAGGTCCTCCATGTGGCCTGTCAGGTGCCTCTTCCCCCGGACTGCCAGTCGTGCCCTCTCGACTGCATCACCGGCAAAAGCATGCCCGGCGACACCCCCACCCGGCCGATGTCACTGCCCACATGACCCTGACTGGCGTCGCCCGATACTCCGGACGCGCCTTCCCACAGCCCCAGGAACTGCACATCCCCCAAAAACACAGCCGCGGCAGCCACATCCCCTGGTCTCCCAGATGGCGCACCCCGGCTGCGTCACAGGTGCGCATCACCAGACAGTGCCTTGGCCACAAGAGCGCGCGGGCCACCATCATCCAGGCCCGCCCGGCCACCGGAGGCATCACTGCCGCGTGCCTGGAATGCAGTGCCAGAGGACACACCGCCGCAGCCCGGCCTACTCACCTGCAGCATGTCGCCGGACCACGATCAAGCTAGCCATCCTTCCCGAAGGCTGCTTGCCTGCTGCCGCTCACACATGCAGTCCTCCTGGACGCACTGTGGCGCCTCTAGGGCACCGGACCGGCTGGGGCAGGGGACCCCCGCTACCCGAGTCGACCATCCGGGCCTGGAAATATCTTCCTTCTTCTACAGGTATGCCTAAAGAGGTTCACCTGTCAGGGACAGGAAACCAACTGATGCTGGAGAGAGGTTCCGCCCTTTTATGTCTGTAGGATTCCTGTCCCTGAATGGCGGATCCCCTCTCTCGTGGTGCTGTCATGGGAGACCAAATAAAAATGACGCTATCATAATAAATAATAATAATATGTGCACTGTGGCACTTCACATTTACCCATAATGTATATTTAAACTTCTGATATATTCTGCCAGTGATTGCCATCTGCCTGCCTTTCATAACACTAATATGCAGTATTGTATAAATTCTATTTTTTTTTTTTTTAAGTTTACCTTTTTAATCATCTAACCTCTGAGTCCTCCTGTTTACAATGTTCTCTTGGAGTGGTTTTCTCTTTGGCTCATTGTGAAATTTCCATCTATTTTGGAGGTTCTATTCACAAGTAGTTATTTGAGTTTTTCACTGCTATAGGTGTGAACCTTGTAGAACTTGGCAAAGGTATGAATGGAAGACCATGTAGCGGCCTTGCAAATCTGTGAAGCAGACACCTGGTGGCAGACAGTCCAGGAGGCCCCCATTGTGCAATTGGTTTGTACGGTGACCCCAAGTGGACGCGCCCTGTCATTTAGTTGCTAGGCTTCCAGAATGACAGAACGAACCCAGTGGGCAATGGTACACATGAAAGCAGCCAAACCTTTTCGAGGATCTTCGGAAATTATGAACAGCAAGTCTGCACGTCTGATGGGTGCGGTTCTGGAAAGGTAGAGACAGAGCTCTTACCAGGTCCAACTTTCTTAGAAACCACTCAAGGATGAGAGGGGGACAGGCAAAAAAAAAAAAAAAAAGAACAATGTTCTCATTGAGGCTAAATGCAGAAACCACCCTGGTGGCACACTAGATAAGGGGAACAACAAGAGAGCTGCGAGTTTGGAAATTTGTCTAATAGAATTGATGGCGACCAGGAAAGCAACCTTCCAGGAAAGGAAGGAAAGGGAAATGTTTCATATAGGTTTGAATGGTGATTCCTGAAGGACATCGAGCACTAAACAGAGGTCCCAAGATTCTACCGGAGGCTGGTACAGGGGAATGGAGTGCACAACTCCTTGAAGGAAGATCTTAATCTGCAGGTGAGACACTAGATTCTTTTGAAAGAGAATGGAAAGGGCAGACATCTGCCCCTTGAAAGAACTGAGAGACAGGCCATATTCCAGACCCGATTTGTAGGAAAGACAAAATAGATGGCAGATTAAAGACCATTGGGGAGATTCGGTTAGTTTTACACCAGCAGAAAAATGCTTTCTATATACGGTGTTAAATGCGAAAGGAAAGAAGGCTTCCTAGCCCTGATCCTGGTCTGAACGACAGAAACCTCAACAGGCATGCCGTCAAATTCATTGACTGAGAATTCTGGTGGAAGAGCTGACCCTTCGAAAGAAGGTCTGGAATGTCAGAGTTTCCATAGAGTGTCTGCAAGGAGGTTGATTACTTCTGCGTACCATGATCTTCTTGGCCAGTTCGGAGTGATGAGAATGATGGGCGCTCTCTCTGTCTTGATCTTCTTGACCACCTTGGAGATCAGTGGTAAAGGAAGAAACATGTACAGTAGGGAGAATTATGACCAAGGAATTACCAGAGAGAGTCGATTGCTAGCGGGTTGTGGGCTCTAGAGACAAACAGAGGAACCTTGCGATACAGGCTGGACGCCATCAGGTCGACGTCGGGAGTCTCTCATCGGAGATAAAGTGGAAGACCAACGGATTCAGCGACCATTCACTGGAGGAGAGATCCTCTCGGCTGAGAAAATCGGCGACCTAGTTGTCGATTCCTGGAATGTGTACTGCTGAGATTATCGGTACATTCTGCTCGGTCCATAACAGAATATGCATCACTTCTGACAATACTGCCTGACTTCAGGTTTCTTCTTGGTGGTTTATGTATGCCACCACCAAGGCACTGTCGGTTTGGATACTTGGATCCAAATCATGTGGTTGAGGAGAAGATTCCGGTGAAGAAGAGCAAGAAAGATTGCCCTGAGCTCCAGAATGTTGATGGGAAGAGACGATTCCAGGGCAGTCTATTGATGCTGAACTATTAAATTTTGAAAAACTGCTACCCAACAGAGTAGACTGGCATCAGTTGTCACAATCTCCCACGATGTACTAGAGGAGATCTTGTCCACCATTCTAGGGTCTTCTTTATCTGGTAGAGAAGTCCGATCAGTCGATCCATCCCATCTCGATAGAAGAAAAAGTTAATGGGAAAGTGTATGGAACTGAGCAAATGGAACCGCTTTCATTGATGCAACGATCCTGCCTCATACAAAAGCAGAGACAGGGAGATGTGCCTCTTAGGGAGCGAATCTCGAGTGATAGAGCAGAGTGCTTCACTACAGGAAAAAAACAAACTGTTATTGGCGCGGTGTCGAACAGCATTCCCAGAAAAACAATACATTGGACCGGGATCAGAGGCAACTTTGGGATGTTGATAATCAAGCCTAGAGCCGGGAGAGTGTGTCCAGAGTGTAGAATGTTGTAACATGCTGAGGAGGACGCAGCCTTGATGAAAGTGTCGCCTAAATAAGGAGTGACGAGAATGACTCTGCCCTGAAGAATGGTCATAATTGCTGCCATTATCGTTACAAAAACCTTGGGTGCTGTGGCAAGGCTGAAAGGCAGCTCCATAAATTGAAAGTGGGATTCTTGTACTGCAAACCAAAGAAATCTCTGGTGAGGGGAAAAAAATGGATATGTGTAGGTAGGCATCTTGAATGTCCACGGAGCATAGTATTTCCTTGAGTTCTATGAAGTTCATCACCGACTGACTGTACTCCATTCTGAAGTGGTGTATCTGAACATGTCTGTTCAATAGCTTGAGACCCAGAAAGGGACAAACTGAGCCATCAGTCTTTGGAACTATGAAGACGTTTGAATAAAAACTCGAGGAGCATTCTGGCGAGGGAACACGGACGATGACCTCTGCCTCTGAGAGCAAGCTGATAGTCTTGAAAACTCAGAGAATGAGAGTAGGATTCTTTGGCGGGCGGGACTTGTAAATGAGGAAGTATAGAAAATTGTATTTTGTAACCGTAAGAAACAACGTCTTAGACCCAGGGATCAACCACTGAGAGCCACTCATTCCGGAATTGAAGGAGATGTCTGCCCACCCCAAGAGGCTTCCCAGGTGGGAGCAATCCCTCATACCGAGGAAAACCAGTTGGATCTGGGTCTGGAATGCTGTCGCTGTTGGGTTCGTGGGCGGACTTGAAGAAAGGAATCTTCCTGTCCTGAGAGGCTGGAGATTTGCCCTGTCGGTTATTGATCTGGACACCTCCAAAAGAAACAAAACTGCTCTGTACGACACTTGGGAAGCGGGCGTTTAGGCCTTTGATGAGGTCTGGGATACATTGGTAAGGTCATCTGCTGACTGGGAGATGGATGCCGCCTACTCAGGGGGAAGCGCAGTCTCATTTCGGGGGGGGGGGGGGTTCCTGGGGGGTGTCATTTTAGATGGGTTGCAATTCAGGCAGAGGTATGATGTTTGACCAGAAGGGAACTTAATATTAAAGGTGGAATAGGCGAATGCAGGACAATAGGAGGATGGGAGTGAGGCTCCCTGGGTTTAGGCATAGAGAGAGAAAGAATGTGCCAATGTGAGCTATGCTGGGAAGAGAGCTGCCCCCCGGTGGCAGAGGGTATTCAGACCTTGGATCCTGATTCCTTTAGTGCGGAGTTGGCTGTGGAGGGACCCAGTGGATGCTGCACTGCGGAAAGCGGATGCTGTGGGACCAAGAGCCTGCAAGTAGGAGATGGTGCCAATAGGAGGGTTGGAGCCAGAAAAACCGAGCTTAGGATTCCCACTCACTGGACAGGAGAGGTAGGCAGTGTCGAGAAAAAAAAAGCGAACAGGGTTCCCACGCGCTGGAAGACAGGGACGTTCTGATTAGACAAGAGTGGTAGATATGGTCAGGTGATGAGCTGGTGCGTGATTGGTCGGGCTGATGAAGGCATGGTCCAGCCTAGGAGAAGGCCTAGAATGGACCCGGGGACTAAATTTAGCTATGATGACCGCAAGAGAGTGCGGTAGACGGTCAGAAAATACCTATCCTGAAGTTCCCGAATCATTCTTCGCAGACCTGACATAGAAAATGGACATCAAGGACCTGGATGCAGACCATCAGGCGGCTGGACGCAGATCTTAGGGCTGTTATCAGAAGGCCCATGGCTGGTAATGGGTCCGTCTTCCCTCCAAACACGTCTGGCTCTGGGGGAGGGGGGTGACTGCAAGGATGAGTCCGCCTGCCCCTCTGTGTGTATGCCCTGAACACTCTTGGTGTGTTAGGGGATAGGGTCCTGCAAGATGAAACAGGGAGACAACAGTTGTGACGCAAACCCACATTGTGCTCTTGGTCTTTAGAGGGGAGAACAGTGACAAAATTCCACTCTGTCACCCGTAGTCACAAGTTGAACCTGAAAAGGGAGATCATTAATTAAAAAAACAAAAAACAAATCTAAGGTAAAAATGGGGCTAAGTGCAGCGGCTCCTACTGACACTAAGCTAAAACTTATTAGCTTTGTGCCAGTTGGTGGGTATATACTGTTGGGGGGAGCTAACTTTTTTTTTTCATAGTGTCAATCTCATCGTGGCAGCAGCATACACCCATGGTTTCCTGTATCCCCCAAAGAAACGATAGATAAATATTTTTTCTACTAAATTCAAATGTACTGTGCTATTGCCCAGCATGTGATGCATGATCCTTGCAAAATCCAGGCAAACAGGTGATAGAACGCATGTAATGTGGGACATACAAAACTACAGTAAAGAGATGTGACATAACCATGTGTTCAGAGTAGCAGGGTAGGGCCCACTCACATGGTGGGGAACACATGGAGCGACTGCCAGTTTTGATGGCATCAATGTAACAGTTAAGGTTAGAACAATTAGCCATGGTCTACCTACCCTATCACTCGCTGTTCTGTAGGTCTTAAGTCTCTTTAGGCACGTGGCTTATAGGATGACAGAGGCACGCACAGGACATCAGAGCCCTGCCACAGGTGGCACGATGACATCAATGTCATTCTGTCCATGCTAGACAATGACTACCATCAGACTTACCACTATCCTAGTGGTACTTCTGTGCATAGGTATATTTTTTCTGGCACATTATTACTGGTAACTCCAGCATTAGATAAGAACATTCTTAGAAAGCACAAATCAAGGGAAGTGGTGGGGAAGGAGCTTCCTACTGCACATACTCAGAGGCACATGTCCTAATATGCTAGGACAAGTTTCCGCTGCTGTAAAGAGATAAAACCCATGAGTGATTAGGTATTTAGTAATTTAATTTATTTATTCAATTTTTTTTTTTTTTTTTTATTCCTGGAGAACCTCTTTCAGGGGCCAAATCCCCATCCTGTTCTATCTTACACATACAAAGGTCACCTTTGGTAAAGTTATTATATTAAAGCAAAAGGTTTTCAGAACAAAATGGCTCTATAGACGGCCTAGAAATTAGTTGTGTCCGAATCACAGACTTCCCTAAAGGGATCTTCTCACATGTATCTGATACATCAGATCAATTTGACCAAATGTTTTACTGAAGATGGAACCTGACAACAATCATGATAGCGTACATAACCAACATAATAAAAAAAAGAATTTTAAATGGCAAACGTAAAAATTTAATCATTTTCTTTTATGTTCAAACCAAAAACAAAAGTGCATACATGACACTAGATTACCGACTATATGAAACTAGACGGTGGCCCGATTGTAATGCATCGGGTATTCTAGAATATGTATGTAGTTTATTTATGAAGTTTTCAGAATGCAATTTATACACAGGATTTGGCCGGCTGCGACCAATTAGCTAAGCGTGGTTCAAATTACGCGCCAATTTGCGGGCGGACTGCTTCGCGGCCGGGCGTGACCAATCAGTGAAGCCAGGGTCGGCTCCAGGTTTTTGAGGGCCCCGGGGCGAAAAAAGTCTCAGTGGGCCCTCCTCTTTAACACATACCACTATTCATGACGCACAGATATAGCAGAGAAATATAGCACAGCCAAGTAGCTTATAACACAGCCCACGTAGTATATAACAGCCCACGTAGTATATAGCACAGGCCACGTAGTATATAACACAGCCACGTAGTATATAACACAGCCCATGTAGTATATTGCCCAGCCACGTAGTATATTGCCCAGCCACGTAGTATAATGCCTAGCCATGTAATATATTGCACAGCCACGTAGTATATAGCACAGCCACGTAGTATATAGCACAGAGACGTAGTATATAACACTGCCCATGCAGTATATAACCCAGGCTACGTAGTATAGAGCACAGCGATGTAGTATATTGCTAAGCCACGTAATATATACCACAGCCACGTAGTATATAGCACAACCATATTATATAGCACAGAGATGTAGTATATAACACAGGCCACATAGTATATAGCACAGAGATGTAGTATATAGCACAGAGATGTAGTATATAACACTGCCCATGCAGTATATAACCCAGGCCATGTAGTATAGAGCACAGCGATGTAGTATATTGCTAAGCCACGTAATATATACCACAGCCACGTAGTATATAGCACAACCATATTATATAGCACAGAGATGTAGTATATAACACAGGCCACATAGTATATAGCACAGAGATGTAGTATATAGCACAGAGATGTAGTATATAACACTGCCCATGCAGTATATAACCCAGGCCATGTAGTATAGAGCACAGCTATGTAGTATATTGCCCAGCCACGAAATATATACCACAACCACGTAGTATATAGCACAGCCCATATAGTATATAGCACAGAGATGTAGTATATAACACAGCCCATGCAGTATATAACTGTTGTGAATTCCGCTCTTGGGCTCCCTCCGGTGGTTGTAAGTAGCACTTTTGTGAATTCTGCTCTTGGGCTCCCTCCTGTGGTTTTGAGTGGTATAGCTGCTTCTTGGATTTAGCATCAGCAGCTGCTTCCACTGATCGTCTTTCTGGCTCGGCTATTTTAGTCTGGCCTTATCCCTCAATCAATGCCAGTTGTCAATTGTTCCTGCTTGGAGCCACTGCTCTTTTGGATTTCCCTGACACTCAGACCAGTTCTGCAAAGATAAGTCCTTGCTTGTCCTTTTGCAGTCCACTTGTTGTGGACTTTATTGTTCAGCACATTCTATGTTTTGCTCATTTGTCCAGCTTATCAGTATGGATCTATTCAGCTAAGCTGGAAGCTCTGGGCAGCAGATTTTGCCCTCCACACCTTTAGTCAGGTGTGGAGATTTTTGCATATCTCTGCGGTGGACTTTTTCTAGTTTTTATTACTGACCGCACAGTGTTCTTTCCTGTACTATCTATCTAGCTAGAAGTGGCCTCCTTTGCTAAATCTTGTTTCATACTACGTATGTCATTTCCTTCTCCTCTCACAGTCATTATTTGTGGGGGGCTGTCCTATCCTTTGGGGGTTTTCTCTGAGGCAAGATAGCTTTCCTGATTCTACCTTTAGGGGTAGCTAGTTCTCCGGCTGTGACAAGGTGTCCAGGGAGTGACAGGAACATCCCACGGCTACTGCTAGTGTTGTGTTAAGATCAGGAACTGCGGTCTGTATAGTTACCACCTGCTCAGAGCTAGTCGCATGTTGCTCCTAAATCACCAGTCCATAACAATAACCCAGCCCACGTAGTATATAGCACAGACATGTAGTATATAGCACAGACACGTAGTATATTGCCCAGCCACGTAATATATTGCACAGCCACGTAGTATATAGCACAGCCCATATAGTATATAGCACAGAGATGTAGTATATAACAGCCCATGCAGTATCTAACACAGCCCACGTAGTATATAGCAATATGGACACCATATCCGTTAAAAAAAAGATTTCAAATAAAAAATAGTTATACACTCACCCTCCGTCGGCCCTCCGGATCCAGCCGAGGCGTTTACCGATGCTCCTCGCGATGCTCCGGTCCCAAGAGTGCATTGCGGTCTCGCGAGATGATGATGTAGCAGTCTCGCGAGACCGCTACGTCATCATCTCGTGAGACCGCAATGCATGGACTGGTCACCGGAGCGTCGCGAGAAGTGGGAAAGGCCTCGGCTGGATCCGGGGGGGTGGGGGGTATGGCAACGGAGGGTGAGTATATAATGATTTTTTTAATTTTTTTTATTGTTTTTAACATTAGATCTTTTTACTATTGATGCCGCATAGGCAGCATCAATAGTAAAAAGTTGGTCACACATGGTTAATAGCAGCTTTAACGGACTGCGTTACACCGCGGCATAACGCGGTCCGTTGAACCTGTGTGAGCGCTGACTGGGGTGGGGGGTGGGAGTATGGACTGCGGACACTGACTGCGGGGAGTAAGGAGCAGCCATTTTGCCGCCAGACTGTGCCCGTCGCTGATTGGTCGTGCCCGTTTTGCCATGACCAATCAGCAACTTGGGATTTCCGTGACAGAAAGAAAGACAGACAGAAAGACAGAGGTGGACCTTAGACAATTATATAGTAGATAGGAAATCACTAAGTACTGTACTTAATGGAATGAAGAATGAGGTCAGATCTACTAATACAATGGTTCTCTGTTCAGGACAGTCTGGCCATGGATTGTAACCATTTTATTTTATGCTGAGCTTCTATCTTGTGACTAAAGATGTGAAGGATGCTCCAATCTGAACTCAGTGTTCCTGTCCAAAAACAGTAGTTTCATTCTTCATCCTGCACTACAGAACCCAAATGTCTTTCTACTTTAACCCCTTCCCACTGAAGACAGTTTTTTTTTTTATCCCCACTGTTTACTGTGTGGGACATGCTATACCTGTGGTATACAGCAGAGCTCCGCTGCAACCCTATTTAACTACTCAGACACCAGGGCCAATAGATACCATTGACCATCATACCTAATTGCCATCTCTGGGTTGCTATGGCAATTGAAGGCCTAACAATGTACTTTAAGTCTGCCATTTATAGAAGGTTATTCAACCGAGAGAACACTGATGGGTAGGAATAATACACTGCAATACATAAGTTGAAAGTTAAAATCCTCTTGTGGGCCTCAATCTTTGTTAAAAAAAAATGCAAATACAAATTAAAATTTCAGTTTTAATGAAAAATGGTTTATTAGACACGAAAAAAAAAACTCATCTGAACAAACTCGTACTATAAAAACACACATTCTTTATTCCATTTTTGGGGGTGAGGTGAGATAGTTATCAAATACGCCAAAATGACAATAAAAAGCCCTGTAAAAAAAAATTTTTAGATGAGATTTTTTCTCTACAAAAGTCCTACAGCGTATAAAAGCAAAAAACTTTTATGAATATGAAATAGTTGTATTCGCATCGACATGTAGAAAAAAAAAAGTAGACAGTTAATTCTATTGAATAGTTGGCATAAAAAAAAGGAATAAAGACTTTTTTTTATTATTCTGCCTCCCAAGAAGTGGAATAAAACGTTAACAAAAAGTTGTATTAGGGATAATATGGTGAAAATAAAAATTTTCCACAAAAAAATAAGCCCTGAACAGCTCAGTTGTTAAAAGCATTTAACAGATTCCTGCTGCCCTGGTATGGTGTCCAGTCCTCTTTTTAGCATGTAGTCTTCCTTTCTGCATTCTCCACCCTAGGTGCCTTTAGCATTAACTAAGCGCCGATGTCATGACCGGCTGTCACGGAGGAATGGATGCTCGACCAGTGCATCACGAATCAAATTGCTGATCTCTAGCCAGAACAACATTTTCATTACACAAAATTAATGAATAAAAAAACAAAACTATATAAATTTGGTATCACCATAATTATACAAACTCACATAATAAAGGAGTTGTCCACTACTGAATAACCCCCTTATCAATGTCCTAAGAATGCTGCATAAAGTAGGCACACTCATACACATAAAGCTGTCAATCATTAAAAGACACCATCCACTGGACTCTTAAGCCATGAATAAGCAATATTTTAAATAAATAAAATATTAGTTATATGGAATATTTTCCCACAAACCTCTAGACTTGTTAAAGATTTATTGCCATCTTGTACACATATGACATATTCCACCAACGGGATACTCCTCTTTGTTGAAAACAGTACCCAGTTGTGTGAAGTGGTCAATGGAGTGTTGGTCGAAATTCCCATACAATTAAATCAAGAACTATTGTCTCTGCAAGCAGAGTATTTGTTTTGTAGCATGCACTGACAGTGCGCTCTGTTGCTGGCTGGTTACTACTGATCTGAGAGCGTGAAAGAGCGCAGTATCATTGCACAGTCACAGGGCAGTGACTAGTCCAGTCCCTGAAACAAAGGTCACAAATGACATTTCGTTTCAGCCTCTGTCCCATGATGACTCTTTGTTTGAGTATGCACTGGGATTCTCAAACGAAGCGTCAAACAGGAAGTTGTCAAAAGAAAAGCAGTTAAGAGTAGTTAGGGAAGGATAGGGAATTTTAAATTAAAGTATATTAGAAAATAGATTAGATTAAATAATTAAATAGATAGGCATTTTGGTAGAAAATTAAATTAGTATTTCGGATAACCCTTTTAAAAGGGAACCTGTCACCAGTTTTGTGACATAGAAGCTAATAACATCACCTTATTCATCATCTGCTATGCGTTCCCTAAATCCTTATACAACCCCCTAACTCCCCTTGTACAGTACAGACCAAAAGTTTGGACACACCTTCTCATTTAAAGATTTTTCTGCATTTTCATGACTATGAAAATTGTAAATCCACACTGAAGGTATCAAAACTATGAATTAACACATGTGGAATTATATACTTAACAAAAAAGTGTGAAACAACTGAAAATATGTCTTATATTCTAGGTTCTTCAAAGTAGCCACCTTTTGCTTTGATGACTGCTTTGCACACTCTTGGCATTCTCTTGATGAACTTCAAGAGGTAGTCACTGGGAATGGTCTTCCAACAATCTTGAAGGAGTTCCCAGAGATGCTTAGCACTTGTTGGCCCTTTTGCCTTCACTCTGCGGTCCAGCTCACCCCAAACCATCTCGATTGGGTTCAGGTCTGGTGACTGTGTAGGCCAGGTCATCTGGCGCAGCACCCCATCACTCTTCTTCTTGGTCAAATAGCCCTTACACAGCCTGGAGGTGTGTTTGGGGTCATTGTCCTGTTGAAAAATAAATGATGGACCAACTAAACGCAAACCGGATGGAATAGCATGCCGCTGCAAGATGCTGTGGTAGCAACGCTGGTTCAGTATGCCTTCAGTTTTGAATAAATCCCCAACAGTGTCACCAGCAAAACACCCCCACACCAGCACACCACCTCCTCCATGCTTCACGGTGGGAACCAGGCGTCCATCCGTTCACCTTTTCTGCGTCGCACAAAGACACAGTGGTTGGAACCAAAGATCTCAAATTTGGACTCATCAGACCAAAGCACAGATTTCCACTGGTCTTATGTCCATTCCTTGTGTTCTTTAGCCCAAACAAGTCTCTTCTGCTTGTTGCCTGTCCTTAGCAGTGGTTTCCTAGCAGCTATTTTACCATGAAGGGCTGCACAAAGTCCCCTCTTAACAGTTGTTATAGAGATGTGTCTGCTGCTAGAACTCTGTGTGGCATTGACCTGGTCTCTAATCTGAGCTGCTGTTAACCTGAGATTTCTGAGGCTGGTGACTCGGATAAACTTATCCTCAGAAGCAGAGGTGACTCTTGGTCTTCCTTTCCTGGGGCGGTCCTCATGTGAGCCAGTTTCTTTGTAGCACTTGATGGTTTTTGCCACTGCACTTGGGGACACTTTCAAAGTTTTCCCAATTTTTCGGACTGACTGACCTTCATTTCTTAAAGTAAAGATGGCCACTCGTTTTTCTTCACTCAGGCTACTTTCATATTTGCGTTTTAATCTGCAGCGTTTAATCCGCAAATGCAAGGACACGAAAAATGCAAGAAAATGCGTGTAAACGCAGCGTTTTAAAACCGCATACGGTTACCGCATGCGTCATTAAAACGCATGCGTTTGCGTTTTTTGTGCGCATGTTGAAAAAATTTACAGGAGAAAAATCTAGATCACAAGAAACAGCCAATGGGACTACAGAGGGCGTGTATTATGGGATAGCTATATATAGACCCTAGGACAGCTGAAATCTTCAGCTTTTGCTCCTGTATCCTGTGACAAGATGGATCTTCACATGGATAGCTTTTACTTCAAACTGGATCTGAGCATCAAGATTTTTCTGGCGTGTGCGTTTGCTTGGGAGCAACACCGAAACCGGGAAAGACAGAGAAGGACACGGCGTAGGCGGTTTTGGCAACACCCCATAGTAGAACTGCGGGAGAGCTGTGGTGCATATCACACCCTGTATGGTGAGCTCAATGAGAACCCAGAAAAATTCCCGGAATATACAAGGATGTCACAAGACTCTTTCCGGGATTTGCTTGATCGCGTCCAAGGAGCCATCCGGAGACAGGACACACAGCTCCGTAGAGCCATTCCACCAGAGGAACGTCTCCTGGTTACCTTAAGGTACGTAATAATTCTAATCAAAAGCTATCCATAATTTTTGAAGGTCTGACATGTATTTTTGCCATTTTTGAAAATTATTTATTCTTTCTACAGATTTCTAGCAACTGGAGAGAGCTTGTCATCCCTTCCTTTCCAGTACCGCCTTGGAATTTCCACGCTGTCCGGAATGGTTTTTGACACCTGCCGGGCTTTATGGACCATTCTCCGTGAGGAATTTATACCTATACCCACAGAGGACATGTGGAAAGAAATTGCTGAAAAATTTTGGACTGTTTGTGATTTTCCCAACTATTTGGGTGCGTTGGATGGGAAGCACATCCGGATTATCAAACCAGCCAGAACGGGATCACAGTTCTTCAACTACAAGAAATATTTTTCAGTAGTTCTCATGGCAATAGCCGATGCGGACTGTCGCTTCATTGCTGTGGACATTGGTGCTTTTGGCCGTGGCAACGATTCACAGACTTTTAAAAACTCTGATATGGGCCGACGTGTTTATGGCAAAAATTTTAATTTCCCACAGCCACGACCACTCCCCTACACTCAAGGCCCACCGCTGCCATTTGTAATGGTTGGGTATGAGGCCTTTCAGATGAGTGAAGATCTCCTGAAGCCCTATTCAAGTCAGGACTTGAACCACACAAAACGGATCTATAACTACAGACTAACCAGGGCCCGCAGAACAGTAGAGTGTGCCTTTGGGATTATGGTGTCCAAATGGCGCATTCTAGCAACTGCCATAAATCTAAAAATGGAGGCAGTGGATGAGGTGGTTAAAGCCTGTGTGGTTCTCCTCAATTTCATTCTGGCTAAGGAGCGACCCACCATAGAACTTGATGAACCTGTTGCAAACCCTTTGCCTGATTACCGTCATCACCCGCTGCGGTCAACATTTGAAGTAGGCCACATGCGGGACCAATTTGCTGCCTTTTTTGATTCTGACATTGGGCGTGTGCCATGGCAGGACAATATGGTGTAAAATGTACTGCTGGCTTCGGGTCTGTAAAGTTATGTTTGAAATGTTAATGTTTTTTCTAATAAAATAATTGTGTTTTACTTTCTTCACCATGTCTCCTATCTATTTTCTTAACAAACCACTTAGGGTTTTTGGGCTTAGGTTGTTGACGTCATTGCGTCCTGTCTTGGTTCACCAGTAGCTATTTGCCGCAGACTGTATAGACGATGGCTGTTAGGTGTCGCAGTATTTGTCCAGTACTTAACATCAGTATTTGTTAGCCAAAAACAGGAGTGGTAGTTAAATGCTTAGTGGTGCATATGTGTTTATTGAACTTTTCCTCACATAGCTCCACTCCTGGTTTTGGCTTACAAATAGTGCTGTGAAATACTGAGCAAATACTGACAGTGTGACGGCAGCCTACACAACAGATCTATACTCATCAAGTCAGGTGTCAGAAATAATGAATTCAGGATGCCAATGGCTCCTGAATTCATTTTTCCTGGCACTTGTCCTGGTGAGTATACATGTGTCTCGTATGACCTCCATCGTCCATTCGTATTTTCCATCAGTATTTGGAATCCAAAACCATGAGTGATTGATACATGCAGAAGTGGGGTACGTGTTCTTTGAATACTTTTCCTCACATAGTTCCTCTCCAGGTTTTGGCTTACCAATACTGATTTGAAATACTGAGCAAATACTGACAGTGTGACAGCAGCCTACACAACAGATCTATACTCATCAAGTCAGGTGTCAGAAATAATGAATTCAGGATGCCAATGGCTCCTGAATTCATTTTTCCTGGCAGTTGTCCTGGTGAGTATAGATATGCCATGTATGACGTACATTGTCCCTTCACTTTGTGTGAAATATATGTAATGTACCAAGAAGATAAAATGGAGGTAATACAATGCATTTCTCAAATCAGCAGGTCAGGGGTCATAAATAATGTTTCTGATAAGACACGACCTGTTGAGTATAGTTGTGCTGTGTATTACCACCATTTTGTCTTCTGTGTGCGACCAAAAGTCACGGAGTAAACTGAAAGAAGTGTTTTTGGAGAAAATACAAGTGTTATTTTTGGGGTCAACCTCATATCTCTCAACCAAACACACACCAAGCTTCAGTGTTCTGCTAAGTAAGTACTGGAGGTTGGAGGTGGCCCCCAAAAAAGTGTTCGACGCATTTTTTGTTATTGGCGCACGGTGTGTTGACGGCGGCGAAATACACAATTAACCTAACCTTATTGGGGCAAAACACAGTTTTATTAAACACAAACAAACAAAAAAAAAATTAACTGCGCCTGCTTGGGGTTGAGTGCCGATATTGTGGGGTGTTGAGCTGTGAGGTCTGGCTTATTGTAGCCGACATAGGGGTGGCAGGAGAAGGCGCTATAAAACTGCTGGGGTCAGGAAATTCAGGGATTGGGCTAGACACATGAGAGGGCTGAGACACACTGGAAGGGTGAGACAAACCAGACATTACAGACACATTGGGAGGTGAGGGGGGAGGGATAGCTATGGTTTTTTTTTGCTTTGTTTTGCCTTTCCCTTTCTTTGGTTGGCGCGGGTTAGTTGTTGTGGTGGCGGGGAACGCCAGGGCAGGGTCCGGCAACGGCACTCTTGTGGTGGTGGCGGGGAACGCCAGGGCAGGGTCCGGCAACGGCACTCTTGTGGTGGTGGCGGGGAACGCCAGGGCAGGGTCCGGCAACGGAACTCTTGTGGTGGTGGCGGGGAACGCCAGGGCAGGGTCCGGCAACGGCACTCTTGTGGTGGTGGCGGGGAACGCCAGGGCAGGGTCCGGCAACGGCACTCTTGTGGTGGTGGCGGGGAACGCCAGGGCAGGGTCCGGCAACGGCACTCTTGTGGTGGTGGCGGGGAACGCCAGGGCAGGGTCCGGCAACGGCACTCTTGTGGTGGTGGCGGGGAACGCCAGGGCAGGGTCCGGCAACGGCACTCTTGTGGTGGTGGCGGGGAACGCCAGGGCAGGGTCCGGCAACGGCACTCTTGTGGTGGTGGCGGGGAACGCCAGGGCAGGGTCCGGCAACGGCACTCTTGTGGTGGTGGCGGGGAACGCCAGGGCAGGGTCCGGCAACGGCAGTCTTGTGGTGGTGGCGGGGAACGCCAGGGCAGGGTCCGGCAACGGCACTCTTGTGGTGGTGGCGGGGAACGCCAGGGCAGGGTCCAGCAACGGCAGTCTTGTGGTGGTGGCGGGGAACGCCAGGCCAGGGTCCTGCGGCGGCAGCATGGTGGTGGCAGTGAAGGAGGCCCAAGCAGGAGCAGCAGTTGTCATGGTGGTGGCGGTGGGCTGACCCACTGCACTGGTGGTGCTGGCATGGTGGTGGTGCTATAATACGGTCCGGCAGTGTTTGGAATGGAGGTGGCCGTGCAGTGGTATGCAGCAGATGTCGGCATTGACGTAAAGCGTGACAGTGTGGGCACTGGTGGAAATGCCCCCACTGTCTGCTGAAAATACCGACTCTGCTGCATAGCCTGCACATAAGCAGCATTGCAGGCCTGCATAACAGGAATCTGGAGATCGGGACTAAGGTGTTCCGACATGCCCTGTTCTATCTGATTAAAAAAATGATGTGCTGGCCTCTGGAGGTCGGCTTTCACTTGGGCAAGGGCTGTGGTAACCTCCTGGATACGTGTGCTCATATGAATAATGGCAGTATCCAGTCGGTCACCCATCGCCTTGAGTCCCTCGTGGAAGACCGAGCTCAAGTGCAAAAACTCAGGCATGAGTGACCTGTCCGCGGCCCTCTGCCGCTGCCGGGAGGGGCCCATAAAAAATTGGCTAGAGGCAGAGGACTGGGGAAGGGGAACACCTGATGGACCAGCTTCCTGGTCTCCAGGTTGTGTGGCAGGCCCACTTGCTGCAGCGCTGGAGGATGGCTGGGACGGGTCCGTGGCTGACTGATGAAGGACCGCTCCAGAACCTGGGCCAACAGTGGAGCTCCAAGTGCTGTGAAAAAAAAAAAAAAAAATTAATACCAAACATTTACAAAAAGATAACTCAAGAGTTATATAAACATTCAGATAGGGAAAAGTCACACTAGCACTATTTGGAGTGAATTTTACATTAGAATTTGCAAGCCAGGAGTGCAACAGTAGGAAGATAAGTTTCATAAAACCACATGCTCAACTTCTGCATGCATCAACCACTCCTTGTTTTGGATTAAAAATACTGATGTAAAATATGAAAAGACAATAGAGGCTATACAAGCCATATCTCTATACGAGACACATGTATACTCACCAGGACAAGTGCCAGGAAAAATGAATTCAGGAGCCATTGGCATCCTGAATTCATTATTTCTGACACCTGACTTGATGAGTATAGATCTGTTGTGTAGGCTGCTGTCACACTGTCAGTATTTGCTCAGTATTTCAAATCAGTATTGGTAAGCCAAAACTTGGAGAGGAACTATGTGAGGAAAAGGATTCAAAGAACACGTACCCCACTTCTGCATATATCAATCACTCATGGTTTCGCATTCCAAATACTGATTCAAAATAGTGACCCAAAAAAGCTAGCATTATACAAAACTTTTTTTTTTCTTTTTTAACCAATATACTTACGTTCTTCGTGCAAGGACCGGTCTCAAAAATGCAAGGATGCAGTGGTACTTGTATTTTCGTATCCTTGCTCCAGAACCACTTGGAAGCCGGCTCTCTTGGCGCAGGTCCTTGTTGAAGCGGTCCTTCATTGATCGCCAACGTGTTTTGACTTTTGACACTGTTGACAAAACAAAACATAATAGTTAGGACAATGGTCTTTTGACCGTGGTCACACAACTGTGTGTGCTGTGAAAAAGTAATGACTTTCTCTCATCATACACAGTTGTGTGAGCATGGCCAAGGTATTGACTACATCACACTGCATTGCGATACTTACCAAATGCAGAACGGACCCGAGCCAGGGCATTGGCCCAGCCATCCCACAACGCTGTGGCCACCTCATTCCAAAGCCTCTGGATCGTCACGTTGTTGGCGTGCAGTGGATCCCGGGTGTCCCACAATGGGACTCGCTCATGGACCAGGGAGATGAGGTGTTCATTCTCAATGAGGTCCTCATCCCCTTCTGGAACCTAAAAACAAAAAGGACATTAATATTGGAGGCATTCACATACGGAAGACAGAAAACAGAATCAGAGGAATGTCATGAATATTGAAATAAAAAAAACACTGGTGCTGAAGCAAAAGGGAAAGAAAGAGAGAAGTAGAAAGAAATGAAGATTCAAGAATTGTAAAGTGAGGATACAATAAACAGTCAGCCATGTATACTTACACGCTGTCGCCGTGCCACCCGACCGTGACTATGCTGCTCCTGCCCAGTCTCCTGCCCAGTCTCTTCCGCTGTAGAAGAAGTGGTCTGAAAAAAGGAAAATATACATTGTCATATGTGTAGATGTGACAGTGAATACTTACCAATCTGAGGAGGTGAATACTCACTTCGCTGACATGTTCCCCTTGTGCAGGCCCAGGCGTTTCCTCATCAGAAGAAGAAGACATTCTGATGTGTGCAGAAAGAAAGAAATGGCAGAAATTAGGGCATATAGACACAGATTATAGAAAAGAAATGCATTGGATAGGATATACTCACATAGTTCTGAGGCTTGTTAGCTTGTTTGCTGCTCCAAGAGGTTGTGAGGCGTCTAGTCTGCAAGACAGTCTGATGAGTAGTGAACTGCAAATGTCCACTACCTCCCTTTATCACCTGGTATGTGGGGGGTGGCTTATCAGTGTCTAGACATGTTTTTCTCAATTGAGACGCATGCGTCGGCAAACGCAAGCAAACGCATGTGCTGCAAAACGCATGCGTTTACATAGACTACAATGCGTTTTTTTGGCGCAAACCTTGCGCAATCAGCCGCTTACGTTTCCAGGCAGCAAAATGACGCCTCTAAAAAAAACTACATGTTGCATTTCCGCGCCAAGACGCAGACGACTAGACGACGCATGCGTCGTCAAACGCGGCAAAACGCGAACAAACAAAAACGCATGCGTCGATAATGTTAAAGATAGGAATACACAAGGCATGCGGATATTTGCGGAATAAACGCTGCGGACACAACCGCAAATGTGAAAGCGGCCTTAGCTGCTTTTTTCTTGCTATAATACAAATTCTAACAGTCTATTCAGTAGGACTATCAGCTGTGTATCCACCAGACTTCTGCTCAACCCAGCTGATGGTCCCAACCCCATTTATAAAGGCAAGAAATCCCACTTATTAAACCTGACAGGGCACACCTGTGAAGTGAAAACCATTTCCGGTGACTACCTCTTGAAGTTCATCAAGAGAATGCCAAGAGTGTGCAAAGCAGTCATCAAAGCAAAAGGTGGCTACTTTGAAGAACCTAGAATATAAGACATATTTTCAGTTGTTCCACACTTTTTTGTTAAGTATATAATTCCACGTGTTAAGGCCGGGATCACACATAAGCGAGATATGGCCAAGTCTCACAGGTGAAAACCCAGCTCTGGCGCCGGCATTCCGGAGCGGAGCATGCAGCCGCACAGCAATACATGGAGCTGCACGCTCCGCTCTGGAGTGTCAGCGCCAGAGCAGGGTTTTCACCTGCGAGACTCGGCCGTATCTCGCATATGTGTGATCCCGTCCTAATTCATAGTTTTGATGCCTTCAGTGTAAATTTACAATTTGCATAGTCATTAAAATACAGAAAAATCTTTAAATGAGAAGGTGTCTCCAAACTTTTGGTCTGTACTGTATAATCCCGAAAAACTCAATTTCTCCCGCGCTGTATGGTAATCGTATCCGCTCCGATGGGTGTGGTTTCAGGCCTCCTAATCCCTCCTATCGGCTGTTGCTCGCCGTTCTACTTCGTAGATGACACCTCTTGCATCATCCCCATCGCCATGCGACATATCGCACCTCCTCAGAAATACTGCAATTAGCACATGCGCAGTATGCTTTGCTTAACTGCGGGCAAAGCCGAAAAACAGAAGTGTCATGCACCGGCACAGTACATCCAGCTCAGGCACCAGAACCACGTTTGCCAGCGCATGCGCACTTCTGCTTTTCGGCTTTGCCCGCAGGTGGGCAAAGCATAATGCGCAGGCACAAAACACAATATTTTGGAGCAGGCGCGATATGTCGCATGGCGAGGTTTGTCGTTATCCACGTTAGGAAGACGGCGAGCAGAAGCCAGGGAGAAGCATGCAGAGGTCCGAAACCACGCCCATCGGACGAGACAGACGATTACCATACAGTGTGGGAGAAATTAAAAAAGCTTTTTGGGAGTATAGAAGGGGCGTCAGGGGGTTATATAAGGATTTAGGGAATGCATAGCAGACGCTGAATAAGGTGATATTTTTAGCTGCTATATCACATCTAATAAAACTACCTGCCCGTGCCTTAACCTTATTTATCCTTGTAATAGGAATATTGTGCGGATCCAAATAATCATTTTTATCAATATGATCTCACTGACTTAGTTAAATATTTGTACTGATATACATTGCTCATAGAAAAAAAAAGAAGAAAAGGAACACTTAATGGGGTGGTCCAGAGCTAAAGTTTTAGAGTTTATTTTAATGCTAAATGTCCATTTAATGTAATAATTAAAATGGTTTTCCTAATAGACTTTGAATAAAAAGCCCCTACTGTTCTCTCAGTACTCCAACTACTTTAATTCCCTTTTTCGGGCTTGTCTTGCAGTCTTTCCAGCGCTCCTGTTGTCACTTTCTTCTACACCAAAGAAGGTAAAATTGATTTCCAATCGCTTAGGTTCCTGGCTGGACAGATTAATATTCCTGAAGATTAATTGACTTGAGCAAGTGTTTTCTTACTTTTTTGACCAGCTGATATCCATAAAATGTCTCCATCACAAAATTGAACAACTACAGGCTTTAAACCTTTTGTTTTTTTTTATGCAAACTAAAATCTTTTACATAACTAGCAGTTTCCCATTCCATTTCCAAAAGCACATATGCACACATAGATAGTATAAAACAAATACTACACATTGATACATACAAATACAATATAAAAAATATACATCTTTTCCGCTGTCTGGATAAAGCAGCTACACCGCAACATGAACCTAACCTCATACAACTGTAAACGCAGCGCCATCTATTGACAATGTGCCTACTAGACTGCAAAGGAAACCTGTCAGCTGCCATATCCCCTGTAAACTGCCACCATGTCTCTACTGCACCCCATTTTTTGCATTAGAATAAATTTCTTTTTCGCTGTAATAATGATAACTGTAAAATCAGGTTTTGTCCTCACGGTACCCAAATGTACAAGGTCTAGTCTGGCAGGGCATGGCTTTCCCCAAACTAATCCTCCCTCCCATCTTGTAAGCATGTCCCCTGGGGCATGAGTGATATGATTTGCAAGAGCAACATCACAGTCTGTTCTTTGCAAGCCTCGCGCATGCCTCCCACGGCACATGCAGTGCGCTGAAGAAGCTGGAGAGCGTACATCAAGATAAACTACATATACCCAAGGGTGGCAAATCGTCGCACGCAGGTGTGCTGACAAGATGGGAAGGAGGATTAGTCTGGGGGAACCAACACCCTGCTGGACTAGTCCCTGTAAAATTGCATAGTCTGAACACAGATTAAAACTTGATTTTGCAATTATAGAGCAATCACTAAAAGTATAAGAAGGAGCTTATTAGAATGTAGAAATATGATGCAGTATAGACATGGTTGTGGTTTAGGCAGGCAAGGGGAGCTGGCAGGTTCCCTTTAAATGACTTTTTCACATTTTTCTTTGGTTATAATAACAAAACATGCTACATTATTCTGCCAATCAAAAAGCAACTGTCATGGTTGTGGACAGGGTTCCTTCCCGGTCCTCTCGGGGTTAATTTTGTATGGCTTCCTTTTGGTTTCGGGAGGGCTATATTTACCCGCCTTCATCTGGGGATTCCGGTCAGTAATACATCTGTTCTGGCTGTGTGTGTCTGACCTCCTCGTGTGCTTGCATACTGTGTAGCCCGTTTGCCTTCTCGTGTATGATCCGGTCCGTGTTTTCATTCTGCGCTTTGCTTTGTGATTCTGTGCTTACTGTCTGTTTCTGGCTCTGGCCTTCGGGTTGGTACTCTTACTAATCTCCTGTCTGCCCCATTTGTACTGCACCGCTATCTACGGCTACCTGACCTTTTGCTACGTCCTGACCACTCTCAGCGTCTCACTCTTTAGTACTTCATCGACGTCCTGGCTTGACTTTGGCATGTTTAGACGACTGGCGAAACCGGAGAGTAATCACCGCTACTCGGTGTCTGGCTCTGGCCCCTCCCCCGGTGGTCACGTGTTTCAGGTCCTGCGCTCCTGCAGGTAAGCTCACCGCAGCGCTCCCCTCCCACCCCCCTGTCCTTCTGTATCTCCTGGACAGTCTCCCGCTGTATGTCTGCAGCAGGGGTCTTGATAGCAACATGATAAAAAAAGCGAGTAGACCCATAGCTTTCTATAACTTTGTCCCACCATCCAAATATATTGCTGTAGTTTATTTGAGCCTGAGTACAAAGTGTTAGGCTATGTGCACACATTGGAAGGGTCCTCTGCGGGTTCTCCCGCAGCGGATTTGATAAATCTGCAGGGCAAAACCGCTGCGGTTATCCCTGCAGATTTATCGCGGTTTGTCTTGCGGTTTCCGCTGCGGGTTTACTCCTGCACTTGCAGCATCAATAGTAAAAAAGGTATAATGTTAAAAATAATTTTAAAAATGGTTATACTCACCCTCCGACGTCCCGATCTCCTCGGCGCTGCACGCGGAGGTCCGGTTCCAAAGATGCTATGCGAAAAGGACCTTTGTGACGTCACGGTCATGTAGCAGGTCCTGCTCGCATTGCAACCCTGCGACCGGACGGCCGCGTGCAGCGCTGAGAGGCGGGAGGACTTCAGGGGCCATCAGAAGGTGAGTATATCACTATTTTTTATTTTAATTCTTTTTTTTTTACACAAATATGGCTCCCAGGGCCTGGAGGAGAGTCTCCTCTCCTCCACCCCAGGTACCATCCGCACATGATCGGCTTACTTCCCGCATGGTGGGCATAGCCCCATGCGGGAAGTAAGTGGATCAATGCATTCCTATGTGTGCAGAATCGCCGCGATTCCACACAAAGAAGTGACATGCTGCGGATTGTAAACTGCTGCGTTCCCGCGCATTTTTTTCCGCAGCATGTGCACAGCGTTTTCGGTTTCCCATAGGTTTACATTGAACTGTAAACTCATGGGAAACTGCTGAGGACTTGCAGCTGCAGAAATGCTGCGGATCCGCAGCAAAATCCGCAACGTGTGCACATACCCTTAAAGTGAACCTGTCAGCAGGATTGTGTTCAGTAACCTACACCACATTGTCCGGTCGGTGCCGTTACCTTGGTTGAAGAAATCCATCTTGTGGTTGTTGTTTAATCTTTATTTTCAGTTTTGAGTTAATGATATGCCCGTGCTGCGAGGAGGCCTGTGGGGATGGGGGGGGGGGGGGTGTCTTCGTGTGGAGCTCTGCTTAGGTATTCATGTGTACGGCCTTCTGACAGGTCACTGATCCCTCACTGACCTTCATTTACATAATGAATATTGCATATAGCATGGAAAAAAACAACCTTCTGCAGGCAGGTGCCAGCGGTGGCACCTGCCCTGCAGCATGATCGCATATAAAATGTGTATGTAATCCTTTTCTTTCATGTTATCCATAAAAAAAAATAATCAGCTCTGGCAAAAATTAAGAGACCACTGCACAGTTTTATAAAAATCAGTTTCTCTACATGTCTGACAGCCATTCCATTCCACAGCTGAATTCCAACCAGAGTGCACCTCATTCCACTTAATGTGCTTTTGATTAGGTGATCACGTGAACAAAATCTTATTTAACGAAGGACTAAGATCTCAGCGCTGAAATCTCATCTCCCGAGATCCTGGTACCGAGATCTCCATCTGCGCATGCGCCGCCTTCTGGCGGCCATTTTCCCGAAGTCCACTGCACAGGAAAGCATGGACGAACTGCCGGGGGGCTCAGGCATTTCACAAAATGTCGATAGAGCGCCCCCCACCCCCCCCCGCAGCAGCGGAGACGCCAGCATCACCCTGGGCAGGGGCGGACACCCTGGGCGGCGGCGGCAGACACCCCCTCATCCCAGCCTGCAACGGTATCCGCATTGTAAGACGCACCCCCATCCCCCCAAAAAATTTTTGGGAAAAAAAGTGCATCTTACAAAGTGAAAAATACGGTACCTATAAAGAGAAAAATCAGACAAACTGAAAAATTTGCAGTGGTCTCTTAATTATTTCCAGATCTGTATATAGAAAATGTAAATAGGGAACAGATCACTGGGGGATCAGTGATCTGTCAGAAGCCATCAGTATGAATATGCAAGCAGAGCACCACATGAAGACCCCCCACAGGCCGCCCCGGAGCACGGGTATATCATTAACAAACTGAAAAAAAATATTTCCTACCAATCTAATGACACTAAAATCATCCTTCAAAGGTCATGCAAAAGGGTTAAAGTATGCTGCAAGAAAAAGCCTATGAAGTCAGTGTTTGTGAAAAAAATCTGTACGTGATGGAATTTTTTCGCTATTTTTAAAGAGTTCAGCGATAGAAAATATAGAAAAATCACCTCTTATTTATCAAACTATTTTATCCTTGCAGACCTCTGTAATCTGTCTTCATTTAATTCACATTTTATTTTGAGAATGATTGATCCTGGCGGAGAGAGAAGCGGATTTTTCTAATAAATAAGAAACTTTGTAAGATATCTTTCATGTGTTCTATTAATTCATGTAATAAAAATAAACTTCGGTTACTCTTTAATGCATCTGGCTCTTAGTTGTCACCGTAGAAAAATACACCCGTCTATACAAAAATGTATTATTACATGTCAGCCATTTAAATGAATGCAACATAGTAAAAAGATAGCATCGGTCTTCCAGAATGAAAGCAGGTGATACCTTGCAGCTCTCCAGTGTGGTTCCTCTAACGACAGAAGTGCTAAGCATAAGACACCGTATACAATGCCTTGAAAAAGGATTCTTTCCCACATTACACCTACAAACTTAAATATATCTGATTTCGATTTTATGTGATATACCAACACAAAGTAGCAAGTATTTGCAAAGTGTAAATGAAGGGATACATGGTTATCTAATTTGCAAAATATGAATCAGAACAATGTGACGTGCATTTGCATTCAGCCTCCTGTAGTCTATTACCAATAAATAAAATCCTGAGTGACCAATTGCCTCCAGAAGTAGAAACAAATTGTAAATTGAGTCCTCCTGTGTGTAATTTATTCTCAGTATAACTACAGCTGCTTTGTGAAGGCCTCAGAGGTTTGTTTGAGAACATTATTGATCAAAACAGCATCATGAAAACCAAGGAACCCACCAGACAGGTCCAGGATAAAGTTGTTAAAAAAGTAAAGCAGGATTGAGTAATAAAAAAAATAAAATATATATATAGCCCAAGCTCTGAACAGCTCACGGAGCACTGTTCAATCCATTGTCCAAAAATTGAAGCAGTATATCACAACCGAAAACCTACCAAGACATGCTGTCCACCTAAAGGAACATCCCAAGTAAGGACAGCACTAACTAAAGAAGCCAAAATGCCCATGTCACTCTAGAAGAGCCGCAGACATCCACAGCTGAGGTGGGAGAACAGGAAAACCTTTCACTCACTTCCGGTATTTTTCCCTCCTCATTTAAGCATGCCATCATACATCCATTACTTAAAAAACCCTCCCTCGACCAAAACTGTGCCGCTAATTATAGACCTGTCTCTAATCTTCCCTTCATCTCTGAACTGCTGGAACGCCTGGTCCACTCCCGTCTTACCCGCTATCTCTCAGATAACTCTCTTCTCGACCCTCTTCAATCTGGCTTCCGCTCTTTACACTCTACTGAAACTGCCCTCACTAAAGTCTCTAATGACCTACTAACAGCTAAATCTAATGGTCACTACTCCATGCTAATTCTATTGGATCTTTCCGCAGCATTCGACACTGTGGATCATCAGCTCCTCCTCACTATGCTCCGCTCCATCGGCATCAAGGACACTGTTCTCTCTTGGTTCTCCTCCTATCTCTCTGACCGATCCTTCACTGTATGTTTTGCTGGTTCCTCCTCCTCTCACCTTCCCCTTACTGTAGGGGTTCCTCAAGGATCAGTCCTAGGCCCCCTCCTCTTCTCTTTGTACACTGCCCCTATTGGACAAACAATCAGTAGATTTGGGTTCCAGTACCATCTCTATGCTGATGACACCCAATTATACACCTCTTCTCCTGCTTTCACTCCGACCTTCTTAAAAAACACCAGTGATTGTCTTACCGCTGTCTCTAACATCATGTCCTCCCTCTATCTGAAACTGAACCTGTCAAAAACTGAACTCCTCGTGTTCTCTCCCTCTACTAACCTACCTTTGCCTGACATTGCCATCTCCGTGTGCGGTTCAATCATTACTCCAAAGCAACATGCCCGCTGCCTTGGGGTCATCCTTGATTCCGAGCTTTCATTCACCCCCCACATCCGATCACTGGCTCGCTCTTCTTATCTGCATCTCAAAAACATTTCTAGAATTCGCCCTTTTCTTACTTTCGACTCTGCAAAAACTCTTACTGTTTCTCTTATTCATTCCCGTCTGGACTATTGTAACTCTCTACTAATCGGCCTCCCTCTTACCAAACTCTCCCCGCTCCAATCTGTCCTGAATGCTGCTGCCAGGATCATATTCCTCACCAACCGTTACACCGATGCCTCTACCTTGTGCCAGTCATTACACTGGCTACCCATCCACTCCAGAATCCAGTACAAAACTACTACCCTCATCCACAAAGCACTCCATGGCTCAGCACCACCCTACATCTCCTCTCTGGTCTCAGTCTACCACCCTACCCGTGCCCTCCGCTCCGCTAATGACCTCAAGTTAGCATCCTCAATAATCAGAACCTCCCACTCCCGTCTCCAAGACTTTACACGTGCTGCGCCGATTCTTTGGAATGCACTACCTAGGTTAATACGATTAATCCCCAATCCCCACAGTATTAAGCATGCCCTAAAAACGCATTTGTTCAGACTGGCCTACCGCCTCAACGCATTAACCTAACTATCCCTGTGTGGCCTATTAAAAATAGAAAAAAAAACAAAAACAAAACACATAATCAGGTTCCTTGCATCGTGTTCTCATACACTTTATGCAGTTAATAGCCCTCTGAGTCTGTACTGCTACATACTTAGGCAGTTAACTGGTTCATGCAGCTTTACATGAACACCCGAGCCTTACACTATGGCTGGTCCAAATAACTAAAGCAATTGTTACCATCCACCTCTCGTGTCTCCCCTTTTCCACATAGTTTGTAAGCTTGCGAGCAGGGCCCTCATTCCTCCTGGTATCTATTTTGAACTGTGATTTCTGTTATGCTGTAATGTCTATTGTCTGTACAAGTCCCCTCTATAAGTTGTAAAGCGCTGCGGAATATGTTGGCGCTATATAAATAAAAATTATTATTATTATTATTATTATAAAACTATTCGTTGTATACTCCACAAATCTGGCCTTTATGGAAGTGTGGCAAGAAGACAGACATTTTTGAAAGCAAGCCATAAGTCGCATTTGCAGTTTGCAAAAAGCCATGTAGGGGACCCAGCTAGCATGTGGAAGAAGGTGTCCTGGTCAGTTGAGATCAAACTAGCACTTTATGTGCTAAATTCGAAACGCTATGCATAGTTACATAGTTATTAAGGTTGAAGGAAGACTTTAAGTCCATCTAGTTCAACCCATAGCCTAACATGCCCTAACATGTTAATCCAGGGGAAGGCAAAAAAAACCCATGTGGTAAGAGTAAGCTCCACCATGGGGAAAAAAATTCCTTCCCGACTCCACATACGGCAATCAGACTAGTTCCCTGGATCAACGCCCTATCAAGGAATCTAATATATATATACCCTGTAACATTATACTTTTCCAGAAAGGTATCCAGTCCCCTCTTAAATTTAAGTAATGAATCACACATTACAACATCATACGGCAGAGAGTTCCATAGTCTCACTGCTCTTACAGTAAAGAATCCGCGTCTGTTATTATGCTTAAACCTTTTTTCCTCCAGACGTAGAGGATGCCCCCTTGTCCCTGTCACCGGTCTATGATTAAAAAGATCATCAGAAAGGTCTTTGTACTGTCCCCTCATATATTTATACATTAACATAAGATCACCCCTTAGCCTTCGTTTTTCCAAACTAAATAGCCCCAAGTGTAATAACCTATCTTGGTATTGCAGACCCCCCAGTCCTCTAATAACCTTGGTCGCTCTTCTCTGCACCCGCTCTAGTTCAGCTAAGTCTTTCTTATACACCGGAGACCAGAACTGTGCACAGTATTCTAAGTGTGGTCGCACTAGTGACTTGTATAGAGGTAAAATTATGTTCTCCTCATGAGCATCTATGCCTCTTTTAATGCATCCCATTATTTTGTTTGCCTTTGTAGCAGCTGCCTGACACTGGCCACTAAATGTGAGTTTGTCATCCACCCATACACCCAGGTCTTTTTCATTGACGGTTTTGCCCAGAGTTTTAGAATTAAGCACAGTTATACATCTTATTACTTCTACCCAAGTGCATGACCTTACATTTATCCCCATTAAAGCTCATTTGCCATTTATCAGCCCAAGCTTCTAGTTTACATAAATCATCCTGTAATATAAAATTGTCCTCCTCTGTATTGATTACCCTGCAGAGTTTAGTGTCATCTGCAAATATTGAAATTCTACTCTGAATGCCCCCTACAAGGTCATTAATAAATATGTTAAAAAGAGGGCCCAATACTGACCCCTGTGGTACCCCACTGCTAACCGCGACCCAGTCCGAGTGTGCTCCATTAATAACCACCCTTTGTTTCCTATCCCTGAGCCAGCTCTCAACCCACTTGCACATATTTTCCCCTATCCCCATTATTCTCATTTTATGTATCAACCTTTTGTGTGGCACCATATCAAAAGCTTTTCAAAAGTCCATATACACTACATCTACTGGGTTCCCTTGGTCCAGTCCGGAACTTCATAGA
Organism: Ranitomeya variabilis; assembly: GCF_051348905.1. Lineage (NCBI taxonomy): Eukaryota > Metazoa > Chordata > Amphibia > Anura > Dendrobatidae > Ranitomeya > Ranitomeya variabilis. The sequence continues at coordinate 391,157,528 of NC_135232.1, forward strand.
AGCTGATCAAATTAGTCTGACATGAACGGTCCCTAGTAAACCCGTGCTGATACTGGGTCATGAGGATATTCCTCTTCAGATACTCCAGTATAGCATCCCTTAGAATGCCCTCCAGGATTTTACCCACAGTAGAGGTTAAACTTACTGGCCTATAATTTCCGAGTTCAGTTTTTGTCCCCTTTTTGAATATTGGCACCACATTTGCTATACGCCAGTCCTGTGGTACAGACCCTGTTATTATGGACTCTTTAAAGATTAAAAATAATGGTCTATCAATGACTGTACTGCATGGCACAATTTTCAGATTTATACATTTAAAATATTTAGAAAACCATGCATCATTTCCTATACAATTCACAAATACTTACCCACTTTGTGTTGTTATATCACATAAAATGCATTTTGTTTGTGGGTGTAATGTTGAAAAGGTCACAGAGTATGAATACTTTTTCAAGGCACTGTACATATGGTAAATTAATGTACAGCAGCTCTCTTAGCATGATAATCCCGGTAATTGTAGAACCAGAGTAGAGAACATAAAAAAGGTTGAACATAAGTTGAAGAAACAATGGCCAATATTTTCGGAAACATCCTAAAGAGAAGATAATAAAATAAGGTACATACCCCAAAGGAAACATCATAATCACTTGGTGTGAATGGCTGATCAGCCAGATCCTCAAAGAACTCAGCCAGGGAATACAGTGTATCTGCTGCCAACCTCTCAAAGGTAGTTTCATCCAAAGTACTATGAATAACAAACATGTTTGCTTGTTTATTATAGGTATAAAGCAATAAGCATCAAGCAGAAAAAGATTCCTTGAAGAAAACAAAACCCTTCTATATAATCTCCCCTTCAGATTCCTGTTTGTTGCCTGTGGGATGTTATTAGTAAAATCCCTATTGCTTTCAGCTGATATCAACAAGCTGGTTGTTTAATGGCCTGACAGGCAGACCACACCTCTGTACACCCAGAACAGTTGTTAAAGGGGATATCCGGGACTTTAAAAAAAAAAAAAAAAAGTGTACGGAAGCACAAACAGGCATGCAGTTGCTACTGCCGGGGATTTAGAAGACTCTGCTGACGTCACGTCTACAGATTGGTGGCTTCTTTTCTGGTCCTCTCTGTAGACAGTGCGGGACTTCTGAGGTCATTCTGATTGACAGCCAGATTCCAGCTACCTAAGGCCTGATTCACATGTCAGTATGTTTTGGTCAGTATTTGTATGCCAAAAGCAGGACTGTCTCCAAAACATAGGACAAGTGGCAATCCTTCATTTATAGTTTTTCTCTGTAAGTTCCACTCCTGGTTTTGGCATACAAATACTGATCAAAAAATACTGATGTATGAATGAGGCCTAACTGGGAGAGTCGGCTGTCAATCAGAATCACATTGGAAATCCCAGCCCGTCGTATCAGCAGATGCAGCGCCATGCACAATGGGCAATTATCGTAAATACTCGAGTGTAAGCCGAGATCTTCAGCCCAAAATAATGGGCTGAAAGTGCCCCTCTCGGCTTATACTCGAGTCATGGAAGGCAGGGGGGGGGGGGTCAGCGGGTGAGCGACGCCTGTCAAATACTCACCTGCTCCCGGCGCTCCTGACGCGGTCCCCGAATGTCCCATGGTCTTCGGGTGCAGCAGCTTCTTCCCCTGTTCAGCGGTCACTGGTACCTCTCATTAAAGTTATGAATATGGACTTCACTCCCATAGGGGTGGAGCCGCATATTCATTACTGTAATGAGCGGTGCCATGTGACCGCTCACTACAGGAAGAAGCTGCCGCTCCCGGAGATCATGGGACATGCAGGGACCGCGTCAGGAGCGCCGGGAGCAGGTGAGTGTTTCATATTCACCTATCCTCGTTCCACCGCCGCCCCGTCTTCCGCGTCCTCTGCAGTGACTGTTCAGGTCAGAGGGTGCGATGACGTATTAGTGTGCGCGCCACCCTCTGTCTGAACAGTCAGTGCGGAGAGACGGGACACTGAGGAGCAGCGGGCAGGGACGAGAGGTGAGTATGTCTTTTTTTTTTTTTTTAGTGCAGCAGCAGCATTACATGTGGCACAATGTTATATGGAGCATCTATGGGGCCATAAAGAACAGCATGGAGCATTATATGGGGCATCTATGGGGCCATAAAGAACTGCATGCAGCATTATATGGGGCATCTTATGGGGGCCATAACTGCATGGAGCATTATATGAAGCGTCTATGGGGGCCATAACTGCATGGAGCATTATATGGGGCATCTATGGGGCCATAACTGCATGGAGCATTATATGGGGCATCTATGGGGCCATAAAGAACTGCATGGAGCATTATATGGGGCATCTATGGGGCCATAACTGCATGGAGCATTATATGGGGCATCTATGGGGCCATAACTGCATGGAGCATTATATGGAGCATTACATGGGGCCATAAAGAACTGCATGGAGCATTATATGGGGCATCTATGGGGCCATAAAGAACTGCATGGAGCATTATATGGGGCATTTATGGGGCCATAAAGAACTGCATGGAGCATTATATGGGGCATCTTATGGGGCCATAAAGAACTGCATGGAGCATTATATGGGGCATATTTGTATGTGGAGCATCTTATGGGGCCATAATGAACTGTATGGAGCATTATATGGGGCCTATTTTGTATGGAGCATCTTATTGGGCCATAATGAACTGTATGGAGCATTATATGGGGCATATTTATATATGGAGCATCTTATGGGGCCATAATGAACTGTATGGAGCATTATATGGGGCTCCTGATTCAATATGGATATTCAAAAACACTTTACCTACTGATGTCTCAATTAATTTTACTTTTATTGGTATCTATTTTTATTTTTGACATTTACCGGTAGCTGCTGCATTTTCCACCCTAGGCTTATACTCGAGTCAATAAGTTTTCCCAGTTTTTTGTTGCAAAATTAGGGGGGGTCAGCTTATACTCAGGTCGGCTTATACTCGAGTATATACAGTGCTTGGATACATTTTTTGTTTTTTGAAAAGTTCCAGATACTCCCTTTAACCTCTTAAAGACTAAAAACACTTTGTAGGACTTTGTAGGACAGTACTACTTAGCCATACGGAGAGTTTTGGTAGGGATGAAGCTCTATTTGCCTCCTGGAGCAGATTTTCCAAGAATAGTTTGCGGACTCCATATACAGATCCACTAAGTGCTAGAGAGCAGAATCTTCCCCTCAAGTGATCCCATTTTGGAAATTATACCCCTGCCAAATGTGAACGCTAAAGGTGGTTTATGCACACTGGGGCTCAGAGTTGAAGGGGCATTTGGATTTAGGAGCGCGGAATTTGCTGAATTTCTTTTGCGAGCCTCTGTACTCCCAGTAATGTGGAAGCCCCCTATATTTCCGTTAACAGATGACAGACCTGAGTGAGTGCTTGCTTTTTTGTGGATTGAGTTGAAGCTTTTATTGGATACATTTTCATAACATTTATCTGGCGCTCAACACTGAGCTCTTACTTTGGGGTTTCTATCTAAATTTCCGACTGACGTGATTCAGATGAAACCCCTAAGGAATTCAATCACTATAATGAGGCATTAGAGTTACTCTGGACTCTGTCTGGCCTCTGTTCAGCGTTGTCCTTCTTTTCAGAGGTGCACAAAACTATGGTGGACCTTGTTTTTATGCACTCCTAAAACAAGAATGACACCGCCGGATCACAGGTCCTTTGGTGTGCACAGTGTCTCCATCTGCCTCATTATAGGGAATTTTCTGCTGGCGGTTCTGTCTGAATCACGTATTTCAGAGATTTACACGGAAACCCCGGTATAAGCCCTCAGTGTAGAGCGCAGGATGTGCGCAGAGCCTTACTGCGATCTTTGGAAGGCAGAATGAACAAATCCACAGCAGATGAAGAATTGGTTTTATTTATTTTTTATGCCATTCCTCGTGCGGTATAAGTGATTAGGCAACTTTATTCTTCGGGTCGGTGCGATTACAAGGACACCAGATTTATGTCCGTTTTTTTTTATATTTGGATGCTGTCACACACTAAAAGACGCTTTTGTTTGCAAGATGTTTTTGCAGTACCATATTTTGAGAGCTATAATTTTTCCATATTTCGGCCCACAGAGTCATGTGAGGGCTTATTTTTTGCGGGACAAGTTGACTTTTTTTATTGGTACTATTTTTGTGCACATGACATTTTTTGATCGCTTTCTATTACGATTTTTGTGGAAGCAGAATGAACAAAAAACAAGAAATCCATGAATTGTTTCTTTTGTTGTTTTTTTTCTCCGTTCTGTGCGTGGTAAAATTGGTAAGGCCGCTTTATTCTTCGGGTCAATACGATTACAGCGATGCCACATTTATATAGTTGTTTATGTTTTGGTGCTTTCACATAATGAAAACTTCTATAGAAAAAATATTTATTTTTGCATCACTTTATTTTGAGAGCTATAACTTTATTTTTCCACTGATGGAGCTGTATATACTATATATATATATATTTTCCGGGACTTTCACTTTTTTTTTTTTTTTAAACTTTGATTGCAGATATAATGCACTGCAATGCACCAGCATTGCAGTGCATTATATCTATACTGACAGCTTCTGACACCAAGCTGTGAGCATGGTCTCAGAAGCTTTCTGTAGCTTGGTGACCTGGGGGTTGTCATGGTCACCATGGCAACGATCGGGCCTCCGCAAATAAGTCAGGTTGACACCGATCTGAAGGCAGAGGGAGCGCCCGTCCCTCTGCCTCACTCTTGTACGCTGTGATCGCGCTTGGGGGTTAACAGCCAGGGGCGGTGCTGACACCGCTCCTGGCTGTTAGTGCAGACACTCAGCCACTGGCAGAGCTGAGCTGCTGCACTGATCGAGCAGGAACGGATGATATTTCAGAATCTCCTGCGCGATCATCCCGACCGATCTCAGCGATCTGGGTGCGGAAACCGACGGCATGGGTCCCTGCACCTCTTCCTGTGCCTCTCAGCTGTCACAGACCGCTGTCGGCACTGAACTGTCACTGCATGGTGTGTCGGCACTGAACTGTCACTGCATGGTGTTTACACGCAGTGACAGTTTAAATGCATGATGGGTATAGCCCGGTCCTGTTGCGGGAACTGACAGCCCAGCCATGATGGACGTTAAGGGGTTAATATGATCGTTCCGTATATAAAACAATGTTAATCGTCAGTATATCACGTTTACACATTTATAAGCTTGAAAAGAAACATTTTGCTTATTTATGGGCCATTGGTGGCCTGTTTAGACTACACAATTATCCTGCTCCTTTCAGATTATATGTCCTGTACAAATGGGCTCTAAATTTACAAAGAATAAATCCCATGCTCATGTAATAAATTACCATTATTTGCAATATTATTTTCTTATGGGAGTGCTCCATTCACACAGAATATTAGGACCTCTGCTCTGAGTCAGTGGGGGTCTCAGTGAGCATACATTGATCACCTCTTCTGTTAATAAGCGATACATGTATTTATTGGGAAAATCCCTTTTAAAGGGAACCCGTCACCAGAAACAATGCTATTAACCAGAAAAACCTGCGGGTCAATCTGCAGGGTAATAGTGTTATGGTAATAGTGTTACTATGCTGTCCAGCGCCTGCACGCAGCTGAATGCAGTGGGGAGATAATGTTCTTTATTCTCCTCGCCATCATTCGGTTTTCAGTCAAGGAGGCCGCGCTGGTTCACTCACTGCTCTGAGAATAGAGAGCGGCCGCTGTAACCGCGCCCCTGACCCTGACTGACAGACGACCACAATGTAGAGCCAGTGTCCTTAAGGGTCAGGGGCACAGTTACAGCGGCCGCTCTGTATTCTCAGAGCGTGACCGAACCGGCCCCGCCACAAGACGGAATATAGAATGCTGGCGGGGAGAGTAAAGATCATTTCCTTCCCGTTGCATTAGGCTGCGTGCAGGTGCCGGACAAGATCATAACGCTGTTAACCTACAGATTAGCCCCAGGTTAATAGCTTTATTTCTGATGACATGTTCCCGTTAAAGACAGACCTTCTTCAAATTAATTTAGTGACACACCACGAAAAGAAACCCCAAATTCACTGTACCTCGTACTCGTCAGTGTCCCTGTGGTTCTGCTTATAGCTAGTAAAACGTTGTTGTGGACGGCTTGTACATGTGGGAGTGACCATATCTGACTCTAAAAAGAAAAACAAATTGTAAGTCATGTTTGCCACTTTACATTCATGTCTGTGGTTATGAAGTTACGATTGACGGCCTATTTAAAAATGTAAATTAAATTTTCAGACAACACTTTTTTGCCAATACAATCAGATGTGTCAGAAAAATGTTGATCACATATCAATGTGTTTTCAATCTGTTATGACGCCCACCTACATTTTTTAAAACTCTGTATACGTTAGCTACATTTAGCATCAAAAAGTTAATTTATTTCAGTTCTTCAATACAAGCAGCAATCAGTGGTGCCTGTACACTACAGCTGTATATTACATAGTGAGATATCGCTCAACTGGACACTACCAGATGGCCGAACTGTAGTACTAGGTATATGCACGAAAAACATCTTTGTAACTTGTTACCCAGGATAGAAAAATATTAGGTTTTGAGAGTCCTGAGTGGCTGATACCTTATAATGGCTAAATAAAAGATGATAAATTGCAATCTTTTGAGACTAATCAGGTCTCTTCATCAGGCACAGCATAACAAAATCTGAAAAGTCACATTTATGCTGTACAGGACACTGGAATAATGCAATAGATAAGACAAGTGACGTGAAGCAGAACTATCAATATGGGAGAGGGAGAAACACATGGCCATAAATATTGGAACAGTTCATAGATAAGGAGTGTTAAAGTTTTACTGTCCAGTGATTGAGGTCTGGTTCATGCTTGTGATGCCCCCAAATGGTTCGAGGAGCACATTCCTTAGTTGATATATCAAATTGTCTCTTCAGAGAGGAAGAGGACTAGAACTCTAGTGCCACCTATAGGAAGTAGCAAAAAGTCAATGTCGACCCTTTAAACGAGCCTTGTCACATGACTTAGGATAAAAGTCAAAACCAGATGTCAATTTGCAGACACTGTTTTGGGGTACTGTCCCTCATCAGTGCAAAGTGTGAGATCTGGTTTGGCTGTGTGAGAGGTGTCTGATTGGGATCCAAGGGTAACGCTTCTCCTTGTGGATAGTGACATGTTAAGGATGACGAGATGAGGAGACTTTTAAGCCACAATGCTCCTCTTGGAAATATGCAAATTGTTGCTTCAGAGATTAAGAGGACTAGAACTCTAGTGCCACCTATAGATGGTATAGAAAGACATAAATCCATGCGACACATTCATTCCTGAACTGAGTGCGTAACATTTGTCATAACTTTTTACTCCTAAATTTTTCTGTCTCTGAGATTTGAAGTAACCTTGTAATACCAGTAATTTAATGTCCATTACGTTGTGACCAGGGATACAAAAATGTTTGGCCACACGTAGATCTATTCTTTTTTTTCCTTTTATTACATGGTGATAAGAATTCATCCTTGTTCTAACCTTTTCCTCCAGATTTGGATTGCAGCTGACTACTAGAGACGCCCAGATGCTTTTTTGCTTAGTTTTGTAATGTAGAGGATAATTCCTTGGCATTCTGGTGGCTCTTGAAATCTGTTTTTCAATTGTTCTTGGATGGTAGCCTTCATTCGAAAAGGTCTTTGAGGCCACCAAGGTGTTTGTCTCTATCCATAGGGATGGAACATACACATGCTTCTCTCTAAATTAGAATATCAAAAAGTTAATTTATTTCAGCTCTTCAATACAAAAAGTGAAACTCATATGATATAGAATCATTACAAACAGCGTGATCTATTTCAAGTGTTTATTTCTGTTAATGTTGATGATTGTGGCTTACATTAGAATACTTTATAACACCAGCTTGAAAAATGATTTTGAAATCTGAAATGTTGGCCTACTGAAATGTATGTTCAGTAAATGCACTCAATACTTGTTCGGGGCTCCTTTTGCATCAGTTACTGCATCAATGCAGCGTGGCATGAAGGCGATCAGCCAGGGGCACTGCTGAGGTGTTATGGAAGCCCAGGTTGCTTTGATAGCAGCCTTCAGCTCGTCTGCATTGTTGGGTCTGGTGTCTCATCTTCCTCTTTACAATACCCCATAGATTCTTTATGGAGTTAAGGTCAGGCAAGTTTGCTGGCCAATCAAGCACAGTGATACTGTTGTTTTTAAATCAGGTATTGGTACTTGGCAGTGTGGACAGGTGCCAAGTCCTGCTGGAGAATGAAATTTTCATCTCCAAAAAGCTTGCTCTAAAATTGATCTAAAATTTCCTGCTAGACGATTGCGCCGACTTTGGTCTTGATAAAACACATGGACCTACACCAGCAGATGACATGGCTCCCCAAACCATCACTGATTGTGGAAACTTCAAACTAGACCTCAAGCAACTTGGATTGTGCCTCTCCACTCTTCCTCCAGACTCTGGGACCTTGATTTCCAAATGAAAAGCAAAATTAACTTTCATCTGAAAACAACACCTTGGACCACTGAGCAACAGTCCAGTTCTTTTTGTCCTTGACCCAGGTATGACGGTTCTGGCTTTGTCTATTGGTCATGAGTGGCTTGACACAAGGAATGCGACACTTGTAGCCCATGTCCTGGATACGTCTGTGTGTGGTGGCTCTTGAAGCAATGACTCCAGCAGCAGTCCACTCCTAGTGAATCTTCCCAAAATATTTGCATGGCCTTTTCTTCACAATCATTTCAAGGCTGCTGTTGTCCTTGTTGCTTGTGCACCTTTTTCTACCACAATTTTTCTTTTCAATCACCTTTCCATTAATATGATGGAAACAGCACTCTGAACAGCCATCTTCTTTAGCGATGACCTTTTGTGGCTTACTCTCCATGTGGAGTGTGTCAGTGACTGCCTTCTGGACATCAGTCAAGTCAGCAGTCTTCCCCATGATTGTGGAGTCTACTGAAACAGACTAAGGGACCTTTTTAAATGCTTAGGAAGTGTTTTCAAGGGGTATTTCGTGGTTTTCATTGGCTGTAAGCCATAATCATCAACATTGACAGAAATTAACACATGAAATAGATCACTCTGTTTGCAATGATTCTATATAACAAATTAGTTTCCCTTTTTGTATTGAAAAACAGAAAAAAAAATGAACTTTTTGATGATATTCTAATTTTGTTTGTTTGAGGCACTTGTTTATACACAGCAGGCAGCGCTGTATACACAGACTAGGAGCAATCAGTGGTGCCTGTATATTACACAGTGAGGGCACACACAGGACTGAGCTGTAGTACCAGGTGTATACACAGCAGGCAGCGCTGTATACAGACTAGGAGCAATCAGTGGTGCCTGTATATTACACAGTGAGGGCACACACAGGGCTGAGCTGTAGTACTAGGTATATACAGCAGGCAGCGCTGTATACACAGACTAGGAGCAATCAGTGGTGCCTGTACACAGTGAGAGCACACACAGGACTGAGCTGTAGTACCAGGTATATACACAGCAGGCAGCGCTGTATACACAGACTAGGAGCAATCAGTGGTGCCTGTATATTACACAGTGAGAGCACACACAGGACTGAGCTGTAGTACTAGGTATATACACAGCAGGCAGCGCTGTATACACAGCCTAGGAGCAATCAGTGGTGCCTGTATATTACACAGTGAGAGCACACACAGGACTGAGCTGTAGTACTAGGTATATACACAGCAGGCAGCGCTGTATATACAGACTAGGAGCAATCAGTGGTGCCTGTATATTACACAGTGAGAGCACACACAGGGCTGAGCTGTAGTACCAGGTATATACACAGCAGGCAGCGCTGTATACACAGACTAGGAGCAATCAGTGGTGCCTGTATATTACACAGTGAGGACACACATCACACAGGACTGAGCTGTAGTACCAGGTATATACAGCAGGCTGTGCTGTCGGCTCTTGGATTCCCACCATGTGACTAGCTGTCATGGGTAAGCGCCTCAGCCTATGACATCAGTGCTTAGCGGCTCTACACTCCCACCGTGAGTCTTCCATGACTTTCTATGTGCTACCAGCATGCCTTTATGTAATGCATGTGATTACATTGCCAGCAGTACTCACCTTCAGTGTTACACATCGGCCCACACCGTTCACTGCAGCTCTTGGGTTGCAGCGAGCCCTCATGAAGCAGGCGCCCACTCTCGGTGCCCTAAACAGAGCCCACATACTACCGGGCAGACACGGTGTCACTCAGCCTCATATCGGAAATGGATTGCCTGTGTCTAGCACTGGTAGACAATGTCCTGCTCGATTTATCATGCCTGAACATGAAAAGAGCATTTTTTTTTCTCTCCTGACATCTAGTGGCTGTTTGCAGAATAGCAAGTTCTCGACCTGAGAATAGGTCAAATAAATGTTCCATAAGAGCTGGATGTAAACATATAACAAGGCAACGACAAACAATATATACACAATAAAACTGATAAAAATAATCATTATTATAATATTAGTTACTGGATTAAAACCAAGTAAAAATATGGAGAATTGTCATGTTACAAGATGTCTAAAGGAGAGTGCAGGTAATTATTGTCCATGCCTATTACAACTATACAGTGACCGCGCGTGGACACGTTATTACTTGCTGCAGACATAGCTATGTTAGAAATGTCATTGTGTCCAGGTCTGTGCCTGTCACCGCGGTGCTCTGTGCTGTCCTGCCCGGTGTAAGTGCACAAGCTCGGGACCACTGAGCCCCAATACATAGCATGTGTCACCTCACACAGTCATGCTTTTTGTATTATTCTCTTTGCACTTGGTAACGTATTGCTAAATGTGATCTAATTAATCATTCTTTTGTAATGCTAATCTGGCACAGTTCTATTTTATCCCTTTCCTGATCATTTCTGCTTTCTGGACAAACTCTGGTAATTTATTATGACTACACAATGAATTTCTAGCAAATTCCTCTACTGTTATTGATGTACTAGATGGCAGCCCGATTCTAAAGAATCGGGAGTCTAGAATCCATATATACTTTATTTATTCAAATGTAAGAATAATACAATTAATAAATAATAGTAAGAAAGAACAAAAAATGGCTGCACTCACCAGCTCTTGACAATTCTTGACAGTACGGCACATTTCTGATTGGTCGCTCGCGGCAGGCGGCAACCAATCAGAAAAGTGCCGCGCACCACGAAGGCATATATCTTTGTCCACCCTGAGCGGGTGTAAGACGCTGGTGACGTCACTTATCTCCGGACATTATCTCCGGACAAAGCCACGGAAGTTGGCACAAATTGCCGGAAGTAGTATTCTAGGCAATTATATATTAGATTTTAATGTTATCAGTGTTTACCTTTGAACGTTTATATTGTATTGTCCTGTCACCAGCCATGTGTACGATTATCGGCCGAAAGCCTCTCTGGAACCAATAATCACCCCATGTAAAGGTATCTTTATAAGTTAAAGATTCAGAATACTATGACTTTTATCATATCCTGAACAGTCAAGTTTTTTATGAACCGTTAAGGTTTTCTGGTTGAAGTAAAAAAAACTCTGAGTGTTTACAGTTTGAAACCATAAAATGTTGAAAAATTATGTCATTCTTGAGTATATCACTCAATGGTGCTCATAAACGTGTCAAATTTGATCTATAATATACTTTAATATACGTTACTTTAATCTTTAATATACTTAAGAACAGGGCCCCAGACATCACACAGGGGGTCTGAAACACCGCACAGTGGTCCAAAATATCGCTGTGCTCTGCCTGGGGCCCCATATGCTGCCTGGGGCCCCTGTGCTCTGCCTGGGGCCCCATATGCTGCCTGGGGCCCCTGTGCTCTGCCTGGGGCCCCATGTTCTGCCTGGGGCCCCTGTGCTCTGCCTGGGGCCACTGTGCTCTGCCTGGGGCCCCATATGCTGCCTGGGGCCCCTGTGCTCTGCCTGGGGCCCCTGTGCTCTGCCTGGGGCCCCATAGGCTGCCTGGGGCCCCTGTGCTCTACCTGGGACCACTGTGCTCTGCCTGGGGCCCCATATGCTGCCTGGGGCCCCTGTGCTCTGCCTGGGGCCCCTGTGCTCTGCCTGGGGCCCCATGTTCTGCCTGGGGCCACTGTGCTCTGCCTGGGGCCCCATAAGCTGCCTGGGGCCCCTGTGCTCTGCCTGGGACCACTGTGCTCTGCCCGCGGCCCCATATGCTGCCTGGGGCCCCTGTGCTCTGCCTGGGGCCACTGTGCTCTGCCTGGGGCCCCTTATGCTGCCTGGGGCCACTGTGCTCTGCCTGGGGCCCCATATGCTGCCTGGGGCCCCTGTGCTCTGCCTGGGGCCCCATATGCTGCCTGGGGCCCCTGTGCTCTGCCTGGGGCCACTGTGCTCTGCCTGGGTGTAGGACACTGGTGACGTCACTTATCTCCGGACATTAGCTACGGACATTAGCTCCGGACAATAGCTCCGGACAATAGCTCCGGACAATAGCTCCGGACAATAGCTCCGGACAAAGCCACGGAAGTTGGCACAAATTGCAGGAAGTAGTATTCTAGGCAATTATATATTAGATATTCATTTTTTTTACAGTACAGGACACAAGGCAATTATAGGCATAGATCTTAGCCCGCATTCTCACATTTAGTATTTGGTCAGTATTTTACATCAGTATAAGCCAAAACCAGGAGTGGAACAATTAGAGGAAAAGTATAATAGAAACACATCACCACTTCTGTATTTATCACCCACTCCTTTTGACTTGCAGATGCTGAGGTAAAATACTGAATGTGTGAATGTGGCCTTAGGGCACAGTCAGACGTCCGTATAACACTGATGATTGAATCGCAATGCACAGACTAGCCATTTTCTCTCCTGACCGTGATAGCACGCATTTCTATTCAGGTGTCACACTCGGGTCAGGAGAGCCGCCGGCCAATCTGAGCACTGCCATGCAATCGTGGTCCATGTTATGTCAAGTGACCAATGACATTAGAAAAGTCCTATCCGAATACACCACTCTGGCCACAGGTCCTTGACTCAATAGTCTGATCAAGCGGGTTCCCCACATACAAAGTACATTTTAATCAATAGATCTTGAAATAAAACTAAGTTCCACATTTCATGCAGCTTTTTTGTGAGGTAACACATTTCAATGCCTGTTTTTAAACATGTTTTACCCCACAGAAAGAATCAGCTGTAATTCTCCCTCATGCTGTAATGCCTGTATACTCTTTTTTGCTTCCTCCATAGCTCTCAGTCTGTCCCAGATTCAGCAGGCCTGTCCCAATTTGAGAGCTTAGTCCTGGCTTCTGATACTCACCTCTGTCTTTTTGATTGCTCCCCATAAGCTCCTCCTCCTCAGGGGGAGGGGCTGCATCTTTCTGCTCAGTGCATAAATTAAATTACTATATTATTCACATTTCTTCTGTGATCAGGACCCAAATTTGCAACTCTGTGCTCTTAGGCGGCAGCTCTAGCTAGGAGCCACAATCCATAATGATGAGTATAGGAGAAGTTGGAAATCTTGAGCTGTAATGCAGGCAGTGATCCCAGAAGCAGATTATACATGTACATTGTATTCAGCAGTGTATTTATTTGTACTTGTACAATGAGATGAAAAAAAAATCAGATTTCTTTGTTTCTATAAAGATAGTAAAAATAATAAAAATCTGTTACTAAAATGTCATTTTCTCATTTTTTGTGAGTCTCTCCAGGCCTCAAACCCACAGCCTTCAACATTACAGGCAGGGACTAAAGGTACTAAAAAACAGGCTCTGGTGATGTCAGTAGGAGAAATTTGTGCACTTGATCTGTATTGCAGGCTCTGACTCCACAGGCAGATTATACTGATACAGATACAAGTGCTTCTCACAAAATTAGAATATCATCAAAAAGTTAATTTATTTCAGTTCTTCATGACAAAAGTGAAAATTATATATTATATAGAGTCCTTACAGACAGAGTGATTTATTTCAAGTGATTATTTCTGTTACTCTTGATGATTATGGCTACCATTCAATGAAAACCCAAAAGTCCTTAGACCAGAAAGTTAGAATAATTACCAAAAAAACACCTGCAAAGGCTTCCTAAGCATTTAAAAAGGCCCCTTAGTCTGTTTCAGTAGGCTCCACAACCATGGGGAAGACTGCTGACTTGACAGATATCCAGAAGGCAGTACAGATGTCCAGAAGGCAGTCATTGACAAGCTCCACAAGGAGGGTAAGCCACTCATGACCAGTAGATAAAGCCAGAAGCATTTTACCTGGGCCAAGGAGAAAAACAACAGGACTGTTGCTCAGTGGTCCAAGTTGTAATTTTCAGATGAAAGTAAATTCTACATTTCATTTGGAAATTAAGGTCCCAGAGTCTGGAGGAAGAGTGGAGAGGCCACAATCCAAGCTGCTTGAGGTCTAGTGTGACGTTTCCACAATCAGTGATAGTTTGGGGAGCCATGTCATCTGCTGGTGTAGGTCCACTGTGTTTTATCAAGACCAAAGTCAGCGCAGCCGTCTACCAAGAAATTTAGGGCTAGAGTTAGGGTTAAGGTTAGAGCTAGGGTTAGGGTTAGGGCTAGGGTTAGGGCTAGGGTTTGGGCTAGGGTTGGAGCTAAAGTTAGGGTTGGGGCTAAAGTTAGGGTTAGGGTTGGGGCTAAAGTTAGGGTTAGGGTTGGGGCTAAAGTTAGGGTTAGGGTTTGGATTACATTTACGGTTGGGATTAGGGTTGGGATTAGAGTTAGGGGTGTGTCAGGGTTAGGGTTGTGGTTAGGGTTACCGTTGGGATTAGGGTTACGGGTGTGTTTGGATTAGGGTTTCAGGTAGAATTGGGGAGTTTCCACTGTTTAGGCACATCAGGGGCTCTCCAAACGCGACATGGCGTCCGATCTCAATTCCAGCCAATTCTGCGTTGAAAAAGTAAAACAGTGCTCCTTCCCTTCCGCGTTCTCCTGTGCGCCCAAACGGGTTTACCCCAACATATGAGGTATCAGCGTACTCGGGACAAATTGGACAACAACTCTGCGTTGTAAACTGTAGTGAAACACTTGGGGGTTCAAAGTTCTCACAAAACATCTAGATAAGTTCCTTGGGAGGTCTAGTTTCCAATATGGGGTCACTTGTGGGGGGTTTGTACTGTTTGGGTACATCAGGGGGTCTGCAAATGCAACGTGACGCCTGCAGACCAATCCATCTAAGTCTGCATTCCAAATGGCGCTCCTTCCCTTCCGAGCTCTGCCATGGGTCCAAACAGTGGTTCCCCCCACATATGGGGTATCAGCGTACTGAGGACAAATTGGACAACAACTTTTGGGGTCCAATTTATCCTGTTACCCTTGTGAAAATACAAAACTGGGGGCTAAAAAATCATTTTTGTGACAAAAAAAAGAATTTTTAATTTCACGGCTCTGCTTTATAAACTGTATTGAAACACTTGGGGGTTCAAAGCTCTCAAAGATAAGTTCCTTAGGGGGTCTACTTTCCAAAATGGTGTCACTTGTGGGGGGTTTTACTGGTTAGGCACATGAGGGGCTCTCCAAACGCAACATGGCGTCCCATCTCAATTCCAGTCAATTTTGCATTGAAAAGTCAAATGGCGCTCCTTCCCTTCCTAGCTCTGCCATGCGCCCAAACAATGGTTTACCCCCACATATGGGGTATCAGCGTACTCAGGACAAATTGTACAACAACTTTTGGGGTCCAATTTCTTCTCTTACCCTTGGGAAAATAAAAAATTGGGGGCGAAAAGATCATTTTTGTGAAAAAATATGATTTTTTATTTTTACGGCTCTGCATTATAAACTTCTGTGAAGCACTTGGTGGGTCAAAGTGCTCACCACACATGTAGATAAGTTCCTTAGGGGGTCTACTTTCCAAAATGGTGTCACTTGTGGGGGGTTTCAATGTTTAGGCACATCAGGGGCTCTCCAAACGCAACATGGCGTCCCATCTCAATTCCAGTCAATTTTACATTGAAAAGTAAAATGGCGCTCCTTTCCTTCCGAGCTCTGCCATGCGCCCAAACAGTGGTTTACCCCCACATATGGGGTATCAGCGTACTCAGGACAAATTGTACAACAACTTTTGGGGTCCATTTTCTCCTGTTACCCTTGGTAAAATAAAACAAATTGGAGCTGAAATAAATTTTGTGTGAAAAAAAGTTAAATGTTCATTTTTATTTAAACATTCCAAAAATTCCTGTGAAAGACCTGAAGGGTTAATAAACTTCTTGAATGTGGTTTTGAGCACCTTGAGGGGTGCAGTTTTTAGAATGGTGTCACACTTGGTTATTTTCTATCATATAGACCCTTCAAAAAGACTTCAAATGAGATGTGGTCCCTAAACAAAAATGGTGTTGTAAAAATGAGAAATTTCTGGTCAACTTTTAACCCTTATAACTCCCTAACAAAAAAAAATTTTGGTTCCAAGATTGTGCTGATGTAAAGTAGACATGTGGGAAATGTTACTTATTAAGTATTTTGCGTGACATATCTCTGTGATTTAAGGGCATAAAAATTCAAAGTTGGAAAATTGCGAAATTTTCAAAATATTCACCAAATTTCCATTTTTTTCACAAATAAACGCAAGTTATATCGAATAAATTTTACCACTATCATGAAGTACAATATGTCACGAGAAAACAATGTCAGAATCGCCAAGATCCGTTGAAGCGTTTTAGAGTTATAACCTCATAAAGGTACAGTGGTCAGAATTGTAAAAATTGGCCCGGTCATTAACTTGCAAACCACCCTCGGGGCTTAGGGGGTTAAATTCACTCTCTTAAATTCTTCTATCTGGGGAGGGGCAGTTTTCTCATCAGGAAGCAAAAAAACACTCCTGTATGCCCATCTTACTCCCATTCCAAAAACTTCAAAAAGTTGAAACAGCTTCTAACACTTTGTCTGTGCTCGGACGCACTCAGACACTCACTTCGCCTTTTGTCTGCTGGTGTATCTAATGTCACGTATCTCAAAACAGGTATCACACAGAAGTCACAGAAACCGCTCAGTTTCAGCTCCTCAAAGTTTCTACACTGTAGCTAACACTTATCTCAGAATACAAAAACAGGAAACAGAGCAAAAACAGATGTGACAGTGTGATTTAAAAGTGATATTTCAGGGGAAGTATGCAAAGATGCTTTCTGTTACAACTTCACTAAAAGTGACAGCACATTACATTACAACATCAATAGACGTCCAGGAGAAATCGACTCCCTCTTTATTATTCTGTGACACATATGAGGCATTCTGGTAACCGACAACTGCCAATCGCACAGAGCACTCAAATGCTCGGGCCGCCTACCACCCTCCACTCCAGGTCCTGCCTGACGCACCGGATACGGGAATCTGTGGTATCCCTCTAAGTTATCACTTCCAAGCCTGGAATTCTGAGAGCACCTGTCCCGCCTATGCACGGAAATCTGTGATAACTTAACGAGCGATTTGACTTCCTGTTATCGGTTTTCCAGCAAGCACAAGCAAAATCAGTCAATGTTCCAACTGCCTCCTGGATCTACACAAACATAGAACACATACATGGCACACAGCAGACACCTTGACTTATATCCCAAGGATAAGGTCGTGGACTTTTTACACTACCTGGGAATGCGGTGGTGACCACACCTGACCGGCAAGAGGTATAGACCTGGACTGGGCACAAGGAACAAGATTTTCTTCCCTTTCTATGGAGCTGCTGTCACCATCCCATGAGCCAAGGCCGTGGCTGACACCCTGTCTCTCCATTCAGCAGGGTCCCCTTGCATATCATCCACTGCCCAGCGTGCAGGCGCCAGATGTTATGGAAATTTGGTTTGGATAAATCTATCCCTGTGTGTGCTGCAGCTGTTCCCAATTAGACTGAGTATTTTGAGCGCTCAAGAATGACACTGCACACATAAGTGACAGAATAACATTCCACCAATACTGATGGTTTATTGTACATACATGGTTTTATAATTGCATATAGAAAGGGGGTGGTTAGTCAATTACCATATCGTTGGGCTTCAATGTTATTGGTTATCTAAATATATATGGAATATTGTGATTAATGCACATATGAATGCTGATTAAGCAACTAAAGTGTCACTATTGCCTTTTCTGCAACTAGAACAAAGTTGAGACGTCTATTCATCACTTAGCACATCTGGTGTTGTTCCGCTTTTCAACTGGAAGGCCCCGAACAACCTATCTGGCTTATATCAGTTTATGTCAGCCATTTTAAGCAATTGATTTTTGTGTATATATTAGCTGTGAGTAGTGTTGAGCTTTCCGATACCGCAAGTATCGGGTATCGGCCGATATTTGCTGTATCGGAATTCCGATACCGAGTTCCGATATTTTTGCGATATCGGAAATCGGAATCGGAAGTGTGCGGTGCGTATGGTTCCCAGGGTCTGGAGGAGAGGAGACTCTCCTTCAGGCCCTGGGATCCATATTCATGTAAAAAATAAATAATAAAAATAAAAAATATTGATATACTCACCCCTCCGGCGGACCCTGGCTCTTAACGATGCCTCCGTTCCTAAGAATGCAGGGCGTGAAGGACCTTCGATGACGTCGCGGCTTGTGATTGGTCGCGTGAGCGGTCACATGAGCGGTCACGCAACCAATCACAAGCCACGACGTCATCGAAGGTCCTTCACTCTGCATTCTTAGGAACGGAGGCAGACGCTTGGACCGGTGAGAGCCGGGGCCGTCGGAGGGGTGAGTATATCAATATTTTTTATTTTTATTCTTTATTTTATACATGAATATGGATCCCAGGGCCTGAAGGAGAGTTTCCTCTCCTTCAGACCCTGGGAATCATTCCGATATTTTGTGTCCCATTGATATGCATTGGTATCGGGTATCGGTATCGGCGAGATCCGATATTTTGCCGGTATCGGCCGATCCAATCCGATACCGATACCTTGCATATCGGAAGGTATCGCTCAACACTAGCTGTGAGTATATATGAGTATATATGCAAGTGAGATCTATATGAAATATATATATATATATTTCCATCACAATGCCTGTGTAATGCCGGGATGGCACACCGGGAAAAATAGTCCCGCATGTTTGGTGCCTCGGGGTGTTCCTCGACTCTGCCCTCTCTTTCAAGCTACATATCCAAGCCCTTGCCTCTTCCTGCCCACTACAACTCAAAGGCAATTCCCATATCCGTACATTCCTTGACGAAGAAACTGCACCCTCATCATCTCCCACCTCGACTATTGCAACCTTCTACTCTCTGGACTCCCCTCTTGCACTACTCCAATCTATCCTAAGCTCTGCTGCACAACTAATCCAACTGTGCCTCCATTATACCCCAGCCTCTCCTCTCTGCCATGCAATTCACTGCATTCCTATTGCCCAGAGGCTACAGTTCAAAACCTCAACTATGACATACAAAGTCATCCACAACCTGTCTCCTCCATACATCTGTGTGACATGGTCTCCCAAGGTCCGACTGGGTCATGTCTTCCACTATGTTAACCCAGTGTGCCATCAGTGAGATGTACCGTCCCTGCCCACAAGCACTTGTCCACGTGTCTGTGGTTAAGTGCACTTTCCCAGTAACAGCACTGTTGAGGGCCCGAGTAATGTTGTGGGACACGTGCTTGTGTAATGCCATGCCGGCAGACGTGGAGAAATAGTGACAGCTGGGGAGCAAGTACCTTAGGACGGTCACCGCCATCATGTTGCGGAAAGCTTTCGTCTCCATGAGCCTAAAATGCAACATTTTGAGCGCAAGCAGACGAGAAATGTGGGAATTTAGTACTGTGGCCTGCGGTGCTTTGACTGCGTATTTATGCTTGCTTTCCAAGGACTGGGGTATGGACAGCAGAATGTTGCACTGGGACAAGGACGAGCACGTGCTTGTTGATGGTGCTATTTGAGTTTGTGTGCAATTACAGATGCAGGGCAGGATGCATCTTTGCATGCAGCATGGACAGGGGATTGGCTGGCACATTGCACGAACAACAGCAGAAGAAGCAGTGGTGTCACCCGCAGACACTGTTCCTGGAGCCTGGTGTTCGGCCCACAAAGTCGGGTGCTTTGCTGCCATGTGCACACACACTTAAAGCTGGGTAACTAATCCAATGGGAAGCAATACATAAATAGCAATTGGATAAAGATATAAAATTTAACCTTTATTAGCTATAGGTAAAATCAATTCACATATAACGTATACAAAAACAGGGGGAAGGGAAGGACCCTTGTGCATGTGTGAACCCAAACCAAAACAGAATAGGGAACGGGAAAAAGAAAAAACAAACAAAATTTGTTGACAGTGTTGGCTGATCTCCAAACCTATAACTATAGATAGGTAAATAGAAGAATCATACTGGATGCACTCATCCTACCAAGTTACTATGGCAAATTATGGGTATGACGACCATTAGCCTCTTATAAATCATCCATAAGTATGCCACCTTCTACCACTCTTATGTAAATATGAAACCATCCAAGGTGTACCAACTCCTTCTACCGAGGCTTATATATTCAATATGTATATTTACAATAGCATGTGATGGCCAATACCTAATTATGGGTTAATATGTGGTAAGTATATAGAATCGGCACTAACGATCAGTTGTCCTTACATCAATACTTTATACCACAGATTATTAATACAGTATAGTTTCAAAGAGGCTTAGAGTGACCACAACCCAGTTATTTATCCGATATATGCCAGATGTAAACAAACATTCAAACTCATAATTTGCATCCAGATTTACCAATTCAATATGTCTATTAGGTTAGTCACTGTCAATAAATATGCATAGCAGCAAAATGGAGGCTTGATTAATCAAACAAAGACTATGAACCTATATCTATGGGACCATACTACCCCATGAACCTTTATCATGAGCGTCCCTTATGTTCATAACCATATAGTCTTTGTATTCCTAGAGATAAGCTGTATTTTCATAAGATGCCAGCACATACATAAAATGTGTCATTTAGCAAACCCATCACTCTGGGTGGATCTCACCCGAAGTTGGAGAGAATCCACGTCTCTCAAAGAGGGTGAGAGAAGCCACCGTTACATATGGCATCTTCCGACGCGCTTCGTCCGATGGGACTCTTCAGGGGAGCGTGCTGGCCTGCAATAGCCGCCTTACAGGTATCCTCGCTTCTGTGGTTTAAAAATACTGCATACGGAGGCGCGTCCGAGAGACTCCGCCCCTCGCGTGTGACGCACTTCCGGTGCTTTGAAGGCCACTTCCGGTATACGGAGCTCTTGTACGGAAAGAGTGAGCGTCGGTAGTCATGGAAACGCATAGCGCTCATCCACCGCAACCATACACCGGAGATGATAACCGCTTTATACGCTCCTTACCTTGCAGCCCAAACAAATGTGCAATGCTCATATAGAGCTCTCTTACACATTTTGCTGTGCCCCTACTAAGCATAACTAAATGTTTATAATAGAAATGAGTATTAGGCACTGCATTTGAAAGAACATACTACATCATTAATACTCTGTGATGTCCACCCCTTAGGGTATGATTCAGCATTTCCTCCGATTATTCATTAAAACACCCACTACAGCCGTTACATAAGGCAAAGATGTAAAAGGGACTAAAGTTATATGAATATAGTATAAAGTATTAGAAATTATAAATAAGGCCAGATGACGACCTAAGGGAAAGAGGAGAAAGTATCGCCAGCAGCAGCTGTACAGGTCCTTCTCAAAAAATTAGCATATAGTGTTAAATTTCATTATTTACCATAATGTAATGATTACAATTAAACTTTCATATACTATAGATTCATTATCCACCAACTGAAATTTGTCAGGTCTTTTATTGTTTTAATACTGATGATTTTGGCATACAACTCCTGATAACCCAAAAAACCTGTCTCAATAAATTAGCATATCAAGAAAAGGTTCTCTAAATGACCTATTACCCTAATCTTCTGAATCAACTAATTAACTCTAAACACATGCAAAAGATACCTGAGGCTTTTAAAAACTCCCTGCCTGGTTCATTACTCAAAACCCCCATCATGGGTAAGACTAGCGACCTGACAGATGTCAAGAAGGCCATCATTGACACCCTCAAGCAAGAGGGTAAGACCCAGAAAGAAATTTCTCAACAAATAGGCTGTTCCCAGAGTGCTGTATCAAGGCACCTCAATGGTAAGTCTGTTGGAAGGAAACAATGTGGCAGAAAACGCTGTACAACGAGAAGAGGTGACCGGAACCTGAGGAAGCAGTGGACTGAGTCTGGTGTGGAAACATCCAGAGCCACCGTGCACAGGCGTGTGCAGGAAATGGGCTACAGGTGCCGCATTCCCCAGGTAAAGCCACTTTTGAACCATAAACAGCGGCAGAAGCGCCTGACCTGGGCTACAGAGAAGCAGCACTGGACTGTTGCTAAGTGGTCCCAAGTACTTTTTTCTGATGAAAGCAAATTTTGCATGCCATTCGGAAATCAAGGTGCCAGAGTCTGGAGGAAGACTGGGGAGAAGGAAATGCCAAAATGCCTGAAGTCCAGTGTCAAGTACCCACAGTCAGTGATGGTGTGGGGTGCCATGTCAGCTGCTGGTGTTGGTCCACTGTGTTTCATCAAGGGCAGGGTCAATGCAGCTAGCTATCAGGAGATTTTGGAGCACTTCATGCTTCCATCGGCTGAAATGCTTTATGGAGATGAAGATTTCATTTTTCAGCACGACCTGGCACCTGCTCACAGTGCCAAAACCACTGGTAAATGGTTTACTGACCATGGTATTACTGTGCTCAATTGGCCTGCCAACTCTCCTGACCTGAACCCCATAGAGACTCTGTGGGATATTGTGAAGAGAAAGTTGAGAGACGCAAGACCCAACACTCTGGATGAGCTTAAGGCCGCTATTGAAGCATCCTGGGCCTCCATAACATCTCAGCAGTGTCACAGGCTGATTGCCTCCATGCCACGCCGCATTGAAGCAGTCATTTCTGCCAAAGGATTCCCGACCAAGTATTGAGTGCATAACTGAACATTATTATTTGATGGTTTTTTTGTTTGGTATTAAAAAACACTTTTATTTGATTGGTCGGGTGAAATATGCTAATTTATTGAGACAGGTTTTTTGGGTTATCAGGAGTTGTATGCCAAAATCATCAGTATTAAAACAATAAAAGACCTGACAAATTTCAGTTGGTGGATAATGAATCTATAGTATATGAAAGTTTAATTGTAATCATTACATTATGGTAAATAATGAAATTTAACACTATATGCTAATTTTTTGAGAAGGACCTGTATATATTATACTGTTTTTAAGATATGGATCATGGTAAGAGGGATTTTGTACGGGACACCACCTAGGACCTACAGATAGAAAAAGAGGCAGAAATACCCTATTATACCCTATATCAAGGCAGCCCACACTCCTATTCCTGCCTATCGCGGACGTTGGCACCCTAATAAGAAACCTGCGCATATGGCGCCCCCGCTCAACGTGGGCTATCCCTATCTGGCTGTCCCTATTCACCCTATGCTCATATAGAGAAATATAGAAAAAGCGGGTACACACCAATAAAATAGGATTAAGGCCCAAAACATACATAGGAGGGGGGGGAGGGTAAATTTTGGAGGGTGCTATTGTAGTAAGCTATATGCAATGTAGTCAGGGAAAATGTACCTGAATAATATGTAATGCAGAAGTTGGTAAGCAAAATTTTAAAACCTGCCTAACGCGGGGGTTGGCACCCTAATAACCTTCGCAAGTGACGCCCCCACTCATCGGTGGCTATCCCTCCCTAACTGTCCCTACTGTCTTGATAATGTGGACATAAAAGTATGATATGGTAAAGAAGGTAAATAAACGCTTATAAAAAACAGCTAAAAGGCTGTAATTCATTCAGTCCTCGTGGTTGGACAGTTTTCAAATTGAATATCCATTTGCTCTCTTTCTGGAGTATCCGTTTGTCCCAATCACCCCCTCTCATAGGAGGTAAGATTTTTTCTATCCCCACGATTGTAATCTTTTTGAGATTGCCCTGATGGAAGGAGTTCATATGGCTTGCCACCGGGGTTTCTCTCTTATTAGCAATGTCTCGTAGGTGCTCGCCCACTCTTTTGCGAAATTCCCTCTTTGTTTTACCTACATACTCCAAACCGCATTCACACGAGGCTTTATAAATAACTCCTTTTGTGCGGCAATTGATGAAGTGTTGAATGGAGTAGGTGGTACCAGTGACATTGCTAACAAATTTCTTTGTGGGTGTGATAGAAGCACAGGCCTTGCAACTCCCACATTTATAACAACCTCTGACCTGATTTACATCAGAACCCGAATTTCCCTTTGCGTCATAATGGCTATGAACCAACCTGTCACCTAGAGATCTCCCTTTCCTATAGGTGATTTGTGGAGATGGAGAAATGTGTTCTTTTATGTCCTTATCCATCAATAGGATTGGCCAATGCCTTTGGAAGATATTTCTAATATCACCTGCTCCATTACTGTACCTAGTAATGAACCGTATGGTCGTGTCTCCCTCTGATTTCAATTTCAGGGTTAGTAGTTCCTTTCTCTCCTTACAGTTTCATTGTAGGCCTTTGTCAAAACTCCATCTGGGTATCCCCTTTCCAGGAACCTGCCTCGGAGATCCTTGGCCTGTTCCTGGAAGGAACTCTGATTTGAACAGTTCCTGCAGATTCTTAAGTATTGGCCCTTAGGGATACCTCTTTTCAAAGGAACCGGATGACTACTTTCTCATCTGAGTAATGAGTTTATGGCCGTATCCTTTCTGTGGGTCTTGGTAGAAATTGCCCCACTTTGGTCCTTCTCTATACATATATCCAAAAACGCCAATCTTGTTGGATTGGCCTCATGTGTAAAATGTAGGCCTATATCATTTACGTTCAGGCCTTCTACAAAGTTATCAAAATCATTAGTACTTCCTTTCCAAATGACAAAAACATCGTCCAGGTATCGTAACCATAGTACAATACTTTCATCAGGACCGGTGACAGTGTCCCCAAAAACAATAGTTTCCTCCCACCAGCCCAGGAGCAAATTTGCATACGAGGGCGAACAAGGGCTGCCCATTGCAGTGCCCCTGAGCTGGTGGAAGTACTTACAGTCAAAAAGAAACACATTTCTCGTGAGGCAAAATTTCAAAGCTTCCAGCACCAATTTGTTATGTCTATCATACTGTCTGCCTCTGGTGCTTAGGTAATGGTTCACAGCCATCAGGCCTTTGTCATGCGGAATGGAGGAATATAATGCCTCCACGTCTATACTGGCCAATATCATATCTTGTTCCAAGTAAACCCCATCCAATTTGCCCAAAAGGTCGGTGGTATCCCATACATAGGAGTTCAAAGCAAATACAAAAGGTTTGAGTATTTTGTCAATATAGATACCCAGTCTCTCTGTGAGGCTATTATTACCGGAGACTATGGGTCTTCCCTTTAAGGGAGTTGTCCCCTTGTGTATTTTGGGGAGGCAATAGAAGGTGGGGGTAACTGGGTTTTTGGGCGCCAGAAAATCTTTCTCCTCTTTCCCCACCACACCATCCATAAAGCCTCTTTCAATGATGCTTTTTAATTCTTCCAGAAAGCGTCCTGTTGGGTTGTAGCTCAGAACCTTGCACTCCTCATCCCTGTCCAATATTGAAAGGCACATGGACCGATAGTTAGTAGCATCTAAAATGACCACATTACCCCCTTTATCCGAGGGTTTTATTGTGATACTTTGGTCCCTCTCGAGATTGCATAAATATGCCATTTCACTCTTGGACAGGTTATATTGGTATCTCCTCTGCAAATCGGGCAGTTTCATAATTTCCTCTGTGACCAAATTTAGAAATATATCAATGGAGCCAAGATCTCCCATTGGCGGGGGCATTTTGGAACTCTTGTTTCTAAGATCTGTGAATGGGCCAATACCATCTAAATTCGGAATCGGGTCACTCAGATGGAACAGCAACTGAACATCTTGGAGTAGATCATCTGCAATGCCTAATTCAGCACATTGTCTCTTATCCTCTTTCAGGAAGAATTTCTTCCACTTTAGACGTCTCACAAACAAATTAAGGTCCTTGATTATTTCAAAGGTATCCATATCTGATGTTGGAACAAATGAGAGACCCTTCCCCAATAAAAGTGTCTCCTCTGTACTCAATGGTCTAGTTGATAAATTAATGACCACAAGCACTTGTCCACGTGTCTGTGGTTAAGTGCACTTTCCCAGTAACAGCACTGTTGAGGACCCGAGTAATGTTGTGGGACACGTGCTTGTGTAATGCCATGCCGGCAGACGGGGAGAAATAGTGACAGCTGTGGAGCAAGTACCTTAGGACGATCACCACCATCATGTTGCGAAAAGCTTTCGTCTCCATGAGCCTAAAATGCAACATTTTGAACGCAAGCAGACGAGAAATGTGTGAATTTAGTACTGTGTCCTGTGGTGCTTTGACTGCGTATTTACGCTTGCGTTCCAAGGACTGGGATATGGACAACAGAATGTTGCACTGGGACAAGGACTAGGACGTGCTTGTTGATGGTGCTATTTGAGTTTGAGTGCAATTACAGATGCAGGGCAGGATGCATATTTGCATGCAGCATGGACAGGGGATTGGCTGGCACCTTGCAGGAACAACAGCAGAAGAAGCAGTGGTATCACCCGCAGACACTGTTCCTGGAGCCTGATGTTCGGCCCACAAAGTCGGGTGCTTTGCTGCCATGTGCCTGATCATGCTGGTGGTGGTCAGGCTGATAGTTTTGCTACCCCTGCTGATGCAGGCATGGCCGGTGGTGCAAATGGCCTGTTTGGGGTTATCGGCAGAGTCTTGAAAAAACAAACAGACTCGGGAACACCTAACAGTTGTACTGGCAACTACCATTGTGTTCGTGTTATGGGAATATTCAGTGTTCCCCTCTCCCACACCACCTCCTCACCTTGCCCCATGTCTTTTGGTGTTCACCAAGACTCAGTTGTAGGACCCCCCTACTCTTCTCCATCTACACCTTCTGCCTGGGACAGCTCATAGAATCCCACAATTTGCAATATCATCTGTACGGCGATGACACATAGATCTAACTATCTGGACCTGACATCACCTCCTTAATGACCAAAATCATACAATGCCTGTCCGCTTCTTTTCTGATCGCTTTGTAAAAGTGAACATGGACAAAACAGAATTTATCATCTTTCACCTATCTCACTCTACCCCTCCAAGAGACCTATCCATCAATGTTAATGGCTGCTCACTTACCTCAGTCCCGCATGCTCGTTGCTTTGGGGTGATTTTCGACTCTACTCTCTCTTTCAAGCCACATATCCAAGCCCTTGCCTCCTCCTGCCGACTCCAACTCAAAAAACATTTCTCGGATCCTTACATTGCTTGACCAAGAAACTGCAAAATCGATTTTGCACGCCCTCATCATCTCCCGCCTCGACTATTGCAACCTTCTACTCTCTGGCCTCCCCTCTAGCACTCTGGCACCACTCCAATCTATCCTAAACTCTGCTGCCCGACTAATCCACCTGTCTGCCCATAATTCCCCAGTCTCTCCTCTCTAAACCCTAAAACTATGGCATACAAAGCCATCCACAACCTGTCTCCTCCATAAATTTGTGACATGGTCTTCCTGGACTTACCTTCACACAACCTTCGATCCTCTCAACATCTCCTTCTCTACTCCCATCTTATCTCTTCTTCTCCAAACCACATGCAAGACTTCTACGGTGCTTCACCCATACTCTGTAACTCTCCACCACAACACATCAGGCTACCACGGAAACATTAAAAACAAACCTGAAGAACGACCTCTTCCGATAAGCCTATAACCTGCAGTGATCCTCAGTCTACTGAACCGCCGCACCAGCTCTACCCTATGTTCAGTTGTTAGATCCTGCAGCAGCTGGGAGAGAAGCAGACCACAATTCTATACACTGTGTAGTGGCTGTCATGGGTTTATCATGACAGAGAGGAGCTAGAAGATTGTAGAGTCAGCTTTTTCTTACTCCTGCACTGATTAGAAGCACTTCACCTTCATATTAAACATTCAAAACAAACCTGAAGAACGACCTCTTCCGATAAGCCTATAACCTGCAGGGATCCTCAGTCTACTGAACCGCCGCACCAGCTCTACCCTCCACTAGTCTATCCTCATCCATTCCCTGTAGATTGTGAGACCTCGTGGGAAGGGTCCTCCTTTCTCCTTCTGTACTTGCGTATGACTTGTATTGCACATGTTTAGCGTACTTGTCTATGTATGCCCCTTTTTCACATGTAAAGAGACATGGAATAAATGGCGCTATAAAAATGACTAATAGTAATCATATCATCCACCACCTCGTCTTCCACTCACGCACCCTGGTCCTCCTCCTGAGTTTCTGGCAATTGTGTCTCATCATCGTCCACCTTTTGTGACATGTTTCCACCATCGCCTTCGTGTGACCGTGGCTGATCAAATATTTGGGCAGCACTACATGTGATATCATCTTGCCCCGCTTCAAGGGTATCAGGCAAGAGGCCCAAAAGTGAACAGCTCTTGGGAGTGTCCAAGTGTGGGATCTGTTGTCTACAGGCAATCGGCATGGTGGGAGGAAGGAGGATCAGGGTAAGGAATATGCGGTCCAGACTTACGGCTACTCAGACTTGACCGTGTGAAAGACCGGGTGCTGGTGGTGGTGGCAAAGTGACTGGTGGTGGCAAAGTGACTGGAAGCATTATCCGTTATCCAACCAACAACCTTTTGACACTGTTTTGGGTTCAACACATGGTGTGCTGATGCATTCCCCTAGCAATTGGCACTGGAAGGTCGAGGGACAAAATATGGGTGTTTGTTGTGGCCAATTTCAGGTTGCCAACAGCCTCAGCCTCTGCATGCACCATAACTATCACGTCCACTACCCCGTCCCTTGCCACACACCATGCCCATTTTAAATGTACTACATTATTTTCCACGTTAACTCCAAATGGCTGAATTTGGAGTGAACTTACACTATATGTTATCCATGTGTGGGAAACCCACAGTTTAAAATATCTGGCCTGTAGGTAAAAAAACATTTTTTTCATCAAACTGGTGTCAATAACTTTAGTAATAGACAGGAAAAAGAGTTCAATGGAGGACTCAAATGCCACAATTTGTAGCCCACAGATAGATGAGGCGTCTGACGGAGGCAGGCCACTGTCAGGTATCTTGCTTTTTTTTTGGGGGGGGGCAGAATAATTGTGTGAATAAGTAATCTAAGACACAACCCCCCAAAAAATGATGGAGGCCTGATACCTTATGCATATTAAAACTGAGCTGGGTCACCTAATCAAGCTTGGGAGGAGAAGATTAACCCTTTTTGTGCTGCCTGTCAGCAGGTCTCACAATGTATTAAAATGCCCAGTCCACATAAAATGGCGAGCATATATATTAAAATACACTATATATACGGTATCCCATAGAAATGGCTTCTTAGTGGGATACCACACATCCTCCACATCTCTTCAGACACCACCACTAGAACACCAGGGTAAACGTGTTCCGTGATGCAACAGCCACGTTATTGTTTGCAAAGGGAGTTTTGTGGTCTCAGCAGAGTTCACCTATCGTTTCTTGTGTCTCCTCCCCCTCCCAATGAGGAGTACAAATAAATATCAATTAGTAAAAAATTATAGGGTTGTACAGGTAGAGCAAATAGATAGTGGTGGTATGGCAATGCGCCCTGTCAACTTTTTTTAATTATCAGCATTACATAAAAATTTTAAAATGCATATGAAGTTGATAGAAAACCACAATCTATGTCCTCCCAGCATTCTTCTGTACACATCTCAGTATTTAGATCACTATTAGCTTGATCTATTTGCCTTTAACCTTTCTCTGTCTTCAGATCACAGATATCACAACATGCTTCAGCCGCAGGGCAACGAGCATGGCCTATGATAGAACAGTCCTGAATGACATTTTTACAGTGTGCAACATTAATTAGTCATATAAAAAATAATTTCTCTAGAACACAGTCAGCGGACACTTAGTAATTCCCCCCCCCCCCCATTTAGTGGAATATGAAGGTCTTGAGATGCATTTGTAGGAATCCGGATATTAAAGCTACCAAACAACGAATGTCTTTTAAGTTGAAACAGATTATTGACAACATTTAAACAAGTTATTCAACATTTATTTAGCCTCCCTTGACTGAACAGCAGAACCATAGTTGTGGTGTATCACAATAATAGACCAAGGCGAAAACAGAAATTCTTGATGCAATAACGCAAGTGCCCCACAACAAAGGTGAACTGTACTACAATGCTGTGAACAGGATAAATTGGCCAATGTCTGATGCCAAACTCCTTCAAACATCAACTACCTGCTGGTGTTCTTCACCAGCGTTAAACAAAAAGCAAAAAAAATATATATATTTTTTAAAGGAGTCTCTGGGTCCATATGTGAATTGTGAATCTCTGTTATTACAGTCTCCAAGTTGTGTTGGTGTCATCAGAGCTTAATCTTAAATGCAGGTGGTTGGATGATTGCTGATGACTCTGAGGATGTAAAGAGTGCTTTTAAGATAGTATCAGGAGCAACTTCAGCTGGAGGATTTTAAGAAACACTGGAGGAGGAGGAGTTTGTGTTTCTTCGATATTACCTTCATTCTTTGATGGGGTGTCACTTAATCTTAGAAGTATGGGCTGGTATGATGTTATCACACTACCATTCAAAGGAAGATTGAATTTCATTGGTAGTCCATCTAGGTATCTGTAGTTGTATTTTTTGTAGACACCAACTGCACCTTCCTTTCTTACAAACACAACCTCTGCAACTCCGGAACTCAACAAGCAAGTGTGCTTCAAGGCGCCGCATACACAGAAAAGCTCCACGATAGCTTTCTCTGTGACTCTTGGATGCAAATTATTAATAGTCATTTTCCAGGACGTCACCCTTACAGCACACTGGAAGACGTCCCCTCCTCCTTGCAGGGACAGGAAAAAACACACGAGAGGTTAAAAGGTCCCACTCCGCCCCCTTTCCTTCAGTGTTTTTTCCTACCTGCATGGAGGGACACACGAGAGAAGAGCCGAGTCCAAAATCCAGACAGGATCTGATGTTTGGAGGTCTAACATCTCAGAAGCAGACATTATTTCCTGTAAGCGAACATATCCGTATGATGATATTGCAAGAATGGAAGGAAGCAGAGCGTAGACTAGTGATATCCCGGGAATTTAAAGGATGGCTACCATTCAACCCAGAGGATGTCAAAACATGGGAAGAAATCCCTAAAGTCGATGTTCCTGTGGCTAAAGTTATAAAAAAGACTTCTATTCCCTTTGAGGATTCGTCAAGCCTCAGGGATGCCATGGACCGCAAGGCGGACATTCTCCTACGTCGTGCTTGGGAGACGTCAGCAGCCCTGATATGGGCTAATATTGCAGCGACTTTGGTGGCGAGATCCATGTTCATATGGATGGGGCAGTTAGAGGAGCATTTAGTTAATAAACCCCACGTGCTGAAATAATCTCTTCCCTTTCCATTATAAAATCAGCTACAGCCTTTATGGCTGATACTTCAGCCGAATCTGTGAGATTTGCGGCTAGAAATAGTTCTTTATCTAATGCAACCCGTAGAGCCATATGGCTTAAATCCTGGTCGGGGGATAACGCCTCTAAAAATAAATTGTGTGCCATTCCCTTTGCAGGATCCAGGGTATTTGGACAGGCATTAGATGACATTTTAGAGTTTGCGTCGGATAATAAAAAAGGATTCCCTGAGGATAAACCCAAAAAGTTTCAGCCTTTTCGGAGAAGGCCGCCACCCTGTAAACAACCTGAATATAGGGAACAGTGGAGATCCAACAGAGGGTCCTATAAAGGTTCCTATACCCAGAACAGAAGGGGAAGAAATTCCCTTTTTGGGTCAAGCTCTAGACCTAGGAGGCAATGACGCCATAGGTATAGGGTCAGGTGGGCCCAAGCCCACTCAAGACCATTACAAAGACAGATTTTATTGGTCTGGGATCGTTGCCAGGCGTCTCCGGACACACGGATTCAACTATCAACAACAGTAAGAAGATCATTACGGTGGTGGACACAACCCAGCAACCTAAGGACAGGTGTTCCATGGATTCCGACTCCTTGTGTGGTAATCACCACAGACGCCAGTCAGTGGGGATGGTAGCACACCTGGAAGGATGTTTTTTTCAGGGCAAGTGGCTCAAGGACATCAGCCACAAGTCCTCAAATTTCAGAGAACTTTTAGCAGTTTGGGAGACCCTAAGACGAAATCGGTCTCGGCTAAAGAACAAGCATTTCAAGATTCTAACGGACAACATGACAACAGTGTCATTCCTGAGACACCAGGGAGGTCCCAAGCACAAAGCACTTCAAGATCTAGCGCAAAAGATATTTGCCTGGGCAGAGAACACAGTTCTGTCAATTACAGCAGTGCATCTAGAAGGGTCTCAGAATACCCTGGCCGACTACCTAAGCAGGAGGAAGGTCTGTCCAACAGAGTGGGAACTAAACCAAGACGTTTTTCAACTATTATGCCACCATTGGGGAACCCCCAAGATAGATTTGTTTGCCACAAGGAAAAATTCAAAGGTGCCCAGATTCTATTCTCTCAACCCTTCAGACATGCCAGAAGCAGTAGATGCCTTAAGCCAGACTTGGGACGAACCACTCTCCTATGCATTTCCTCCATTGGCACTCATTCCGGTGGTGCTCAGGAAAATTCAGGAAGACCAAGCAACAGTTCTGATGATTGTGATATTGTGGCCGAAAAGAAGCTGGTTTCCGTTGCTGGGATCCATGACAACAGAGAACCCAATCAAACTCCCTCTATGGAAGAACATCATTTATCAGGGTCGTGTCTTACAGCAAGACCTGGAAAGGCTACACCTTTCAGCATGGATCCTGAAAGGGACATTTTGAAAGCTCGGGGTTTATCGGATGAAGTCATTTCAGCTATCCAAGCAAATAGAAAACCGGTAACGTCGGCAATTTACTACAAGATCTGGAAAAGATTTTGTATGGAAGGTGGCAGGTCTACCGTGTTGCCGGATGCCCCGGACATTCCCAGAGTTCTGGATTTTCTGCAATCTGGATTCAACATGGGGCTTAGGCCTAGTATCCTTAAGGTACAGATTTCGGCCCTCAGCATTTTCTTAGATTATCCTTTAGCCTCACACCCATGGATAATTAGATTTGTTAAAGCCATACAGAGATTGCGTCCCACCTTTAGACAGTTAGTTCCCTCTTGGGACTTAAATTTAGTCCTCAGGGCTCTATGTAAAGATCCTTTTTCCTTAGGGGAAAACATGCCTATCTCAGTCCGTACATGGAAAACAGCATTTCTAGTAGCAATTACGACAGCTAAAAGAGTGGGAGAAATTCAGGCTCTATCTATTAGGGATCCCTACCTTCAGGTTCGCGATGATCACATAATTTTAAAATTAGACCCATCATTTATCCCTAAGATAGCCTCTATACAAAACCGAAACCAGGAGATAATTTTGCCATCTTTCTGTGAAAACCCCTCGAATGCAAAAGAACAGTCATTACACTCCCTTGATGTCAGACAAGCAGTGTTAGACTATCTAGAGGCCACTAATTCCTGGAGAAGGGACCCTAACCTATTTATCTTGTTTGGGGGAAAAAATAGGGGTAAAAAAGCTTCTAAAGCTTCTATAGCTAGATGGTTCACACGGTAATTTCTAAAGCCTATTCATCAGAAGGGCTAGATTGTCCAGCAGGAATTAAAGCTCATTCTACTAGAGCTATCTCAGCATCATGGGCTGAACGAGCGGGTGCGTCGTTAGAACAAATATGTAAAGCCGCAACCTGGGCCAGAGTAAACACATTCTGTAAACATTACAAACTTGATGTGTTAGCAACCCAGCAAACGACATTCGGGAGAAACGTTCTCCAAGCAGTTGTCCCACCCTAATGGAGTTTTATCTGGCATACTCCAGTGTGCTGTCAGGGGGACGTCCTGGAAAATGGGTATTAGACCTACCGGTAATTTGGTTTACAGGAGTCCATCCTGACAGCACCGTTACTTCCCCCCTATGTATTCTATTTTCATAGGCTGTAATATGATGTAAACTGAAAACTGACCTGTAGAAGCACTAAGCACAGCGCGAAACAGCTGTCGTCTCTGCCTCTCCCCTGCTCGCACGAGCTCCGGCTCCCTCTCCCCCGGCCATATGTTTTAGCTGGATTCTGTTGTAATAAAGGACTGAAATCATGAAGATTGGTGAGATTGGTGAGTGCCCTCATTTTCTCTTACTCTAAATATGCCTATGTAATATGATGTGGTTAATAAAAATTCTATTTGCATCTATCCATGAGTGGTACTTGTCAAAACACTGAAGGAAAGGGGGCGGAGTGGGACCTTTTAACCTCTCGTGTGTTTTTTCCTGTAACTGCAAGGAGGAGGGGATGTCCTCCAATGTGCTGTCAGGATGGACTCCTGGAAACCAAATTACCGGTAGGTCTAATACCCATTTTTGTGCCTTCTAAAGAGCTAAAGGGTATATGCACACGTTTCGGAAAGGTGTGCGGGTTTTTCCGCACTGATTTTGGTAAATCCGCAGGAAATCCGCACTGCGGATTACCACAGATTTACTGCGGTTTTTCTGTGGTTTTTGTGCAGATTCCTATTATGGAACAGGTGTAAACTGCTGTGGAATCCGCACAAAGAATTGACATGCTGCGGAATAAACATAGCAGCGTTTCCACGTGTTTTTTTGCGCAGCATGTGCACTGCGGATTTTGTTTTTCATAGGTTTACATGGTACTGTAAAATCATGGAAAACTGCTGTGAATCCGCAGCGGCCAATCCGCTGTGGATCCGCAGCAAAATCCACCAGCATGTGTACATACCCTAAGACAAACTCTTTATGAGTGGGCCCTACTGATGAACTGGCCTCCTTTGTGACAAGTGTCCGTGACGCATTGGTTAGAGGCTTTGTGTGCAATAAAGGTGCCGATTGGCAAAGTGTCGCTCTGAGTAGACATGGGAGCTGTACATGCATCACTCTGTAACACTTTAGTAAGAGGTAAAGTTTGCCCAAGAGAAAATAAAATTCAAGACAATCATGGCCTTTTTTGCACATTGTTTGCAGCTGTGACCTTCATCTTCTTGGTGGGGTTGTGGTAAAGTCGCAAGTCATCATCAATACCATAATCGTCCATATCTTGTAAAGAGGAAATCAGTTGTTTCCCAGGTTCCTGGTTAACTACGTTTATTGGCATTCCTTTAACAGTGTTTGTTACACTGTAATGAAGAACCTTGTGCAACAGGTTTGTTGATAGTTACTGCCAGTGCACACCTCTTTAAACTTAGTTTTTCATGAGCATCCATCAGTTTGCTTGGTTTTCCTCCAATACTGATCTGCTTTGTATAATTCAGCATCTAACGAGTATTATTATTATTGTTATTATTATTATTATTTATTGTTATAGCGCCATTTATTCCATGGAGCTTTACATGTGAGGAGGGGTATACATAATAAAAACAAGTACAATAATCTTAAACAATACAAGTCATAACTGGTACAGGAGGAGTGAGGACCCTGCCCGCGAAGGCTCACAATCTACAAGGGATGGGTGAGAATACAGTAGGTGAGGACAGAGCTGGTCATGCAGCGGTTTGGTCGATCGGTGGTTACTGCAGGTTGTAGGCTTGTCGGAAGAGGTGGGTCTTCAGGTTCTTTTTGAAGATTTCGATGGTAGGCAAGAGTGTGATGTGTTGTGGTAGAGGGTTCCAGAGTAGGGGTGATACGCGAGAGAAATCTTGTATACGATTGTGGGAAGAGGAGATAGGAGGGGAGTAGAGAAGGAGATCTTGTGAGGATCGGAGGTTGCGTGTAGGTAAGTACCGGGAGACGAGGTCACAGATGTATGGAGGAGACAGGTTGTGGATGGCTTTGTACGTCACGGTTAGGGTTTTGTACTGGAGTCTCTGGGCAATGGGGAGCCAGTGAAGGGATTGAGGGGAGAGGCCGGGGAATAGCGGGGGGGACAGGTGGATTAGTCGGGCAGCAGAGTTTAGAATAGATTGGAGGGGTGCGAGAGTGTTCGAGGGGAGGCCACAGAGCAGGAGGTTGCAGTAGTCAAGGCGAGAGATGATGAGGGCATGGACTAGGGTTTTTGCAGATTCTTGGTTGGGGAATGAACGGATTCGTGAAATATTTTTGAGTTGAAGTCGGCAGGAAGTGGAAAGAGCTTGGATATGTGGTTTGAAGGAGAGATCAGCGTCAAGGATTACCCCGAGGCAGCGAGCTTGTGGGACTGGGGAGAGTGGGCAGCCATTTGCTATAATGGTTAGGTTCGTTGGGGGGGTCGCGTGAGATGGGGAAAGATGATGAATTCTGTTTTGTCCATGTTAATTTTCAGAAATCTAGTGGAGAAGAAGGATGAAATAGCAGATAGACATTGAGTGATTCTGGTTAGTAGGGAGGTGATATCTGGTCCAGAGATGAAGATCTGTGTGTCATCAGCATAGAGGTGATACTGAAAGCCATGAGATTCTATGAGCTTTCCCAGGCCAAAGGTGTAAATGGAGAAGAGCAGGGGCCCAAGGACTGAACCTTGCGGGACTCCGACAGATAGGGGGTGAGGTGAGGAGGTGGTGTGTGAGTGGGAGATGCTGAATGTCCGGTCTGTTAGGTATGATGAGATCCAGGATAGGGCCAAGTCTGTGATGCCAAGGGATGAGAGGGTCTGTAATAATAGGGAATGGTCCACTGTGTCAAAGGCAGCCGACAGGTCGAGGAGGAGGAGGACAGAGTAGTGTTGCTTGCTCTTGGCGGTTAAGAGGTCGTTGGTGACCTTAGTTAGGGCAGTTTCAGTGGAATGGTGTGACCGGAAGCCAGATTGTAAGCGGTCAAAGAGGGAGCAAGAAGAGAGATGGGAGGACAGTTCAATGTAAACTTGTTGTTCCAGTAGTTTGGAGGCATAAGGGAGAAGTGATATAGGGCGATAGCTAGATACAGAGGATGGGTCAAGAGAGGGCTTTTTGAGGATAGGTGTGATGGAGGCATGTTTAAAGCTTGAGGGGAAAACACCAGTTGTTAGTGATAGGTTGAAGAGATGGGTTAGGGTTGGGATGAAGACTGTGGTGAGGTTTGGGATGAGGTGGTATGGGAGCGGGTCAAATGCACAGGTGGTGAGATGCGATCTTGAGAGTAGAGTGGAGAGTTGATCTTCTGTAATCGTGGAGAAGTTGGTTTTGGAGGTGAAGGGCTGGGAAGTCGGGAGGAAGGGCTCTGGGGGTTGTTGACCAAAACTGTCTCTGATGCTATCAATCTTCTGCTTGAAAAATGAGGCAAAGTCTTCAGCGGAGATAAGTGGGGAGGGAGGAGGTGCTGGGGGACGGAGGAAAGAATTGAAGGTGTTGAATAACTGTTTAGGGTTGTGAGACAGGGAGGATATGAGAGATGAGAAATAGGTTTGTTTAGCTGTGGTGAGAGTGGTCTTGAAAGTAGTGAGGGACTGTTGGCTGGTGTGCCAGGGCTGTCTGTTGATTTTGAGAGCTTTGGTATGTGTAAGTGGGGCAGCAGATTCCAAAGCTACAGCTATTGTGGTGTTATATAGAGCGGCAGCGTCATCCACATTGTGTATGGAACTTATGTCTGTGAGAGGGAGGAGGGATTCAGAGAATGAATGTAGGTCAAGGTGTTTAAGATTTCTGCGAAAGTGTGAAAGTTTGTGGGGTGGGGATTGTAGACATGGAGTGGAGAGAGATGAGAATGTGAGAAGGTTGTGGTCAGAGAGTGGAATAGGTGAGTTAGAGAGGGTAGATAGGGAGCAGAGGCGGGTGAAGATGAGGTCCAGTGTGTGACCATCTTTGTGAGTGGCTGCAGAAGACCATTGAGTGAGGCCGAAGGAGGAAGTGAGAGATAGAAGTTTAGTGGCAGCTGAGAGGGAAGTGTCAATGGGGATGTTGAAATCGCCCATGATGATAGTGGGGATGTCCGCAGAAAGGAAATGAAGTAGCCAGGTGGTGAAGTGGTCAAAGAAGGTGGTGGCTGGCCCTGGGGGGCGGTAAATGGCAGCCAGTTGGAGGTTGGAGGGGGAGTAGATGCGCACAGAGTTCACCTCAAAGGAAGGGAGGGTAACAGAGGGTGGCAGTGGGATTGGGGTGAAGGAGTATGTTGCACTTTGCCCTTTATACGGAAACGTGCGTCTTTGGCAACATATTTCTTACGGGCATCTTTTATGCAGAGCTTCAGATGCGCATCTGTTACACGGATCTTCTGAAAGGCATGAAACGCATTCTGGTAATTGGTGGTGGGCGGACAAAACGACTAATCATTGTAGGCTGTATCCTGGATCTCATACCTCCCATAGCCACCGCTTGTTATTAATCCTGTATGTTCACATTCCTGTAGTCACCATGCCCCTTTTCCTTATCACTTCATCCAACGACTCGTTTACCATATTTTTGCTAAAAACCTGCACCTTCCCAGCAGCAACTGTAGGAAACACGTTACTGTTTTCCAGGGTGTTTATGATGCCCGTAAAAAAAAAAAGTTTACACACTATGTTGATGTGTACCCCCCGGGGAAAATGTTTGTCAGCCCATACAATTACTGTACGGCTATTCCAAGTATAGGAGACCCGCTCCTTTGTAACGGGAAACATTTTTTATAAGGCCCTCCTCCACATTTCTTCCAAGGGGGATTGGGGTGCATGCAAATTTGGGTCAGGCCTTGCATTCGCTTCATGGGCAAACTTTATGGTAATAAATAAAAATTAATTATGGGAACTTTTGTTTCATGTGGCCATCCAGTACTTGGGTTCAAAGGCTTATTGGGGTGCGTGTTACTTTGGTGCAGGGCAAGCCTGGCATTCAATGCATATGCTACCAGTATGGCAGTACCAAATTCCTAATAATGGGAACTTTGGTTTCATGTGGCCATCCCGGACATCTGTTCCAAGGGTTATTGGGGTGCATGTAACTTTGGTGCAGGGCAGGCCTTGCATGCAATACATAGGCTAACAGTATGACAGTACCAAATGAAAAAAATGGGAACTTTGTTTTCATGTGGCCATCCAGTACGTGGGCTCAAAGGCTTATTGGGGTGCGTGTTACATTGGTGCAGGGCAGGTCTTGCATTCAATCCATAGGCAAACACTATAGGAGACCCACGTTCTTATAATGGGAAAACTTTTCAGGAGGCCTTCCTGTACGTTTTGTGAAAGAGGTATTGGGGTTGCGTCCTAATTTTTGGCAGCCCAGCCACTCACTGCATAGGCAATAACAGTATAGGATAACCACTATATAATATTGGACCTTTAAGAGTATTAATGCCGCCTGATACCACTATAAAAAATAGGCTCTGTGACTTTAAGAGTCCCTCCTTCATAAATGAAACAAGATGTGTCTGATGATGTGCCACAAACCACATGGCCAGCAAGGGTTATTAAATGTTACAATGACATTTCCCAGTGAATGCATTTGTATTGGTTGAAAGCAATGCTAAAGTTGAAAAACGCATCAAAAAAGCTACGTGTGAACATAGCCCAAGTGGTGGAGGAACATTTTTGTTTTGGGTTAATTATTTTGCCTTATATATAATTCATTACCCTGGAAAGGATGTTCATTAACATATTTTCCAGGAAAATCCATTTTGGTTTAGTTTTTGTATGTTTTTGGGTGTGCCTATAAAAATGGCGTAAGACTCTGACAACATTGCTCAAAGCTGTGACCTGGGAGTCAGAAATGCTTCCAGGGGCATTCCCCATGATGTTCCCATGTCATTTGAGCTCTGTTTCCATCATTGTCAGACGTTTTTAGACCTTCAAAGGACCCCCGGGGGATCACGGTAAAAATGCTCTGGTTTCCCATACACTTACATTGGGCTCGTTGCTCGGGTCGAGTACCCGAGTATTACAAATTGCTCGACCCAAGCAACGAGCACCCGAGCATTTTAGTGTTCGCTCATCACTAGTCATGAATATAAGATTGTTTTTGTGTCTAACTCCTGTCACCCCATGTTCAGTTGTTAGATCCTGCGGCAGCTGGGAGAGAAGCAGACCACAATTCTATACACTGTGTAGTGGCTGTCATGGGTTTATCATGACAGAGAGGAGCTAGAAGATTGTAGAGTCAGCTTTTTCTTACTCCTGCACTGATTAGAAGCACTTCACCTTCATATTAAACATTCAAAACAAACCTGAAGAACGACCTCTTCCGATAAGCCTATAACCTGCAGGGATCCTCAGTCTACTGAACCGCCGCACCAGCTCTACCCTCCACTAGTCTATCCTCACCCATTCCCTGTAGATTGTGAGACCTCGTGGGAAGGGTCCTCCTTTCTCCTTCTGTACTTGCGTATGACTTGTATTGCACATGTTTAGCGTACTTGTCTATGTATGCCCCTTTTTCACATGTAAAGAGACATGGAATAAATGGCGCTATAAAAATGACTAATAGTAATCATATCATCCACCACCTCGTCTTCCACTCACGCACCCTGGTCCTCCTCCTGAGTTTCTGGCAATTGTGTCTCATCATCGTCCACCTTTTGTGACATGTTTCCACCATTGCCTTCGTGTGACCGTGGCTGATCAAATATTTGGGCAGCACTACATGTGATATCATCTTGCCCCGCTTCAAGGGTATCAGGCAAGAGGCCCAAAAGTGAACAGCTCTTGGGAGTGTCCAAGTGTGGGATCTGTTGTCTACAGGCAATCGGCATGGTGGGAGGAAGGAGGATCAGGGTAAGGAATATGCGGTCCAGACTTACGGCTACTCAGACTTGACCGTGTGAAAGACCGGGTGCTGGTGGTGGTGGCAAAGTGACTGGTGGTGGCAAAGTGACTGGAAGCATTATCCGTTATCCAACCAACAACCTTTTGACACTGCTTTGGGTTCAACACATGGTGTGCTGATGCATTCCCCTAGCAATTGGCACTGGAAGGTCGAGGGACAAAATATGGGTGTTTGTTGTGGCCAATTTCAGGTTGCCAACAGCCTCAGCCTCTGCATGCACCATAACTATCACGTCCACTACCCCGTCCCTTGCCACACACCATGCCCATTTTAAATGTACTACATTATTTTCCAAGTTAACTCCAAATGGCTGAATTTGGAGTGAACTTACACTATATGTTATCCGTGTGTGGGAAACCCACAGTT
Source organism: Ranitomeya variabilis (assembly GCF_051348905.1). Taxonomy (NCBI): domain Eukaryota; kingdom Metazoa; phylum Chordata; class Amphibia; order Anura; family Dendrobatidae; genus Ranitomeya; species Ranitomeya variabilis. The sequence goes on from NC_135232.1 coordinate 391,198,535, forward strand.
TAAAATATCTGGCCTGTAGGTAAAAAAACATTTTTTTCATCAAACTGGTGTCAATAACTTTAGTAATAGACAGGAAAAAGAGTTCAATGGAGGACTCAAATGCCAAAATTTGTAGCCCACAGATAGATGAGGCGTCTGACGGAGGCAGGCCACTGTCAGGTATCTTGCTTTTTTTTTGGGGGGGGGGGGCAGAATAATTGTGTGAATAAGTAATCTAAGACACAACCCCCAAAAAAATGATGGAGGCTTGATACCTTATGCATATTAAAACTGAGCTGGGTCACCTAATCAAGCTTGGGAGGAGAAGATTAACCCTTTTTGTGCTGCCTGTCAGCAGGTCTCACAATGTATTAAAATGCCCAGTCCACATAAAATGGCGAGCATTTATATTAAAATACACTATATATACGGTATCCCATAGAAATGGCTTCTTAGTGGGATACCACACATCCTCCACATCTCTTCAGACACCACCACTAGAACACCAGGGTGAACGTGTTCCATGATGCAACAGCCACGTTATTGTTTGCAAAGGGATTTTTGTGGTCTCAGCAGAGTTCACCTATCGTTTCTTGTGTCTCCCCCCTCCCAATGAGGAGTACAAATAAATATCAATTAGTAAAAAATTATAGGGTTGTACAGGTAGAGCAAATAGATAGTGGTGGTATGGCAATGCGCCCTGTCAACACTAGAGTACCTTTTTTTAATTATCAGCATTACATAAAAATTTTAAAATGCATATGAAGTTGATAGAAAACCACAATCTATGTCCTCCCAGCATTCTTCTGTACACATCTCAGTATTTAGATCACTATTAGCTTGATCTATTTGCCTTTAACCTTTCTCTGTCTTCAGATCACAGATATCACAACATGCTTCAGCCGCAGGGCAACGAGCATGGCCTATGATAGAACAGTCCTGAATGACATTTTTACAGTGTGCAACATTAATTAGTCATATAAAAAATAATTTCTCTAGAACACAGTCAGCGGACACTTAGTAATTCCCCCCCCCCCCCATTTAGTGGAATATGAAGGTCTTGAGATGCATTTGTAGGAACCCGGATATTAAAGCTACCAAACAACAAATGTCTTTTAAGTTGAAACAGATTATTGACAACATTTAAACACGTTATTCAACATTTATTTAGCCTCCCTTGACTGAACAGCAGAACCATAGTTGTGGTGTATCACGATACTAGACCAAGGCGAAAACAGAAATTCTTGATGCAATAACGCAAGTGCCCCACAACAAAGGTGAACTGTACTACAATGCTGTGAACAGGATAAATTGGCCAATGTCTGATGCCAAACTCCTTCAAACATCAACTACCTGCTGGTGTTCTTCACCAGCGTTAAACAAAAAGCAAAAAAAATATATATTTTTTTAAAGGAGTCTCTGGGTCCATATGTGAATTGTGAATCTTATTACAGTCTCCAAGTTGTGTTGGTGTCATCAGAGCTTAATCTTAAATGCAGGTGGTTGGATGATTGCTGATGACTCTGAGGATGTAAAGAGTGCTTTTAAGATAGTATCAGGAGCAACTTCAGCTGGAGGATTTTAAGAAACACTGGAGGAGGAGGAGTTTGTGTTTCTTCGATATTACCTTCATTCTTTGATGGGGTGTCACTTAATCTTAGAAGTATGGGCTGGTCTGATGTTATCACACTACCATTCAAAGGAAGATTGAATTTCATTGGTAGTCCATCTAGGTATCTGTAGTTGTATTTTTTGTAGACACCAACTGCACCTTCCTTTCTTACAAACACAACCTCTGCAACTCCGGAACTCAACAAGCAGGTGTGCTTCAAGGCGCCGCATACACAGAAAAGCTCCACGATAGCTTTCTCTGTGACTCTTGGATGCAAATTATTAATGGTCATTTTTGTGCCTTCTAAAGAGCTAAAGGGTATATGCACACGTTTTGGAAAGGTGTGCGGATTTTTCCACACTGATTTTGGTAAATCCGCAGGAAATCCGCACTGCGGATTGCCACGGATTTACTGCGGTTTTTCTGCGGTTGTTGTGCGGATTCCACCTGTGGTTTTACACCTGCAGATTCCTATTATGGAACAGGTGTAAACCGCTGTGGAATCCACACAAAGAATAGACATGCTGCGGAATAAACATAGCAGCGTTTCCGCGCGTTTTTTTACGCAGCATGTGCACTGCGGATTTTGTTTTTCATAGGTTTACATGGTACTGTAATATCATGGAAAACTGCTGTGAATCCACAGCGGCCAATCCGCTGCGGATCCGCAGCAAAATCCGTCAGCATGTGCACATACCCTAAGACAAACTCTTTATGTGTGGGCCCTACTGATGAACTGGCCTCCTTTGTGACAAGTGTCCATGACGCATTGGTTAGAGGCTTTGTGTGCAATAAAGGTGCCGATTGGCAAAGTGTTGTTCTGAGTAGACATGGGAGCTGTAAAGTTTGCCCAAGAGAAAATGAAATTCAAGACAATCACGGCCTTTTTTTGCACATTGTTTGCAACTGTGACCTTCATCTTTTTGGTGGGGTTGTGGTAAAGTCCCAAGTCATCATCAATACCATAATCGTCCATATCTTGTAGAGAGGAAATCAGATGTTTCCCAGGTTCCTGGTTAACTATGTTTATTGGCATTCCTTTAACAGTGTTTGTTACACTGTAATAAATATTTATCGGCTGTGACATTTGGATATTCTTGGTAATATGTATGGGTGAAGATGAAGAACCTTGTGCCACGGGTGTGTTGATAGTTACTGCCAGTACACACCTCTTTAAACTTAGTTTTTCACGAGTATCCATCAGTTTGCTTGGTTTTCCTCCAATACTGATCTGCTTTATATAATTCAGCATCTAACGAGTATGTTGCACTTTGCCCTTTATACGGAAACGTGCGTCTTTGGCAACATATTTCTTACGGGCATCTTTTATGCAGAGCTTCAGATGCGCATCTGTTACTCTGATCTTCTGAAAGGCATGAAACGCATTCTGGTAATTGGTGGTGGATGGACAAAACGACTAATCATTGTAGGCTGTAGCCTGGATCTCATACCTTCCATAGTCACCGCTTGTTATTAATCCTGTATGTTCACATTCCTGTAGTCACCATGCCCCTTTTCCTTATCACTTCATCCAACGACTCGTTCACCATATTTTTGCTAAAAACCTGCACCTTCCCAGCAGCAACTGTAGGAAACACGTTACTGTTTTCCAGGGTGTTTATGATGCCCGAAAAAAAAAAAAAAAGTTTACAAACTATGTTGATGTGTACCCCCAGGGGGAAATGTTTGTCAGCCCATACAATTACTGTACGGCTATTCCAAGTATAGGAGACCCGCTCCTTTGTAACGGGAAACATTTTTTATAAGGCCCTCCTCCACATTTCTTCCAAGGGGGATTGGGGTGCGTGCAAATTTGGGTCAGGCCTTGCAAACTTTATGGTAATAAATAAAAATTAATTATGGGAACTTTTGTTTCATGTGGCCATCCAGTACTTGGGTTTAAAGGCTTATTGGGGTGTGTGTTACTTTGGTGCAGGGCAGGCCTGGCATTCAATGCATATGCTAACAGTATGGCAGTACCAAATTCATAATAATGGGAACTTTGGTTTCATGTGGCCATCCAGGACATCTGTTCAATGGGTTGTTGGGGTGCGTGTAACTTTGGTGCAGGGCAGGCCTTGCATTCAATGCATAAGCAAACAGTATGGCAGTACCAAATGAAAAAAATGGGAACTTTGGTTTCATGTGGCCATCCAGTACGTGGGCTCAAAGGCTTATTGGGGTGCGTGTTACATTGGTGCAGGGCAGGTCTTGCATTCAATGCATAGGCAAACATTATAGGAGACCCACTTTCTTATAATGGGAACATTTTTTTCAGGAGGCCTTCCTGTACGTCTCGTGAAAGAGGTATTGGGGTTGTGTCCTAATTTTTGGCAGCCCAGCCACTCACTGCATAGGCAATAACAGTATAGGAGAACCACTATATAATAATAGCCCAAGTGGTGGAGGTACATTTTTGTTTTGGGTTAATTATTTTGCCTTATATATAATTCATTACCCTTGAAAGGATGTTCATTAACATATTTTCCAGGAAAATCTATTTTGGTTTAGATTTTGTATGTTTTTGGGTGCGCCTATAAAAATGGCGTACGACTCTGACAACATTGCTCAAAGCTTTGACCTGGGAGTCAGAAATGCTTCCAGGGGCATTCCCCATGATCTTCCCATGTCATTTGAGCTCTGTTTCCATCATTGTCAGATGTTTTTAGACCTTCAAAGGACCCCCGGGGGATCACGGTAAAAATGCTCTGGTTTCCCATACACTTACATTGGGCTCGTTGCTCGGGTCGAGTACCCGAGTATTACAAATTGCTCGACCCAAGCAACGAGCACCCGAGCATTTTAGTGTTCGCTCATCACTAGTCATGAATATAAGATTGTTTTTGTGTCTAACTCCTGTCACCCCATGTTCAGTTGTTAGATCCTGCAGCAGCTGGGAGAGAAGCAGACCACAATTCTATACACTGTGTAGTGGCTGTCATGGGTTTATCACGACAGAGAGGAGCTAGAAGATTGTAGGGTCAGCTTTTTCTTACTCCTGCACTGATTAGAAGCACTTCACCTTCATATTAAACTGTGTAAATTTCTTTTAGCAGTGAAAGGGTTAATTTGCTGAGATGAGAGCTCCTGGAAGCTTTCATGGGTTAAGGCTCTGCTGTGCACTGTTAGTCACTCCCATCTCCTACATAATCTAGTTCCTGGCTAGTACTCATTGTTAGAGCTAGCTTATGCTGCATGGCTGGAGGCTGATGGTGGTTGTTATTCGAGAAAGTGTTTGGTGGATTTATCTGTAACTTTTGCTGCGTTTTAATTGCGAGATAATTCCCCTTCTTGTCCTACTTTGGTTTAAACCCATACTCCACTCCCCGGTGTTTACTTTTGTTGTTTATGTGTGTATATTTGTATGACTGGTATTTTCCTGTATCCATGTTCGTATTACCTTGTTAGTCTAGTTGCTGTATTGCGGTATGCTACTACTCCCCTCTTGCCTGGGTGAAGGTAGGGTACAGACTGAGGGCGGATTCAGGAGCTAAGGCAAGGTACGTGGCCCTGGCATCTTTACCATCAGAAGTAATCTGGAGAACAGGGCGAGCTAGGGCGCCCCTAGCGTTAGGGACAAGGAAGGAGCCACTGGTCCTTGTGACACCAAATAACAGAGCTGTGACAGTAGCTTTTCTTATGTACAAACATGTCTGATTATGTGTTTGTTATCCCCATCACAGTGTTTTATTCAGAAGAGAAAATTTTCACAGTGCACCATTCATTCTAAGGCTGTTCCTGAGTCTGACAACACAATAAACATAATACTTATGCTGGTGTCAAAATTGTTTCAATTGGCTTTCTTTTTTGTCAGCTCCAAGGTACAGTATGTGATAACATTTGCTGTGGTGATGTCAAGGCCCACCAGGTGAAGTGGAGCCCCTGGTCCGGGTTAGTACACAGACCTTGGGTGTTAAAACAGCAAGCTGGAAGGCACGTGGGCAACAAGCACTTGGCACACTCAGGAAACTAGGAGCAGCAGGACGGATTAAGTGTAACCCAGCAGGGGTGTGAGCAACTAAAACACAGTATGCACTGAAGGTGGCGCACACCAAACCAAGAGATCTAGAAACTCAATCCTTAGACACAGGTGTGTCAATGGGCCTTAAATAGGTCTAGGGAGATGTTGTCACTGATCCACACCTGGTAACCTGCAAAACCTTCCTTGGAGCACAACAGAGGGCAGCAAATTCAGGAGAAGGGAGCAAAGCCCGCAATACCAGGACAGGGGTGTAAAAGATTACATTAGTGGTTGTCACCTACCTTACCAAAAGAAAAGATAAAACTCAATAAAATTGATTTTTACAATATGACAGCAATACAAAATACTGAGAACAAAATATTTATTTCTTTCATCCATAAAACTATAGTATACAGTTAATTTTGTCTAAATAAATTATAGAATTTGTCATTTACAGGCAATAAACTAGATCACAATATTTCAAAGACAGTATGTACACAACATAAGGCTTAGTTATAAACATCACATATTCTTCAATGTCTCTAGTAAACATATTGAAAACATCTGTACTGAAGCTGATCGTCAGGAAGTATGAGTGCGCAGAAGCTGCATGAAATTTTACTGCAACCCAACAAGACAGATCTCAACCTAGATTTTAGAAGGAAGAAGAAAAAACTACTTCATTTACTTTGCATTTATGATCTTTTGCATGGAGTTTTAGAAGGTCAACAGGTCATGTGTCATGCCATCCACAGCAGAAAACATGCAAAGAAAACACCATGTGTATTTTGGGTAATGATCACGCCAACGTCCAAGGTGATTTGCAGCAATGGAAGCAAAAACTTCAATGCTTTGTAAGAGTCCTTCACAGTTCTAGGAGCAAAGTGCAACTAATTGTCCTTTCCCATTTTCCTCCTTCCACCAGCAAGGCATGTCAGCTCAAGGCAGGAGGCCGAATTGTGTCCTCACGTCTGTTGATAATGTCCTCTTCATATATAACACGCTCAGCAAACAGCGCATTACAGCAAGCTGTCTCTCACAAGAAGGATCCCATGCTTCTTTTTACTGTAAATAAAAAAGTAGATTTTGAACATTTAATATGTGAGATAGAATTTACATACAATTAAAGAAGCTGTCCACCTTTGTGGACATTTTTTTCCCGTTATTTAAATGCAGGTATTTTTTAGAAAAAAAACCATTTTTTATAATTGAGTATTAAAACTTTTGCACTGTTTGCCTTCTAGAACCTCTCTGTTGTACTGTCTATGGCTACGTTCACATTTGCGGTCAGCGCCGCAGCGTCGGGCGCCGCAGCGGCGCCGCATGCGTCATGCGCCCCTATACTTAACATGGGGGCGCATGGACATGCGTTGTGCTGCGTTTTGCGCCGCATGGCCGCAAGCGTTGGACGCAAGAAACGCTTCAAGTTGCATTTTTTTTGCGTCCAACTTGCGGGCAAAAACGACGCATGCGGCGCAAAACGCAGCGTTTTAGCATGCGTTTTTGTTTGCGTTGTGCGCTGCGGCGCCGACGCTGCGGCGCACAACGCAAATGTGAACGTAGCCTATTACTGGCTGCAGCATGGGATCACCAAGAATTTGTTGGAGAACTCATGTTAATGATCCAATTGGTGGGTTTGTAGCAAGTTATGTCTGTCTTTTTTTATGTCCTCTCAGCTGAGTTATGACCACGTCAAAGCGTAGGGAAAATTAGGAATCTGTAAAAGCAAATCAAAAGAAATCCTCCAGTGATGAGCAACTGGGTGAACATAATATTCCACATTTATTCTTGCATTAAAACATATGGCGGTTTCTCCAATACACATTACAGACATACGCGTTTCAGCTTCTACACAGCTTTACTTATGGTGTGAATATGTCCTAAGAGACCTTTCTTAAATAGCACCTGCCATGGATCACATGTTGGATCGACAGCCAATGAACACAAGGTGCAAGTGATACAAACACACATATTAAGAACGTGATAATCAGACAAAAATATATATAAAAACTAGTATAAAGAAGCAAAGGATTATATATAGTGGAGAAAAAATATCCTGTCTTACATTTAGACCAAGAGGGGTTCTTGTATTTAATTTAAAGATCCAGAATATTTCACTAAGAATTTTTCTTTTTAAGTTTCCACCTCTAAATAGTTTGAACACCCTTTCTATGCCTGCGAATTTTAAAGTGGATGCATGCCTAGATATTGCATAAATGTTAATGGCTGTAGTACTCACTGCATCTTCTAAGATGTTTCTTCAAGGGTCAAGTGGTACATCCCACATATTGAATCTAACATGATGTACATTCTATCCTATAAATTATACCCGCAGTGCTGCAGTTTTTAAAGCTCTTGACGTTAAAATTTTGACCTGTAAAGTGTATTAATGGAACCTGGTACATTTATGTGCATTTTCACAGTTTCTTGTGCTTCCACACTTGGCTAAACTTGAAGGGTTTTTACAAGTATCTGTAGAAAATGTAGTACCCTTTAAAAAAGACTGGGAGATAATATAGAACTTAAAGTTGGTGCTATTTTGGCCACAATCCATATGTTTGTATTATTGTACAATGTTAACTAATTTTGGATCCTGGTTTTAAATCGGTAACTATTTTTTGATTATGGATGTTATTTCCTAATAAAATTGCAGACTAAATTGAGTGGAATAGGTGATAAGGATTTTGTTGGGATCTGTGCTGTTTCCACAATGTTGAAATGTTTCTTTCCAGTATTTCTTCTATTTCATATGCCAAACAACAGTCTCCATTATGTAGGCTGCAACCACACCCACAGGTGAGGTATGTGGGTAGCCAGACCTGCCCATCTCTCATAGCTACCGGCAACAGGGATCCATGTACACTAAACGACATCCTAGTGCTTACGTGCACTAAAGGAAAATACTCCGGCAGGGAGCAGCCATCCCTGTGACTTATACCTCCCATTGATTATGCGGCCATTAGCCTCCCTCCTTACTATATATATTTATATATATATATATATATATATTTACATATATATATATATACAGTTGTGCTCAAAAGTTTACATACCCCAGCAGAATTTCTGCTTTCTTTGCCTTTTTTCAGAGAATATGAATGATAACACCAAAACTTTTTCTCCATTTATGGTCAGTGGTTTAAGCCATTTATTGTCAAGCTACTGTGTTTTCTCTTTTTAAATCATAATGATAACCCAAAACATCCAAATGACCCTGATCAAAAGTTCACATACCCCATTTCTTAATACCATGTATTGCCCCGTCTAACATTAATGACAGCTTGAATTCTTTTGTGGTAGTTGTGGATGAGGTTCTTTATTTTCTCAGATGGTAGAGCTGCCCACTCTTCTTGGCAAAAAGCCTCCAGTTCTTGTAAATTCCAGGGCTGTCTAGCATGAACTGCGTGCTTGAGATCTCCCCAAAGTGGCTCAATGATATTGAGGTTAGGAGACTGAGATGGCCACTACAGAACCTTCACTTTGTTCTGCTGTAGCCAATGACAGGTCGACTTGGCCTGGTGTTTTGGATCATGATCATGTTGGCACATCCAAGTATGTCCCATGCGCAGCTTCCGGGCTGATGAGTGCAAATTTGCCTCCAGTATTTGCTGATAACATGCTGCATTCACCTTTCCTTCAACTTTGACCAAGATTCTTGTGCCTTTGTAGCTCACACATTCCCAAAACATCAGTGATCCACCTCCGTGCTTTACAGAAGGAATGGTGTTCCTTTCATCACAGGCCTTGTTGACCTCTTTCCAAATGTAACATTTATGGTCGTGGCCAAAAAGTTCAATTTTGGTCTCATCACTCCAAATTACCTTGTTCCAGAAGTTGTGAGGCTTCTCTCTGTGCTGTTTTGTGCATAGTAGGCAAGATATTTTGTGACATTTGTGCAGTAATGGCTTTCTTTTGGAAACTTGACCATGCAGCCCATTTTTCTTCATGTGCCTCCTTATTGTGCATCTTGAAACAGCCACACCGCTAGTTTTCAGAGAGTCCTGTATTTCAGCTGATGTTATTTGTGGGGTTTTCTTTGCATCCCGAACAATTTTCCTGGCAGTTGTGGACAACATTTTTGTTCGTCTATGTAACTGTGGTTTTGCTTTTACAGAGCCCCTGATTTTCCATATGTTAATCACAGTTTAAACGTTGCTGACTGGCATTATCAATTCCTTGGATATCTTTTTATATTCCTTTCCTATTTTATACAGTTCAACTACCTTTTCCCCGTAGATCCGTTGACAATTCTTTTACTTTCCCCATGACTCACAATCCAGAAACGTCAGTGGCTGGACGAAAGATGCAAGAGTCTGTCTGGATCCCAGAAACTCTCTCAGCTTTTATGAGCACACACTGATTACAAGCAAACAGGTCACAGGTGAGGATGTTACCTTTAGTAGCCATTCAAACCCATTTGTGTCAACTTCTGTGCATGTTATCAGGCCAAAATCACCAGGGTATGTGAACTTTTGATCAGGGTTATTTGGATGTTTTGGGTTGTCCTTATGATTTAAAAAAAGAAAACAGAAGTTTGACAATAAATGACTCCACCCAACCACTAACCATGAGTGGAGAAAAAGTTTTGGTGTTATCATTCATATTCTCTGAAAAAAGGCAAAGAAAGCAAAAATTCTGCTGGGGTATGTAAACTTTTGAGCACAACTGTGTGTGTATATATATATATATATATATATATATATATATATATATATATATATATATATATATATACACTTTCTGTTAAGATAAGCTTGAAAGCTTGATAAATAGATGACCTTCAGATGTTTTCATTTCTTTCAAGATTATGATTCAGTTTATGGCTGAGACAGGAATATTAATGCCAAGAACTGACCTCGGGAGCCCCAATTCTATGGTCGCCTATTAGATGCTGATATTTCCATCACAGCCATGAATAGATGAGATGACACAAATCCTCCAAAGGATAGGCTATAACTTGTGGATCACTGGGGAGAGAAGTGGTGGTAGTGATGGGGTTATGGCAGCAGGGACCCCTATCAATCCTAAGATTGGGGCTTAGTGCTGAGAATAATCATTTAAGGAACTATTAACCCCATGGTAAGTGATGCCCAATTTTAAACAGAATTCCAATTATAGCAGTAAGTTTTGAGTGACAATTTTGGTACATACAAATATAATCATATTTGCAGTGCTCACAAATGTTCATTATTTACATACACTTTTGCACACTAGATAATTTAAGGGGAATCTTTCAAGTGATTCAATGTGCCCAAACTGCGGGCAGCATGAATAGCAGCCTGTTTACTCAATTGCAGCAAGGTATATTATTTTCTGAAAGGCTCTGGCGCTTCAGAGAGAATACACTTTGAAGATCTCGACCACAGCTGGAGAGCAGACTAGCCTAGTGCTACCACCATGGTTTGCTGCTCCCAGCGCCGCTGCAGGTGATTGACAGGTCTCTCCCTCGCATATACATAGGGAGAGACTTGCCAATCACCTATAGCAGCCCTGGAAATAGCAAGCCATGGGGCAGAGTTGAACCAGTTTAATCTCTGACTAAGATCCCCAGATGGATCGTCAAAGAATATTGGGGGCAATTCATCAAAGCTTTTCCGCCACATTTCTGGCAATAGCGAGCTTTGAAAAGTCACATTTTTGTAACTTTCTTTGTGCAAGGTTGTGCAAGAATGCTACTACTTTTGGCAATTGCGTTCCTTACAAAGTGGATGGGGCTGGATGGGGGTATGGCGACCCCTGCTCCTCATAAGTTTTGAGGTGTTCTCTATGTCACAAATCTTACTTCATCAGCGACCAACATGTACCAATATCTAATTAATCATGAATAATTCATCTGATCATTTTTCTAAAAGAAATCTGAACACCACAGTAAATGGGAACAGCACTCTAATATTTTGGAGATTTGCGATTGACACACACAGAATGCAATCACTTATTACATCTACGTGGTTAAACTTTTTCCAGGGCCACTGTGTAACTAGAGTACTAAATAGTCTCTACCATGTTGATTGCTAACTCACTGAAACAGGTAGAACTTCTTTATCACATTTCAAATAACCTCGTGAGTATCATGCCTCGTGTCCAAACAAAAGGCCTGTGTAATGTAGAGGAGCCTCAAATTACATAAGTCATGCAGACTGCTAGAGTCATACACATTTGTTAAATACTGATCTATCTATCTATCTATCTATCTATCTATCTATCCCATATCTATCTATTCATCCATCTATCTAATCTATCCCATATCTATCTATGTATCTATCTATCTATCCCATATCTATCTATCTATCTATCTATCTATCTATCTATCTATCTATCTATCTAATATCTATCCATTTCATATTTATCAATCTACTTGTCTATCTACCTTAAAAAAAAAAGATAAAGCAGCACTATGAACCCTATGGTAACAGGAGTACGAAATTCACCGCATACTCTTATTCCAGATTTGCAGGCTTTTACTTGAAGTGCAAACATGCAAATATCGTAATGGTGACGGGAGGTGAGCAACATAGACTTTTGACTTTTTGACCCTTCCTGGATCCTTGTCACAATTATCGCATTTATAGAACAGTGCAGGCCTATGGTGAGGCAGTGGTCTGTACAACTAGTTCTGTTGTGTTGGATGCTTGTGGAGGAGAGCAACAGAGGTGTTCCTGCACCAGAACCCCGATCTCTTGTTGGCCCATGTGAACAGGTGGGGACATTTCGGCTCAAGAGTAAAGCTTGACAAAGGCTCACTTTCGCTTGAGCAGAAACATTGCTACCTGTTCACATAGGCCAACAAAGACACCAGATTATTTTGCAAGGAATTTGCTATTGCGTGCTGCCAATTTTTCTTGTTTTTTAATTCATCTAGCTATTTATTTATCTATTCATCTTCTATGTTCCATCTAAAATATATCCATCTGATTGACTGGTATTGCGCATACAGAAATGCTGTTCATTAAAACAGTGATATAAAGGAAAGAAGGTGAACATGCATTAAACACATCAGAGAATAACAGGTACATTACATCAGGGGCTCAGGTTACATCTGGTGACGGGGCGGGCATAGTATTAATCTCTGTCTAAATGAATACATCAGAACAACAGAAAAACATCACACAGCCAGAGAGAACAATTCATACAAGAAAGAAACAATAAGTACACCCTGCCTAGAAGGACAACTAAGAACGTTGCCACTGTTAGACTTCAAATTATAGTACTGAGTTTATTAGTTTCTTGTAGTCATTGATTCAAATTAAGGTCCTGTTAGACTACTGGTATATAAACCTAAAGTAGCGTTCCATCGTAATCAACTGTAGGCCATACAGTTGTATATGTTGCACTTTTGGGGTGGACAAAGAGCTAATTTAGGGCTTGGGCCCCTTTTAACAGTTCTCTAAAAAGCCACCCTCTTTGCAGAGAAACTGCACAGGAGGATAACCATGAACAGCACCACCACTTTCAGGATAGGTGGGCGTTCTAGAGGTCAGAGTATCCACCAGTTTTAAATTGATAGTATTTCTTGAATAATACAATATTACTGTACCAGATTGGAATACGGTCTTTAATGGATTGTTATGCTGGTCAACATCAGTTCTTGTTTTCCCTTTTTTTCCTCTGTATTTTAACTATGTTTTAGTTACTAAAAGATTTGAAAAAGAATCTCGAATCTATCAAAACAATCTAGCACAACCATTCCCACCACATCCGCACAGCAGGTATTATTGTGGGTCACCAGACTTGGTTAATAGCAAGCATGAAACGGTTTGCCTTTAGGCCTTTAATCTTCTTCTGTAATTTAAAAAGGCACACACAAAAACACATGTTTGTTCCATTTTAGAGACTCCCACCAATACAACTACACGCTAGGTTTCAGCTTCAGTGGGTGTTTAATCAGTGACTGCCAAGGGAAAAAGCTCATGTGACATTGTGTTGAGCACATGCAAAACACATACCAGGAAAGGGAGAACAATTGTGATTTCTTCCTTAAATGCCCCAGAGCAAACACGCAAAACGTCTCAAAATGGAAATTGTTCATTTCTCTGTTTTATTGCAAAAGCAAGGCAACAGCTGCTTATTAACCATTAATTCATTTTTTACAATGAAGTTATGTCTATACAATGCCTGTGTACTTACACGAATCACAATGCATTGTATGCTCTGCCAATAACATACGTAGCAGAGCTTATGTAATTATTTACCTGTCCTGTAATGCAATAGAAAGCATTGGGGTTTTTCAGAGATTTTGTCTGCACTAAAATCCAGAGTTTTGGCTATGCTTTTTTGCCATTGATTATAACGGGTGAAAAATGTAGAAAGAATTGATATGCCGGGAATTTAAAAAAAAAATGCCTGGGAGCTGAAAACTTTTCACTTTGATGGTACTGTAAATGACAGTGTTTTTGCCTCCGAAGAAAATTTAGCAAAAATGTCACGTATGAACATACCCCAAGGAAGTCAGCGTAGGGAGACTTATAGGGCATGCAAGACTTCCTAGGGCATAAAACATGCAAATAACCTCTTCACAGAGGAAGAGAAGAAGGTGGCTTGTGCTCTATAGGATGTAGCATCTTTTAAGTTAGCATTGACCCTTTGAAAACCTTTACCACGCACACAACCAAGCTAGAATCTCTACTTACATACAGCTGTTTCGGGGTTCTTGCCCCTTATTAGTACAAAGGAGGAGACTAGTTGGCTGGGCAAGATGCCTTGGACGGAGAGTCTAAAGGGTAAAGTTTCTCCTTTGGACTCATGCAGATATCCGTGTAAACCTTACTTTTCCAACCCGAACGTCACAGCTTCATAAATGGCTATGATGGTGTAACACTCAGGCTTTGCCAGTCCGTGCATTACATTATGTGATCGAACCGAGATCCATGGACAGTTGCATGAGTCTTTAGACTGTTTCCCAGAACCACTGACATTTATCTACTTTGATTGGCATCTCACTTAGATGATATCATGCTGCAGTACATTGTCAATAATAATACTGGGATTGTTCAACAGTCACTGTACTTTAGGTTAAATCATTAATACAGGTATTAGTAAGTTTGTGATATATCTTATCAGAGAAATCTGCTGTCTTCTCCACTGAAGAGTCACTTCTTTCTATTTACCCTCTCATCCACAATCTCCTGAACTTACTATCCACTCTGAAAAAAAAAGCTCGATTTCATCTTTATCACAAAAAGGCAGACTGCCAGGATAGTGGCTGTGACATTCACATAAAGATTATGCTGAGCTTTCTAACAAGTCTTTTACCTCACTCCAGTGTTGGGTTGACACCTACACTTCTCAGTACTGCTGTAAATATTTCTCATTGGTACTGCTGCTGTTGCTTCTGTGTGCTAACTAATGAAGTACAGCAGGAATCCCTCTCTGAGTGCACTGCTGTGTATGGGAGACATTATTGCAGCTTGTCTCATACCTCTAGTTTAAAGTCCATTAAAAATTATGAGATAAGGGCAGCAGAGAGGAAAAGTGATGAAATACAGAACACAAGTCATATAATGGTCAGATGCAGTGTTATTCTTCATGTACACACTTGTGGCATCTTATTCTGAAAAGTTTGTTGAAAGTACAGTTACTTTTTAAAGCCATGTATCAACCTAGTTTTGTAGGATAAGTGATAACGAAATCCTGTTGTCTGCACTGGCTAGTAGATGCCATCCAATAATTATCTGAATTTTATGTCACATGTAGTTTATATTAAATGATTATCAGCAGACTGTATATTGCCATGGGAAAATGAGTATTGAATTTCATGGTCTCTCTGGTAGCCAGATGTTTTGTGTGTTGGCTTCCGTTACTTATTTGTTTATTCTTGAAAAATTTCATTTTTTTATTTTTGGTGTATTCTGTGACGATCACTCTACTAAGATATTGTTAGGGCACATTCATCAAAGATGAGTAGGAAAGTCCTGTTAACTTTTACTACATGTAATAGCAAATATAAATGTCTTTATGTGTGTATGTGTACAGTATGTGTGTGCAGGGGAAGTGGGAATTTTGGGAAGGAGACCATGAACCAAGTTTTTCAAGCATCATAGCAGACCTGGTCTGTTGCTTACAACAATTCCACCAATAGGTGGCATCATTGCTTAACTAGACGTGACAAGACTTACAATAGTGATAAAACTGAACCATAGAAGAGTGGACATATGAAATAAAGCTATGCCGCAGCCATAGGATTCAATCACACTGCAGTGTTAAATAACAGTGGACCGGCAACATGCTTGTTGGTCAGCAGTCGATTAATAGCCTGAAAAGGCTGACCCAGCTTCAGATGTGCAATGAATGATCCGTAAAACATTGTTCAGTGCACATAAGCTGACATTGTTTTCAGCAGCACAGACCCTGTTTACACAGAATGATGTGCTGCTGAAAATGATGATAATAATAATAATAATCTCTATATTTATATAACGTCACCATATTCCACAGCACCTTACAGTTTTTGCACACATTATCACTGTCCCTGGTGGGGCTCACATTCTAGATTCCCTATCAGTATGTCTTTGGAATGTGGGGGGAAACTGGAAAGCCCGGAGGAAACTCACGCAAAAACATACAAACTCCTTGCAGATGTTGTCCTTGGTGGGATTTGAACCCAGGACTCCAGTGCTGCAAGGCTGCAGTGCTAACCACTGAGCCACCATGCTGCCCTTTTGGGCAGCATTTTGCTTGTTTGTTGGGTCATTGGCAGCCTGTTTGACTATCGAAAAACAAACGTTTCTAGGAATGCAGTATAAAAGCCCCTATACTCCTCAACAATGAAATTGCAGCACCAAGAAGGAAAAGATGTAGAATTATGAAAATCACAGAATGGATAGATATGTTATTGATATGCAATGATGAAAACATGAAAATAACATTTTCAAAACATCTCTAATATTCAGTATCGAGACTGAGCGCCAAACGCAGAAATATTCACATTTACACAAATGAGGTTAGTAACGTATGTCTAAGAAATATTCCGCCATGTTAAATGCAATTACATCGGCACGCAAATCATCAAGAGCCACTGTCGGCAGCTCATTTAGCAGTTGCCGACCAATGACCTTCCATATGTGGGAAGTAGGAGACAAATCCATCTAGCCTGCATGGGCTGCTCACAGTAACACCAGCAACATGCAGCCTGATATTGTCAGGTTGAAAAATGGCTCCTAGGATACTTAGGAGAAATGGCCATACCACTGGTTCCACCACCAAATCAATGTAATGCTTGGCTGTGAGTGTGATGGCTTTAACGCTTTTTGCTGTATTTTCTTATGCTTTGGACAAAACAGGGGTGTGACCCCTTTCGATGCTAAGCATTTCATCTATATAGCTTCCCATGGGCATGTGGCTGCACAGATGTAGATGTATATAGCATACAGTGGGGAAAAAAAGTAGTCAGCCACCAATTGCGCAAGTTCTCCCACTTAAAAAGATGAGAGAGGCCTGAAAGGGTATGTGTCCACGTTCAGGATTGCTTCAGGATTTGGTCAGGATTTTATGCAGGTAAAATCCTGACCAAATCTGCACCTGAGGTCACTGGCAGGTCACCTGCGTTGTCCTTGAGTTTTTTCTGCTATGTAAGGGTATGTGTCCACGTTCAGGAAACGCTGCGTTTTTGACGCAGCGCTGAGCCGCAGCGTCAAAAACGCAGCGTCCAGATGTTACAGCATAGTGGAGGGGATTTCATGAAATCCCGACTCCACTATGCGTTAAAAAACGCATGCGTTTTTGCCGCGAAAACGCACATGCGGTGCGTTTTTTCAAAACGCAGCATGTTGCTACCATGAGCAAAACACGCAGGAACACCGCAGGTGACCTGCCAGTGACCTCAGGTGCATTTTTGGTCAGGATTTTACCTGCATAAAATCCTGACCAAAGCCTGAAGCAAACCTGAACGTGGACACATACCCTAAGGACATGCTGCGTTCTTAAAAGACGCGCCGCATGTGAGTTTTCTCGGGTGTGCCGCATGCGTCTTTTACTGCATAGTGGAGACAGGATTTCATGAAATCCCCTCCACTATGCTGTAACATCTGGACGCTGCGTTTTTTATGCATGCTGCTCAACGCTGCGTCAAAAACTCAGCGTTTCCTGAACGTGGACACATACCCTAATTGACATCATAGGTAGACCACAACTATGAGAGTCAAAATTGAGAAAACAAATCCAGAAAATCACCTTGTCTGATTTGTCAAGATTTATCTTTCAAACTACGGTGGAAAATAAGTATTTGGTCACCTAAAAACATGCAAGATTTCTGGCTCTCATACACCTGTAACTTCTTCTTTAAGAGGCTCCTCTGTCATCCACACATTACCTGTAGTAATGGGACCTGTTTGAACTTGTTTTCAGTATAAAAGACACCTGTCCACAACCTCAAACAGTCACACTCCAAACTCCACTATGGTTAAGACCAAAAGAGTTGTCGAAGGACAGCAGAAACAAAATTGTAGCCCTGCACCATGAGGGGAAGACTAAATCTGCAATAGGCAAGCAGCTTGGTCTGATGACATCAACTGTGGGGGCAATAATATGAAAATGGAAGACATACAAGACCCGTGGAGTCAAAATGATCACAAGAACGGTGAGCAAAAATCCCAGAACCACAGGGGGGGACCTAGTGAATGACCTGCATAGAGCTTGGACCACAATAACAAAGGCTACCATCAGTAACACACTACGTCGCCAGGGACTCAGATCCTGCAGTGCCAGACGTGTCCCCCTGCTTAAGCCAGTACATGCCCGGGACCGTCTGAAATTTGCTGGAGAGCATTTAGATTATCCAGAAGAGTATTGGGAAAATTTCATATGCTATGATGAAACCAAAGTAGAACTGTTTGGTAGACACAAAACTCATCTTGTTTGGAGGAGACAGAATGCTGAGTTGTATCCAAAGAACACCATACCTACTATGAAGCATGGAGGTGGCAACATCATGCTTTGGGGCTGTTTCTCTACAAAGGGACCAGGACGACTGATCGGTGTACATGAAAGAATGAATGGGGCCATGTATCGTGAGATTTTGAGTGCAAACCTCCTTCCATCAGCAAGGGAGTTGAAGATGAAACGTGAATGGCTCAGCATGATAATGCAAGCACACAGCCAGAGCATCAAAGGAGTGGCTTCGTAAGAAGCATGTGAAGGTCCTGGAGTGGCCTAGCCAGTCTCCAGATCTCAACCCCATAGAAAACCTTTGGAGGGAGTTACAATTCTGTGTTGCTCAGTGACGACCCCAAAACATCACTGCTCTAGAGGAGATCTGCATGGAGGAATGGGCCAACATACCACCAACAGTGTGTGCCAACCTTGTGAAGACTTACAAAAAATGTTTGACCTCTGTCATTGCCAACATAGGGTATATAACAAAATATTGAGATGAACTTTTGTTAATAACCAAATACTCATTTTCCACCATAAAAAATAAATCTTGCCAAATCAGACAAGGTGATTTTCTGGATTTCTTTTCTCAATTTTGACTCCCATAGTTGTGGTCTACCTATGATGTCAATTTCAAGCCTCTCTCATCTTTTTAAGTGGGAGAACTTGTACAATTGGTGGCTGACTAAATACTTTTTTTCCCCATTGTATATCTTTAGTCAGTGAATCACCCCATATATCTTTATCAGTGAAGCACCCAAGGCAAAAGTGGGATTCATCGCTGAAGAGGATAGACCTCTATTTCAGCCTCCAATGCTTCATTCTAGCCCACAGTTTCAATCTGGATACCATGTAAGCAACTGCATGTATAGGCTATTCTGATGGAACGCCACACTGGTCCTACTCCTGGGATTATGACATAAAGTACTGGAGCCAGAGCCCTTTAGTCTTCATTCCAGATATACTAACATCTACATGTTACATAAATTTATTGATGGAATCAGTGGTACGGGCAGTTCTTGAATGTGTTTTCCTACGTGACAATGTCATATTACTGTGAGCAGCCTCAGAATATGTCGTATGAACGTGCTACCATAGCCTGCAGCCTCACCAGACTTTTCTCCCATTGACCACATCTAGGATGTCATTGGGAATTTCAATAGGAGCTGCGAGCAGAGGATCTTGATGATTTGCATGTACAAGAGCATTCAGTGTAGCAGAACATTCCTGAGACAATCATTAATAACCTCATTGATGGCAGCCAAGTCAAGTCAGTGTGTGTATTTGAGCACATGGCACTCATACTTGATATTTAATAAATCGAGATGTTTTGAAAATGTTGTTTCCATTTTTTTCATCATTTGCATATCATTATGATGTCTACCCATCCTGTGATTTCCATAACATGTCTTTTTCTTCTTGGTGTTGTAATTTCAATGTTGCTATTATTTATTATAGTAATATATTATAGTATTTGTTATAGTAAAATATAATGGAAAGTAATGTATTAAAGCTCAGATATTTCAGATAGTAAAGCTACTGTATAGTTATAATTGGCAACTTCCCTTCCACTATTTATAGCTACTTACGGTATATCATTTTATGAACCGCCCTGTGGTATGACATATTATCCCGTAGAATTAGTACTACTTAGAGATAATCCCTCCATAATGGGTCATTCAAAAAAGTATGCTTACACATTTTTCTCATAAAATTCATGACAAAAAACCTCAGCATGCCTATATATAAAATGACTGACATACTAATGTATAGTAGTAGAAGAATATAGGGAGCATATTGTGGACCTAAAACATATTGATCTGCAATATACATGAGCCCTAGGGCAATGAATTCTGTAGAAATGGTAGAAATGTTCTTGTACTTATTTGGCTGCAAATCCACTTCAAAATCTGCATTTGTTTATATTTTACATCTACTTGTGATGCAATGTGTGCAATAGAAATGTTGGTGTTTTATGGGCCTACATATTACCACTACTTATTGTTATAGGGAACCTGTCATAAGGCCATTATCCCACAGATATAGGGTTAATTTGCAGGTTGATAGTGTAATGAAGGTGCTTGGCCACCGTACTGAAAGTGTGGCACTCGGGAGAAAATGTATGATATTTCTTCCAGGAGCTGCCGGCTTTCAGTCTTTCAGTCATACAGGTGTATCCGGCAGCAATTATAACCACCACTCACCACTGAGGGCGGCGGTTGAAAGCAAGCCCCAGTGCTGACTGACAGCCAGCTCAGTAGTGCATCAGTGCATTTCCTTCCCCTCATGGAGAACACATGCATGCCTAGCTAGGCCAAGCGTTCATGTGTATAGGTGGGTCAATGGTAGTTGTCAACCAAATTAGTGTTTGGCCAACAGTCATCTAAGATGTATAGGTATCCTGACCCTGAATTCAACATTTCTTGATAGGTACCAAGCTTGGCCACCTTTATACAAGTGCACTTTTCACAAAAGAGCAGCTAATATCATTCAAAATGTATTTACATACAGTAATTCTACATATTCTCATAACTGGAGGTATGGGGGGATCAAGCAACAAATGTAAGGCACACAGTCAGGTTCTCCTCTTTCTTAAATGTCTGATGTTATCCCAGCAAATTGAGGTAAGAAAAATATTTAGGCCCCGATTCATCATTTGTATAATTTATTTTTTTCAATTCACTTTTCTGTCTTGTGGTATTTGTTGTCCTTTTATTGCCTTAAATTCTTCAAAATGGCACACATGCTTCATGAAGTTGCACGTTTTGCAAAACAAAACGCAAAAGATGTGCTCAAAATGAAAAATAAAAAAATTCTGCATACATAAGCTCACTCCAGGGAGGACTGGAGTGACGTCTATGACAAACACTGACTTTTCGAAAAAGCTGCAAATGATGAATTGCGTGAAAACATCTGGAAACCTGAAACTCTTCCCACAAAGTTAAAAAAAACAGGTGGACATATAAAATAGACTGCAGAAAGGACGCAAGTGGAAAGAATATGGCGCAAAATAAAAAAGGGGGTAAAACACTAAAAGTGCCCAAGATGCTGCAAATGCAATAATGAATAGGGCCCTTTGTTTCATGATCTCTCTCTAAAACTAAGTACAACATTGTGGAACCTGCACTGTTTTAATCATGTTTTTCTGATATCCCACCCACTGACACATATATATATTTGCTCATAGTACAAAAATATTATTACAAATAAAAAGCAATAAAATCTGAAGTTTAAGATATCTCTTCCAAGAGGTACATGGTTATTTTGGAGCAGAGTACTGCTGTATGTTAACAAATGAAGTCATTTGGATGTGACGGAGATTGTACAGTATTTGACTAATGCTTTTTTTTGGCCTCTCTTTATTTGTTATTCAAACTTGCCTTTATGCTAGTGAAAATAAGGAAGGAACTTGACTGCCAACACCCAGTATATCCTGGAACACACGTAGACAGAGCGCCCCAGCAGATTAACAGCAGGGCTGTGGTTAACACACTCTGTGGCATCTCACCGTATTATCTCTCAGCTCCAACTGTAGCACAGCATGGGCATGACAGACAAAGCGAACATACAGGAAGGGCACACAATCGAGAAGATAAGTGCCGGCTAGTGCAATGTTGCATCAATAGTCTACCTAACACAGCATTTTTTATGTGAAAAAGCTAGGTCAGGATGAAAAGCGGGTGGTGCGCACAGCACTTTATGAAGGCTCTATTTTGTTATATAGGTCACTGATCAGAGTCCTTTTAGCTTTTTGGATTAACTGCCTCAACAAACTGTTGTTCCATCATTCAGGATCCATGACAAAACAGTGCTGGACTGAATACAGAAGAAGTTAGACATTTCATTTTGATGTCACCTTTATAACAAACATCACAGCGATACCTCTCCTCTCACAAATATAGGTGCACTAAATGTAGCCTCTTCCCCAATGTCTGGGAAAGTGAATTTAATTCTATGGCTACTGTACTTCCCTCTCAGCCTTATCTCGCTCATATGAGAGAACAACACTTATGGGTGATTGCTATATATTAGGGGAATTGTGAAAGCAATTCTCTCACATATGACTAAAAATGGGGTTTGTCCGTGTTTGTTGCAAGAATTGATTTGTAATACATTTTGGAGATTGGGGATCTGTCTTCTGAAAAGCTGAGTAATCTGCTGTTGTCACTTGATATCTACATTTCCCATGATATGTCTTAAGCCCACATACACATTAGACTAATATCAGCTGAACTCACAGATAGACAGGTTCTGTCAACAGTTCTTTGTTTCCTATGAGAGAGCCGCTGCCAGACATTTCTAGTGGTAGCTTACTTCAGGGAGAACCAAAGGATTGGCAGTCTGAAATCAGACATGGTGGATTCTTATCTCCTCTGAACAATCATCTGTCTGGGGTCCCCTTACAAATTAGACCGTAGAACAAACCTGCATTATCAATCGTTTGACCATCGTTGGTCAAAGGTTCAGATGGCTGTATTTTATGGTCTGTATATGACCACCATTCCCATATTGACCATGGGTCTTATACCAAACCTACATGAATACTTATAAAGCTGTATGTTCAGGTCAGTTGACTCATGGTACATCCAGTCATTGTGGTCCATATATGGACCATGAAATACAGCCATCTGAACTCGGTCTTAGGCAGCATTCACATCATGTTCCATCCATGAGGAGCACTCTGTATGGGTTTTCATTTGAATAGCTGAAAAGCAGTATTTAGATGCTTTCTGGTCTTAGCCATTCTCTTGAATTAGGCAAAGTCTAAAATATAAAATTGTTGACTATGTTTGACCCCCATTCCAGTAGTGACCATGCTATGGTGCAAGTTATAAAGACGGACAATCTCCTGATAAGTCCAAAGTTTCATATTTTAGACACTATTTACCTTATTCAAGAAATGTCTACATCAGGATATGTCTAGCTATCCTTTTTTATTATTCAGTCATAAGTCTTCAAAAAAGTGTTGAGTTTCAGCAAAAGGTAATGTGAATGTTTATAGAGGGAGGTTCCAAGTTGGTGCATCTTATACGACCAATTTTTTATGTCCTGGCGGATAGAAGGAGGTTGTCACACAGGATTTTACGATACATGGCTCCATCCATTCTCCCACTGAAGCAGTGAAGTAGTCCTGTGCCCTTAGCAGAAAAACACCCCCAAAACATAATGTTTCCACCTCCATGCTTGACAGTGGGGACGGTGTTCTTCAGGTCATAGGCAACATTTCTCTTCCTGCAAACATGGCGAGTTGAGATAATGCCAAAGAGCTCAATTTTTGTCTCATCTGACCATAGCACCTTCTCCTAATCACTCACAGAATCATCCAGTTGTTCACTGGCAAACTTCAAATGGGCCTGCACATGTGCTTTCTTGAGCAGGGGGACCTTGAGGGCACTGCAGAATTTTAAACCTTTTATGGCGTAATGTGTTGCCAATGGTTTTCTTGGTGACTGTGATCCCAGCTCCCTTGAGTTCATTTACAAGTTCCCCTTGTGTAATTTTAGGCTGATCTTTCACCTTCCTCATGATCAAGGATACCCCACGAGGTGAGATTTTGCATGGTGCCCCAGATGGACGTCGATTGACACTCATTTCTTCCATTTTCTTACTATTGAACCAACAGGTGTTTCCTTCTCACCCAACATCTTACTTATAGTTTTGTAGCCCATTCCAGCTTTGGGCAGGTCTGTGAACTTGTCCCTGACATCTTTAGAAAGCTCTTTGGTGTTGCCCATGTTGTAAAGGTTAGAGTCTGACTGATTAATTGAGTCTGTGGACAGGAGTCTTTTGTAAAGGTGACTATGTAAGACAGCTGTCTTTAATGCAGGTAACGAGTTGATTAGCAGCATCTATCTGGTCTGTAGAAGTAAGAACTCTTAATGGTTGGTAGGGGATCGAATACTTATTTCTCACTGCCATATGCAAATACATTTTTTATAATTTATGCAATTTTTTTTTCTGGATTTTATTTTTGATACTCTATCTCTCAATGTTAAAATTAACCTACCCTTAAAATTTCAGACTGTTCATGTCTTTGTCAATGGGCAAACTTACAAAATCAAGGGATCAAATACTTATTTCCCACACTGTAAGTCTCTATAGGTTACTTGCCAATTTGCAAATCAGAACTGATAACGGTCTTGATTTAACAGGTGCTAAAGTGGTGTGAGGTTTGATAATGGACCCAGTGGAGTAGAGCACGGTCATCAAACTCCTTTACTTGAAAAACTGCACACCAAAGGAGACATTAGATGAGATGAAAGAGGTTTATGGTAATGATTCCCCATCATATGATGTAGTCAAGAACTGGCATCACCAATTCAAATGTAGTCGGAGTTCATTGCAAACCGCTCCAATTCCAGGGGACCCCCACTCTATTGATGAACACACCATCCAGGAAGTGGAGGTTACCATTTTGGAAAATTGACGCGTAACCATTCACCACCTAGCCCAAAATGTCAAGATTAGTGTGGGGTCTGTGTAAAAAGTCATCCAAAACCATCTTCACATGCATAAGGTATCTGCTCTCTGGGTTACCCGGCTGCTCACACCTTTCGAGAAGCAGGAATGAGTCGAATGCTCTCAGGCTCTATTGACAATGTGCGAAGGAAACCAGGAGGGCATTTTCAACAGATTTATCACACGAGATGAAAGCTGGGTCCATCACTATGGTCCTGAGACTAAAGTCCAGTTTATGCAATGGAAGCATCATGACTCACTGCTTCCAAAGAAGGCACATGCCCAGCCCTCAGCAGGTAAGGCCATGCTCACAGTATTTTGGGACCAGCATGGAGTAGTATTGATTGATTTCCTAGCAAAGTGTACCATGATCACTGGGACATACTATGCTTCACTGCTGCGGAAATTTGCTGAGGTAATCAAAATCAAGAGATGTGGCATGATCACAAAGGTATCCGCCTTCTGCAAAACAATGCACCAGTTCACAACTCACATGTTGCCCAAATGGAAGCATGCTCCTGTGGCTTTGAAATTCTACCACATCCTCCTTATTCACCCAACCTCGCACCATCGGACTTCCACCTCTTTCCAACAATTAAGTTATTTTTGAAGGGCAAGCATTTTTCAGATGATGAGACTTTGATTTCCGAAGTCACAATATGGCTTTTGGAGCAACCTGTCGACTTCTACAAGCAAGGTGTTTATATTTGCTTAAAGAGATGGGAGAAGTGTGTGTCCCTAGGTGGCACCTATGTAGAGAAGCACTAATAACTGTATCAAGTTTCACTGCTCTCAGTCCACAGGAAGTGGGTCAGGGAAAATCTTTAATGAACACCCCTCGTATATGTGCCATCATCATCAATACGGTTAGAATTAACACTGGAGCTTCTCATTGTAAGTGTCGATTGTTCTTCATTATGATTACTTTAAAAACGGAAATCATGGCACCAATGTGAACAAAGTGTGTAATCCTTTATTCACAAACCTTATGGTATGAGATAATAAAGAATGAAGATAATGGAAGGATTTAAATAGTTCCCAAGATGGCTAAACACAAACAATAATGGCTGAACGCTATTACGTAGCTATTTTCTATTACCAGCATAAGGCAATATTAGAACAACTTAATGAAGGATTGGATATTGTTGTGTGTTCTAAATTGTATATATATACAGTAGATATGGGCTGTGAAACATGACTTACTAAGTAGACATCAAAGGCATCATTGTCATTGTCCATTTCTATTGTGCTCTGCTCCGATGTTTGGTATGCGCTGTCTTCTAGAGTGAATGTAGAACTTGATGGTAGTCCCCTCCTATAAACAGAAAATAAGCCATAAATTCATCATCTGATCTATGTAATGGTGCACTAACAAGTGATTATTGTGTGTCGGTTCCTCCCCAAGCAGCCTCCATTTCTACCAATGTTTATATGCTTTATAAATGATGGGTGCAGCCAGTGGGTGGTTAGATGTGTGAGTGGGTGGATCAGGGATAAGGCTGGGTGGATCAAAAGGAATAATATAGACTGTAATGTATGAACCATATATCAC